>NC_090929.1:894310665-894619938 GCF_040938575.1 Ambystoma mexicanum
TTGGATGTCTCATTCGAGATAGGGACCAGACAGGTCCAGTGAGAGCAAAGCAGCAGCCAGCATGGCAGGGTTCCTCTAGCAATGTCCTTGTGGACGTAGGAGATATGCATATCCTGGTAGCCCCTGTTGGGAGAAGGTGGTGGTGGAGGCTAGAAATTGGAATTGCCAGGAGGAATAGAATCATTGTGATTAGTGGGACCCTTTTGCCAAGGTCTGTCAGGTTTGGTAGGGCATTGCTGGATGAGATGCCCCGTCTGTTTACAATATCTGCAGAACAGTTTTCCTGGCAGTCGTTGCTGGCAGGCAAAAATGGGTGTGCAACAGTGTTGTGGCTGGTTGCCCTGGTGAAAAGCAGCAGGAGTTGGTTGGGCATATGCTTGGCATGAGGTACCCGGGCGTCCCAGGGCCCTCAGGCAGTTTTCTGTTGCACATGATGTATTTGCAAAGCCATGAGGCGGGTGGCACCATTTTGCTCCTAGCGTTTGAGCTTGTCATAGAATTGTTGAGCTGCTTGCAGTGCTTTTTCAGTAGATTCAGCTTGCTACCCAATCTGAAAATTTGGAATATTGTTTGAAATTTCAGGAAGGAGACTATTCACAAAATGAGAAACAAATGCAGGTTTAGCTTGTTCACCAGTTTACAATACCAGAGTATTTAGTAAAACAGTCAGTCAATCTAGGTAAGTAGTCGGAGGGGGATACAGACTGGTTTTGCTTGTAAACAGCGATCTTTGGCCAGTCAGATTTGACAGGATATTACTCTTTCAGCACGGTAAGTGCAGTAATATTAGCATTAATAGCCTCACTTTCTGCCAGTGTGTCAGGCCATTGTAGTTTGTCCATAATTTGTTCCTATAGTCTCCTTGAGCACAGCTCACAGGAGTTGTTTAAAGTGTCTAATGGTGGGATCATAACCGGCAATCACCTTGTTCAAATGTTCTATGAAAACAGTAGGGTTGTCGGGCAACGTGGGGAATTGTTGTGCCATATGGTACAAGTCAGTGGAGCTCCAGGGAGTGTGAATTCACATAGGTACAGCATTGTATTGTGCTGAAGCCGGGTCTGCTACAGTGAGTGATCGCGAAGTAGTGGAAGGGCGACTTGTGTTCCCGGCTGTGAGGGCGTTGGTGTTGGGTGTGAGCAGAGGGGGTGGCGGAAGCTAGAGGTTTAGCTTTGGTGGTAGAACGTAAAAGATGAAGTGGGTGTAGGGGGTAATGTGGGAGCCAGAGGAGGGCTTAGGGTTGGTGGGTGCTGGTGGCTGTGAATGGGGTGGCATAGCAGCTCGCTGTGGCGTGGGGGGGTCCCTCTAGTGCGCATTATGTGGTGTGCAGGCACTCAGTCGAGAATGGTGGAAGTTCACCTAACAGGTCAACATGTGGCCCGGTAGGGGCTTCTGAAGGGAAGTCTTTAACAGTGTCTGCAGAAACACTTGGGTGGAGGCCTGTTTTGTAAGTGTTGTTACTGTTTGGCTGGCCGGCCGGCCGGCCTTGGTAGAATGCTTGTATTGTTTGATTTCTTTCTCCATCCTAACCTGTTCCTAAGCGATCTAGTCTGACTGTCACATATTCTGATCATTCATTCATTGTACCAGGCCAAATAGGCTGACCAATGACCATCAGACACCTTAGACTTCCTTAGTTACAAAGCCCTGCACAAGACAACAAGATGATCCGCATGAAATGAGCTCTCAACTGGCCACTGAATTTCCTTTTGCGCCAGAGTCAAAACATTCCATTCTTTCCAAAATGTACAGGTGAACGCCCCATATGTTGAAAACATGAAGGCATTGGACCCTATTGCAGGTATGAGTGGTGTTTCGGATAGCTTGGAGCCCATCGCTAAGAATAGGAGTTAAAAGAGCAGGGAGAAACAAAGGGAACTGGGCCTGCAGGCAGTGCAGGTCAAGAGGGGTGATGCAAGCAACCTCCCAGCAATTGGTATTTACTGGTGGTGACAGCGTAAAGACAAACCGGATAGGTCATACAGAAGGGGAGACGGGATCAAGCAAGGATTGATGGAGGTTGCAGAATATAAAATAAGACACAAGATGTACTAGAGGAACCGCCTCGGATTTAGCTCAACAATAAGACTCTATACTTAACTCCCGAAAGGCCAAACACCATCAGTATCGCCTCTTCAGTTGAAACAAGAACACGGATATAGACCCGAAAGCTCTGAGTGTTGCAGTAGATAAGGTAATGAAGGGTGGCCACTCAAGAAAATGTGGTTATAATTTTCTTTTGGTCAATCAAGGCCTCCCACGAGCATGGTAGTTAAGCATGTCTGTATGTCTGTGCCCTAATTTGTCAGTAGCATGGACCGGGTGCTGGTGAATAGTAGCACAAAATCTTGACTCCCTGCAATAAAGCCCAAAAATTAAACACACTGTCAATTCATCAACCAAAAAAATTACAATGACAAGTAAACCCAAGGGAATATGGAAATCCCCACAACATGGCAGGCCTGCAGGTAGCAATTTAAAGACTTGGGCATAGGCCAAGGAAATGTGTGCTAATGGCATACCACAGCAACCCTCTGGGTGGCAAAGGCAAGCCACGGCGTGGAGAAAGTAAAAAAAACACAGCGGTGGAGGACAAACACAAGGCAACAGAATCAGCTGCGACAATAGAAACGGCAGCCCCAGGAATGCATAATCTTACAGCAACGGCATGCTGAGAAAGAACTCTTAATAGACAACCAGGGATAAATACATTGGAACCTGCGGCCAGTCCTGGATACCACGCAACAACCTACCTAGACCCCCTAATCTGTACACCCACACGTCACAAATCATGGCAATGTGGCGGCACACATTAACCACGGGTGCAGTGATTTTGAAACACATTCAATCTGGAGACCATAGCATGTCCCAATTGGATGCAAACCAAAAATGGACCATGAGACGTGACATCATACGGGGGCCATAGGCCTGAATCACAAGAAAACGGAATGAGGATCAAACCGTGTGATCAAACGGAACAGCAACATAAATGGTTAAACCTAGGATGACTGACCGAAAATAGAAATCAAAACATCACTGGTAAAAGTATGAAGAAAAAAAATAAACAGCAGCAGCCATTTTAACATATGAACTACGATACCCAGATTAAAACTACTGAATAGAACTACAGACTGCAATCTGTAGTGCAGTGCTTGTCTTTATCTTTGTTTTATTTTAAACAATGGCTTTGACGAGGGCTATGACAGGCACCATGCCTGTGCTTTCCGTGTCTGCAGGGAACGGCTCTGATACAGGGAAGAGGGGTAGTCGTGGGCTTTGGCACCCTGTCAGTGTTTCTGTGACTGCAGGGACCTGCTCTGTTAGAATATGGGAAATCTTGTTTTGTTTTTTTACTTGTCTGCCAATATCACTGTACACAGACATGTAACCCTAATGGTCTCTGAGAGCTGGCACACAAAATACCTACATACAGGAAAACCTGCAGCACTAATTTCATTTGTGGGGACTCCATTTGAGCTCCACACTGGAGTCTGCAACGCCGCGCCTATGACAACCCTTAGAAGCTTTACAGACAGTGTACACATTTAATGTGACAGAGCACAACTACACATTTAAAACAAAAATAACCAGAGTAGCCTTATACTTACTTGCAGACAAATGCAAAATATACCAGAGGGTGTAGATGGAGTGACAGTGCATACATGACATGGCAAATCAACATTTAGTCAAAATATAGTGCAATGCCGAAAAAAACTGTGACACACAGCAGCAGAGCTTAACCTTCTACTGACACTTTTCAGGCAAACTAATGCTTTGAAAGGTCAATCCCTGGCTATATGAAAGTCAGTGTAGGAGTGGATTCAAAGTCTTATGATGCAGCAGAATAGCAAAAGTTCCTAAGGATACTTTTAGTCTCTAGGAAAAGTTACTTGGAGAAATAACACAAGGGGATATCCTACAAATGGACTCCCGAAAAGGGACACAAGCTGGCAGCTTGGCTCAGAGGTAGAGTGGACACCCTGGACACCTTCACACACTCCAGTCACTCTGGAGCAACTTCTTGGTTCAATGTAAGTTATACATAACCTGGATAGGAATCCTTGCCCAGGGCATGACCGAGGGCAGGACCGGGTTCAAGCCCTGTGCTTTCTCCGGCTTCAAGGGGTTCCGGGACTGCAGTACGCAGAGGCCTGTCGGTTCGCAGAGCGACAACACGAAGCAGCAGAGGACGACGCATGAGTTTTTCTGCTACCCCTCCTCTGTCCTCTCCTCTGACGCCAAGAATCGGTGACGTCAAGGTCGGGGAACACAGCTCGCCTGTGGGGGTGGGGAGTTGGCTCTGTTCCAGGACACCTGGAAGCATCTCTTCAGCAACCTGTGGATCCCGCCTGTGGTCTCCACGTGCTTCAGGCTTCCTCTTCCTTTGTCTCTATCATCCTCTCCTCTGTCAGATCGGGTCCCGGCTCTTTTACGGGAGGTCCTTTCACTCTTAGAGATGCAGGCTATGGAACCGGTTCCTCTTTTAGACAGTGGCTCCGGGTACTATTCCAGGATTTTTGTAGTACCCAAGAAAAACCAGGCTTGCCTGAGGGTTGTCCTGGACCTGTCATTTCTAAATCTGTCTTTACTGCTGGAATGCTTCAAGATGATTACTCCCACGATCATAGGTGAGTCAGTGTGCAGGGGACTGGTTGTGTTCTCTGGACCTCAGGTATGTGTCCTGCATGTTCCCACCTACCAATTGCATTGGAATTTTCTGCACTTCACGGTTATGTCGGACCACTTTCAGTACAATGTGTTGCCCTTTGGCCTTAACTCGGCCCCTCTTGTTTTCACAAAGTTGATGAATGCAGTGTCGGGCCTTCTCTGCTTGGAGGGCCATCATCTATACCCTTAGTTGGACGACTGGCTGGTGTGGGCGGGGTCACTCGAAGGGGTCATGCACTCCTTCCAGAGATTGGCAGGTTTCCTTCGTCCCCTGGGGCTCTCTCTCAACCAGAGGAAGTCATCTCAGGAACTGGTCTTCTTAGGAGTGTGTTGTAACACTAGGCCCAGTGTTTACTAGGCCAGAGAGGAATTTCCTATCCCTCTGCAAGGCGGTGGGACACTTGCTGGCCAACTAGACCACCTTGGCATGGTGGTTTCAACACATTCTGGGCCTTATTGCCTTCTGCATGCTCACTGTACAGCACGCTCGCCGCAAGATGAAGCGCTTCAGCTCCACCTGGCGGTCAATTGGGATCAGGAGCCCCGGTCTCACTCGGACAGGGTCCCAATACCACTGCTCATACTGCCTGATCTTAGCTGGTGGCTGATGGATGGCAATGTTTCAGTGGGAGCGCCCTTCAACCGCCTGGAGCCTACCCTAGTGGTGACAACTGACTCCTCTGTTTCAGGCTGGAGGGCTACTCTGGATGGCTATGATTCATGGAGCATGGTCCAGGACAGAAGCCCTCCTGCAGATCAATCTGCTCGAGCACAGGTCAGCGGGCTTTGTCTTCAAGGTGTTTTTGCCCTTCATCAGGGACAGATCTGTTCTGATCAGGATGGACAATTCTAGGATATTTCACGTGAACAAGCCGGGTGGCACCTGTTCCGCCCTCCTCTGCATGGAGGCGGTATCGATCTGGAAATGGACCCTGACTGATGGGATTTGGATTTCAGCAGTCCACAACCTGGGGGACAGCGATGCAGAAGCGGATCAGCTGAACCGCTTGGGGTTCAACACCTATGAGTGGGAGTTGCGCACCGACTCCTTGTTGCACCTGGTCCAGCGTTAGGTGTTCGTGGACCTAGATTTGTTTGCATCCCTTCTGAATTCCAAGTGCCCCCAGTTTGCTTCATGGGCAGGATGAGGGTCGTAGGTCTCTGGGAGATGCCTTCCAGATTTGTTGGCATGGCTGCAGGTGTTATGCATTCCCACCCCCCCCCCCCCCGCCCGCCCCCCTCTACTCCAACGGACCCTACAAGTTCTGGGCTTCGTTGGGTTGCAGTCTCATCCTCATTGCCTCCATTGGTCTTTGAGAGCTTGGTTTTCAGATCTGCTGCAGCTGTGCTCCCAGGGGCCCGTCCACCTTTCTATCTCCAGCAGGGAATTCCTGACGCAGCAGGGTGGGCTGATGGAGCATCCAGACCAGGCCAAGCTGGTGCTAAAGGCCTGGTTCCTGACCAGCTGAGGCTTCAACATGCTCAATTTTCAGATGACACCTGAGACATGATTAAGGATTCCAGAAGGCCCTCGACTTGGTCCCAGTATGAGTAAATGGACTAGGTTCTGCTGCACAAGCCTTTTACGAGCTGATGACCTTTGTAGTCCACGTTTCACAACAAGGTCATCTTGCACCACACTAACCCAAACTTCTTGCCCAAGGTGGTCTCTTCGTTTCCTCTGAATCAGAAGATCTGCCACCAGTGTTCTTTTCGAATCCACAGTCTGAGGCAAAGAAGGCCCTGCATTCCTTGGACCTCAAGGTGGTCCTAAAGTTTTCTCTCTCAAACGAAATCCTTCAGGAAGTTCGAGGCATTGTTTGTGACTTTTCGGGGGCTCCTCCCCTGGCTCTCAAGCTTCTAAGGCTTCCATCGCCCGTTGGATGGTCCAGGCCATTTCAGAGGCATACATGGCCATGGCAGACCTGTTCCTGAGGGGATTCATGCCCATGAGGTCAGAGGCAAGGCCATGGCCTTCGCGGATTAGAGACATGCTTCTTGGGATGTAATCAGCATGGCGGCTTCTTGGGCCACTCAGTCTGCCTTCTGTAGGCACTACTCTCTGGAACACCAGCTCCAGGCGCAATGCCGAGTTTGGTCAGACTGTTCTGTTCTAAAGAGCCTTTTTGCTTCATCCTAGATATGAGGCAGGTTAACACAGCTACTCCCTTATGTTCTTGTTCAATAGAATCACCAACAAGGATGGAGGAAAGGGGACAGGATCTTGAGTAATTCCGTAGTGTACACTTAGTCCACTTTACTCCATATGTCCAACCACCTTCCCTCACTAATATGCCAATGGCTAATATGTAATAATCGTTGCCAGGTAGCTAAGCGTCCAATGTGTTTGAAGGGGACTGAGATGAGGTGCCGAAGGGCGCGGCCTCGGTTGGGGCATTACCAAGCCAGAGGCTGCACCCGCGCTCTATACTAAATTTAAAGGGGAAACTCAATTTTTCGCTGCCAATAGTTCCGGTGCCGTCCCCATTTTGGGGGAACGCCCACAAGGAGTAAGCAAAGGGGCACTAAGGAATACAAGTACTCTAATCACTAAGGTGAGTAGCTTTTAATTTCTTGCACGTCCTCTTTGCAACTGCTATTTCAAGTCATTCACCCTTCAGCATATTTCCATGCAACCCATAAACCATTTCCTCTCAATTTAACCCTCCTTGTAAAAGGACCTTTATGGTAATCAAAAAACAAGCAGCATTTGTGCTCCCAGGGAAATTACACTTTGCATCGAAGAACCCAATCCAGCCATAAAAACCAAACAAATGACTTTCTATGTAGTTCTGACATTCAGCCCTCTGCAGTGTTATAAAATGTGTCCCTAAGCAGAACACTTTCTACCTCCTTCCTGGCCTAGGTGATGCAGATCTCCAAACCGGACAAAAAACCCATTCCTGCGCATCCAGGAGCTCTGCGGCCTATTAAATCTCCAAGTAGATAAAACCTTCTGCAATGTCTCCACAATACACCCCATATTTCCCAATGCCCGAAATGTGTGTGCAATCTACAGCATTATTGAATTCCCACATTTTAGTTGCCCCTTTAATGAACTACTCCTGCATAAAGCTCCCCACTACTTCTCAGCGCAAAGAAAGTACAATGCTCAGTACATTGTATCTTTGCCACTGCTACTCACGTTGCTGCCTACTGTGACTCTAAAATGTTTCCAACAAAAATGCAAAGTGACACTAATTTAATTTCTTCTAACTACATGGACTATGTATTTGCAACATTGCAGCTAACCCAACCAGACTGTAGCTTAGTATAATTTACACAGTGTGAACCTCTCCGTGTTGGGACCCAAACGTCTACCTCAACATATGCTAGATTTAATAGTCAATTGGAGGTAGTAATGCACGCAAAGGGTTACTTTTGAAATATTGCTTGCACTGTGTATGCATAACCTTTGAGCAGTAATGTTCCATGCGAAATTTGCTGGTTATGGCTATTCCAGGTTTATACGCTTATTTATATTTATTAGTTATCGTTTTCTAAATGAAAATTAAATTGTTAACTTGCCCTGTTAACAAGTTCACTCACTTATGTGCCTCTGCAGTGATACAAACGAGGTGGATATCCCACAGAACACACGAGTTGGAACAAAGCGTTACATGGCACCAGAGGTTCTGGACGAAAGCCTGAACAAGAACCACTTCCAGGCCTACATCATGGCCGACATCTACAGCTTTGGCCTGATCATATGGGAGATGTCCCGACGATGCATCTCTGGTGGTATGTATGCTTTTCATCTGGACACTAGAACTCCCTTTCTAGTGCATTTGAATATGTAAGGTAGCAACTGAATGGGGGAGCCATATATCCAAGGAACATTGCTCTATTCTACATGGTTCATTAATATGGGAATGCTTGAAGTAACTACGTTTCCTAGTCTGTGGTGCCCTCTAGTGTCGAATTCCTACAACGCGTGTGTTGGAGGTTATCAGACCTTTATTATATCCCCACGAAGAAAGCAGAGTTCACGCATTGAACTCATGCTTGGGCACACAGTAAGTTGGAGAATGCCCCGTCGTGGTACTTTGGGGTCAGCGATTGGCTTCTTCAGCAAGTCTACCGTTTTGATTTATCAGCGAATTTGGTTTCTTTGGTAATTGGGCAATTATTGCATGTGCGGTTTGGGTCTGGTTCCCGGTCAAAGGGATGCATTTTGTAACTCCTTTCTCCACCATCTTGTATAGCGAGCACGTTGAATTTGGGCGCATGCGTCTCGTCTATGGAAAAGTTTGGGATCAGGTAGAGTTGCACTGGGCTGTTTTCCGACATTCTGCCAGATGAGCAACTAGCCTAAGCCAATCGACGTTTCCGATTCAACTTTGTTTTGTTACACACGCTGTGTAAAGCACACGACTATCTGCTTATGAGAGTGCTGAATTCCTGATCTGTGGTGTTGTGAAGTGATGAACCATCTAGGACCGTGGTCTTCAAACCTCTTTAGCCTGGGCCCCCATGAGCAAAATGTGGGCAGGCCAGGACCCCCTAAAAATTCCAATTGACAGTCCAAATGTCTATGAACTTTTGCGTGCCGTCGTCGCACCGTGCTCCCAGTATAATCCCAGGCTCCCCCTCATGCGCCCATCAGTCTGGACTCCCTCAGCCCATTCCTAGCCAGTCACTGGGCTCTCCCCAACCCATCTCGCTACAGACCCTGGGCTCTCCCCATCCTGTACTATGAAATTAACGTTTTGCACCATATGGCCCTTATTAATCACCTATATATAAAAAAAAGTTCTGAAGTGGCTGCTGGCGACATCAAGGTACAATATAAAATTTACAAATGTTTGAACGGAATGAATAATTTAATAAATGTCTCTCCCTTTCCAATGCACTAACATGCAGTTTTTACGAACCTAAACTGACCTGATTAAACACGTAGTGATAAAGCCCACAGTTTTGGTTTTTGTGTGGAAAGAGATGGGCCTTTGCAGGCACTACCTAACAGTGGTATCATTCCATATGAGTGTGACAGCTGGCTAATTGTGAGAGTACCTGAGCATATGCATGGCAGTGGTTGGTAAACTAATAGCTATACGAGCTAACAGTGGCTTTGCCAAAGCTTTTTTGTTTGGCATTTTCGTGACAAACAAAATTATCAAAGCAGATTTCTATTTTTTTTAAAGCTTTGAAAAAATCTAGGCCTGAGAATTTAAAAAAAAGAACACAGAAAATAGGAATCCCTAAATATGTTTGATCAAGCATATGAAGGTGGGTATCCTGTAGAAAGACTATTACGGATGCAAATCCCTTCGATTGTTCAGCAATCACCCTCTTTTTATGGTGCTCCTCAAATCATCTGCATTTTACATAACACACTGAACTAATGTCATGGTTTAATAGAACATGTAAGATCCAATGCCCAATAGTGTAGAGAGCTCCAATACTATATGTTGTGGCCGTTATACTATATGCTACATCTGTTCTTCAGCATGCAATGTATTAAGGATGTCTATCAGGCGATGCACACCTTAGTCTTGGCCTAGTATGCGGTGCACGATTGAAATGCTTATGTTTTTGTTAGATTCAATATTGAGATGGTACACCACTTATATCACACCCCCTTTCAAATACCCTGGGTCACAATGGACCATGATCCAGGCTGGTTGGTAAAATACAATATTTATTTATTTGAAAATTAAAAGAAATCATACACTTTTTAATATGGGGCAGCAATCACTAAATGGGGTGATGAGAACAATAGGAATGTAAGCAATGCACTTAGTTTTAACCTTCTATTGACACATCAACAAAACACCAGGGAATAGGAGCACTTTTTGATTTTAGATAAGATAGCACATGAGTTTGAATTTCCCCCTGCAAGATTCCCTCAACCCACAAGTAATTAATTCTAACTGGATAAACGGAAACAGCAGGTAATCAGGAATGACAAAGGGGAAACCAAATTGAAATCTGACCTTCCCTCCCCAAACAAGAGAGAAAAACGGATTTTAAACCCTGGCAATGCTAAAAATGACACTCGGAAATGGATGAATAAAATAATGGATGTGTGCAAAAACCTTGAAACAAATAGTTCTTCACTAAAGCAACAATGTAAAGGTACTAACAATCACAAACAATGGATTAGCAAAAGCATACAGTTCGAAAAGTGAGTGGAAGTTTTAAAACGGATTGCAGCAAATTACACGTTGGAAACTTTGCAAACTTTGCAATTCCCGCCTGAAATTACCAAAAGGGTTTTTAATAAAAACGGGTGAAATATTGTAAATATAGATCATAGGTGCAATATGGAAGTGAAATTAGGTCTCTAGCTGGTGAATTGAGTGAGTTATGCAAGATCTAGAAAGGTGTGTTTTGAGTGAAATGGAGCAGTGGGAAAGGAAATCAGTTTTGACAAGAACAGTTTTACTTTGCACTAGAGTATTCAGGCTAGGCCAACAAAGAGGGACACAGTAAGCTTTGGGGTTGATTCACGAGTTCAACCCCAGCTCCCCAGCACCCACCCTGGCGGAACCAGTCTGATCACTTGAAATAGGATTCATAGTTTAGGATTTACACAAGGCAGAATTACTACAGAGATGGCGCTAGCACTAGAAATCAATGGCAGGGTGGCAAGAATGATTGTGGCAGTTTGGCAAGTTATCGGGGTAAAGATAGGATGACTTAGAGAGTGGTATGAGGACAAAGCCAAGATAGGCTATGGGTTTAGGTGGGGGTGGCAATTGATACTCGATCCACTTTTTATTTTTTAGATTTTGGAGAGTCGGCGTTCTGGTCACCACACGGATCTGGTCTAACAAAGGGCAGCCAGACAAAATCAGCGGGACAGGATCAGCTGGGCGGTTCTGGTTACTGGGTAGCACTTCTGGAGTGGCAATTATGGTCACTGGATACTACAGGTTAGCTGGATGGCAGGATTGCAGCAAGCAGTGAGTGGCAGCAGCATGCAGCGAGTGGGATCAGAATGCTTCACAAATTTGGGAATTTTAGTGGTTTTCAGATTTGAGGCCTTACTGGGAATGGGACCAGCAATGCTTGGGTTTTGCAATGGACCCTGGAGCAGGATCAGCAATGTTTGGCCTTGTAGTTGGAGTCTGGATCTGGAAGATGATTGGTACAGGAACGCAGCGTTGGAAATCAGGAAGAGTGTGTGCCTGTAGAGTCTTGTCAGGGACCCTGATTTATAATGCTTAGTGACATCAAAGTATAGGCTGGGCCAGGTTAACTAAGCTCGCCCCTAAACTACTTGGATTGGGCAGGGGTGCTAGTCTCCGCCTTGCTCTCAACTGGTTGGATTTCCAAGGGAATGATGTCAGGTTTATGAGGTGAGTTTTACAATGTCCAAAAACTCCCACATTTACTTTACTCTAATCGGATTTTACCAAAAACCTACATTTACACACTTGCCATCTCTTAGTAAATTATACACACAGGTTACATATTATGGAGCATGAGTGTTCTCAGTTGCAGAAGGGAGTCACTAGGATCTAGTGACCAACAGACAGTGTCGGACTAGGTTCTTAAGTAGCAAATGTCAGAGTTCCTAAGGAAGACTGGACAACAGGTGAGTACTTTACTTCTAGAGTTAGTAGAGGGCCCAGGGGTTCGCAGAAGACACCCTAGCAGGTCTCTAGCAGTGGGACTGGGTGCACTGGACGAGAGGCCTCCCCTTCACAGAAAACACCCCACAGCTACACAGAAATCCTAAGAGACTTAAGGTAACTACATACCCAAGTCAACACCGTACCTCAGCATTGAAGAAGATTTTGCAGCAGGAGGACTTCAGGATTTGCAGCCAGAAACCCGGTCAGTGGATCCCTGACGGAAAACAAGACTTCAGAAGGAACTTTGCCACAGGGATCAGTGGAGAAGTGTAGAAGGATCTAGGCAAGGTTTTCTTCGTGGCTGAATGCGGTTCTGCGGAATTGGTGCCTTCTAGGAGCACGGAAGAAGACAGAAAATCGCGATTGAATTCTCATCATTACAAAGGTCCAGCACTCTGAGGTGACTTTTCAGACTCGATACGTGTCTCTGGAGATACACCAGCATGCCCACGAAGTTTCAGCGAGGTTCAAAAGTCGTAAAACCGTGCACGAACGATGGCTCGAGGACCCAGGGTATTGGGGTAATGCAGCCCTGCAAAGTCGCAGCAATGTGTCGGATGGCTAAAAAGGCAGGTCTTCATGAGTCTAGTGGGTCTCACCAGGCTCTGGGTCGTTGTTTTCTGAATCCCCAGGTCGATTGGAAGGAAGGGCTACAGCAGATTCCGGTTACACAGCAGGCTCTCTGGTCGCTGGAAATCATTTCAGCCGCTTTTCCTTCATCCTCTTCGGTTCCAGTGGTCGACTTGTCTTCAGCTTCCGGGTTTGCAGTATTCAACAGGAACTACAGCACAACTTCTGCATTCTCTCCCTGCATTTTACAACAAGGGGCGGTCTGGTTGTGCAATCAGGACAGCCAGCCCCCACTGGGATTCGTCCCCATTCAAGCAAGGAGGAAGACAAAGGGCTGCTGAGTTTGGGACTCCTCCCTCGCTTCCTGCCTTCACAGACAGAATAGAGCCTGGGCGAGGAGTTCAGGGACTCTTGCTGAAGATAAAAATCACAGAAATGAATTTCCCACCCTGGATGTCAGGGTAAGGAACAAGAAAGGACAAGAAACACTAAAATGGCTAAAAAGAAGGCAGGAGCCATTTTGGTAAAATGAACACCCTTGGGTGTTTTCACTGCAGCTGTGGTAAATGTGCACCAAATTAATACATAGTATCATTGCCACCAGCCATTGAAGGTAAGCTTGTCCCTGTAACAGAATTGTTAGTTTCAGTGTGAAAAGGGGATACATTGTATCTCCCCAGCAGTCCCCATAAGGTGGGATTTGCTGGTTTCACCAAATAAAATGTAAAAGGGATCCAAAGATCCTTTCTACCCTTGGGAACTGAAGTTCTCTTAAGGTTAGCCAGAGCAAGTTAAAAGTGGGGCCCCTACGGCAACCCAGCAACAACAGGCACTTATTGCCAAAAAGTTGTTAGAGGATAACTTTAAAAAGACACTATGGAGAGTCAATAAAAATGACACCCATATGAAGAGTAAAAGATTCTGAGAGTGTGGAAAAAGGTTCCCACTCAGAGGTATTAAGGACACATATACCACTAGTAAAGCAAAAAGTTCTGGGGTTCACCCGGGTCAGGGAGATTTACCATTTCTATGAAAATCTCACCCAACACCACCTATAGATTAGTGCATACATTCACCAGGTTCTACTTTGTCGACAGATTCTGCAGAAGAGTCTAGAGTCGACCAATCGTTTCTGCAGACCCTTTTAGCGTGACGTTAGTAGGCCTCCAGTGGTAAGTTAAGCTGGGAGCTTCCCTCCGCCTATGTATATTGTTAGAATACTGCTTTGTAATTTATTCACAGCATGTGTATCTATGAAAGATCCAATGCTGGAGAAGGTATAAGTTACTTACCTTTAACGGTTCTGAGCATTGGTATATTTCATAGATTCACATGCGACCCTCCCACCTACCCCGCATGGCTCATCTTTTGGCTCTTACTGCCACTCGCGTTTGCTTGCCAAAATCTGAAGATGGCAGACAGGGGAGGAGCTAAACTGTGGGCGGTTTGACCCAAAATGACTAATAGAGCACACATTTTTCAGTTCATGTATAATATGCTCTGTTACCGAGGATTCCAAGCCTGACTGGGAATATTCACAGCATGTGAATTTATGAAAGATACCATTGCTGGAGAACCAGAGTTACAGGTAAGTAACGTATTCCATTTGCATACATGCCAACTCCTATCTAGTGAAAGGTGAGCAAGCCAGGATATTATGTAGTGTTTTTTTTTTTGTAAACTTAGAAAGATACATCCCCCAGTTAGACGAGCAATCTTCTATTGTCACAGTCAGCTTCTTCCGGTTATGATGTGCTTACTGTGGTTTTTCTTTATCACACAGCCGCAAATGGCCTTTCCAGTTTAATATTTTGTAGTAGGAACAATCTACCTCTGTCCAGTGCCGGACCTGGACAAAGATATATTAAAGTATAGGAATATTTGGGTGCAACACTTGACGGAGCTCAAGCTTTCACTTGCTTGAGAAGGCCATACAGCCCTATTTTAATTCCTTTGAATTCTGGAGCTTGCAGTTTTCCTAAATCAAAAATGGCATCAGAAAAACTGAGTCCAGAATTTAAATGGTTTAAAAAACAGTGTTGACCTCACATAAAATGAGGGAAAACTTGAGAGCCCTGCCATCATTTTTTAAAACTTCTTGTTGAGAGAAGTTTTGTTCTGAAGCAGTCACTCCACATACTTATGCAGCATTCGTTTAACTTCTTTTAATGAAAGAATGAAACCAGAAAAGTTAAATCCCATGTGGGGAATAGTAATGTGTGTCAACATGTCCTAATAATGAGGCTATGCTTCCATATGTTTTCCGTTTCACTAGTTTTACAAAAAATGGAATGATCAATTGTGTGTCCTTCTCTGCTCTTGTCACAGGCATTGTTGAAGAATACCAGCTGCCATATTATGACATGGTTCCGAGTGACCCCTCCTATGAAGATATGCGAGAAGTCGTGTGTGTGAAATCTCTGCGCCCCATTGTTTCGAACAGATGGAATAGTGATGAAGTAAGTGTACACATAAACAGTACCCACTAGTCACAGGGAGGTGGGGCATAGGGGAAAGCAGTCTAGTCAAAATATAGCCCCCGCCTCCATTGCCAATTTTCTGAGCAAGGTTTTGGGAATGTTATCCTTATGCCCATGAGCTTAGTTTCTGATGTGGATTGGGGACCTGGAGGGGAGGGCAGTCACACTGCCTTGATTTCAAACACATTCTGCTTCAAAGTACTGTTGTATGGTTGGGAGGGGGGCATTTGTCTATTTGTTATTTGAATGACTGGCTTGGACTTTGTAAATGTGCATTTTATATGTTTATACCAGCTTAACTACCCGGCTTCGCCCGCGATTTCAATTCTCAGATTTTTTTCTCTCTCAGTATGTTGTTCAGCAGCACTAATTCTCAACAGCAAGTCGTGTTTCAGTTTCATCATGCACAAATTCTCTTCAGGTTCTTCTGCACTCATTGTTCAGTCCGAAAGCAGATTGAATTCTGTCCACTTCATGGTCTTGAGATCTTCCTTCTTCAGAATGTTGATCCTGTTTCAGCTTTTGATGTTTTGTTTTGATTTTGGTGGGATTACATACTGCTCTTTTTTTCGTGGCATTTCTGTAAAAATATATTTCTCCAGCATGGCGTCTGGCATGCATTCACATGCTCATGAATATTCCCCATCGTCGGGCTGGGAATCCTCGGTAAAAGAAAAAATAATTTCAGTTTTGTTTCTGAACTTTCTCCTAATAACCAATCACTGGTCTCTGGGTCATACTGCCCCCAGCCAATGACTGCCCTCTACCTAAGACCCTCCTCTGACAGCCATCTTCAGATTTTTACTGCACGTTCAAGTGTTCAAATTCCTCATGCTTAGCTCTCGAGCTTTTACTGCCTAGTTTTGTCTAGCTGGGCATTTGCCGCTTCCATGATCTCATCCACGGCCTCCATCAAAACTTAGCGGACCCGTGGGGCAGATGGGAGGACTGTGGCATGTCTTTCAACCCTTCGTCTCACGTCACTGTTTTCCTCATGCTTAGCTCTAGAGCTTTTACTGCGTGTTGCATTTTTTTCAAAGAGTGAACGGCAGGTTGACGAGGAACCCGAGGGCACCACGCCTCTGCCGACGCTCCCGCCGCAGCCGATGCCACCTCCGGCGGACAGGTTGGGAAACATTGTGCTGGCGCTGCACAGAGTTAAGGACAAGGTTGCCCTTACCTCCGGTGGATGATCCAGTGGCACCCGGACTGTCGGAGTCCTCCGAACAAGCGGAGGCGAGTCCATCCGCCCCCACCCTTCCATCCTTCACCTCCATCCCCTCCACCGAGGGATGAGACTGAGACTGAGACGACGTTGGGACAGATCTCCCATCGCCCCCTCCCCGGGCTTCCCCTTGCGACGAAATTGGCTCATTTTGCACCATGATCGCCAGGGCCTCAGAACTCTTCCAACTATGCCCCGAAGAGCAGAAGGAGGGATTCCTTTATCAACAACGAGAGGCCAAGAGGAAGACCGTATTCTCAGTTCCGCTGTTGGAGGACATCTGGGACGAGGGACTGTCTTTACTCCTACGTCCCGTCCCCTTTACTCCATACTTATGGGACATCTCTCCGTCCTGTGGGAAGGGACCGGAGCACTTTGTAAAAAGCATCCAAAAATGTTTTAAAAAATGTTTCCTTCCTCTCTTCCTTGCGCGGGGCCCAGCACGCGGCCGTAACCCCGCCCACCTTGCCTCCGCATCGCCCATAAGTCCTTTTCTCTGTTCGTTCGGGACAGGAAGCACTTGCATCCGCTGAAGTTTTTCTTCCCTTTTTCCTCTCTGGCTCTCGCTAGCAATCGTGTACTAGTCCGTCTGTCGTTCAAACTAGACTTTCCAGATTGTTCATCGTGTCACCGTCATTTCGCGAGGGCGGATCCCCATCCTCTTTGTTTAGTGTTTGGGTCCAGATCACCATTGGGACTCCTGTTTTTACTGTGACTCCCTTTCGGTCCGGGCACTTCAATGTCGTTTGGAGCTCTGGGCGGAGGTGTTCCGTCAAACTCCTCCTTCGCATTTACAGGTGTTCGACAAAAAGAAACACCCGGTAAGTTCTTTACTTTTCAGAGCACCCCGGCCGGGGGGGATACCTTTCCAGGTTCCTCCTGGGCTGGGAGGGGCGTTGATCGCTCTGTTACCGCAGATTGCCCTGAGGTGCCCGTTGGGCCTAATAATTGTACCAGAGTTTTCTCTGAGGGTCTCTGTAAGGGGCCTGTGGATACCGGAGCACTCTCCGAGGTCCCTCCTGTGGGGGCTGCTTGTAGACCCAGTTCTACTGTGTCGTGGGGTACCGGAGTTCGCTCTGAGACCTCGTTATCGGCTTCCCTCAAAAATAAGACACGGGTGTACCCCGATTCCTTGATCGGGCTTGGTGTTACCGAACGGATGCTCGAGGCCCGCGCTAATAAGGCTGTTACCCGACCTGGGTCCGAAGTCCCTCGTATGGAGGCTAAAGCCACCAACATTTCTGAGAGGCCTAGAAAGGCCTTATCGGTGAAGGTTGTTTCTAACCATTGCCACTCTTGTGGCGACTCCAGATCTGTTGAGGGGGCAAAGAAGGAAAATTCTTTCTTCTTTTACCATCAGTGCCAAGGTCCTTCCTGGGAAGGCTAATTTGGCGGTTGGCATGTCGCAGAAACATTCCAGGCCTCAAAGTACCGGCTCTCAGGTCTAGGACTCGGCTCTGTGGGTGAACCTAGAGTTCCTTGTGCGCTTCCTTTTCAGCCAGTCTGACTGGAATGCTTGGATGCCCCTTCCACACTATGTTTCGTTGCCTGTGGGGTGAGCACCTTTGATTTTTGTGGATACTTCGGGAGATGGGCCGATGTGGCAACCCTCCCCATTACGTCCCTGGAATAATCCTTATGAGTCCTCCTTTGGTTCCAAAGCAGTTCTCGGAGGAAGTCTGCCTTGCACAAATTGCCCCAGTTTTTATTAGCCACAATCCCCGACAAAGTGTGATATTTAGTGGGGAAAAAACACAATGCCCCCCCCTCCCCGTTGCAGTACAACATGGGGGGTTAAACACAACATATGTGTGGTAAGGTCACCTGTTTTGGGTTACAAAGCTTGTTGTAATGTAAGATGTGAAGTTTCACCCAAAAATACAGCCTTTTTTTGTGTCAAAAAAGCACACATTGATTGAAAGGGAGATGTTCGGAAAGCTTTTCATAGCAATGATAAATCTTCCTGACCTGTGCCAACCCCAGAACTTTTTGTTTTTACAGCTGGGTTCTTTTTCCTTATACCTCTGAATGGGAACCTTTTTCCACTCTCAGATACTTTTACTTTTTTTTTTTTTATTTAAAAAATAAAATATATTTTTTTTTTGGGTGTCATTTTTAACACTATCCATAGTGTCTTTTAAAAGTTATCCTCTTTCACAACATTTTGGCAATACGTGCCTATTGTTGCTGGGCTCCCCTCTAACTTCCTCTGGCTAACCTTGTGGGAACTATAGTTCCCAAGGGTAGAAAGGATCTTTGGATCCCTTTTGCATTTTATTAGGTGCGACCAGCACCCCCCACCTTATGTGGAGTGCTGGGGAGATACGGAGTATCCCCCTTCTCATTTTAAATGTAACATTAATGTTACAAAGACAAACTTACCTTTAATGGCTGGTGGCAGTGAACCTTTTTATTAATTTGGTGCACCTGGCTGTTAGCACAGCCCTGGTAAAGGCACTGATGGGTGCTCATTTTACCAAAATGGCCCGTCTTCTTTTTTTTGCCATTTTATTGTTCCTTGTCCTTTTGTGTTCCTTCCCCTGACCTCCTGGGCCTGAAATTCCTGTGATTTTTATCTTCAGCAGGAGTCCACAGGACTCCCGTCCAGGCTCCAGGGTGACTTTGAAGGCAGGAAGCGAGAGAGGAGTCCAAAACTCTGCAGTCCTTTGTCTTCTTGCTGAGTGTGAGAATCCAGTTCAAACTGGGAGGCTGGCTGTCCTGAAAGGATTGCCAACCCCCCGAAGTTTTAATGTTGCAAGGCTGTTTGATTGGCTGGGTTCCTCCATAAAAGTTTGATCCTGGAAGCTGAAGTTAGTCGAACACTGGAACCAAAACCGAAGAGGATGATGAAGGAAACGTGGCTGAGATGATTTCCAGCGACCGGAGAGCCTGCTGTCTTAACTGGAGTTGCCTTTCCTTCCAATCGACGTGGGAACTCCAAAAGCAAGCTTGCGCTAGAGCCTGGTTAGACCCACTATACTCAAGAATGCCTACATTTTGAGACATGCCTCATCATGCTGCGACCTTGCGGGGGTGCACTACCCTGGGACCTTGGGCCATTGTGCGGTGCACAGTCTTCCGAATCTTGCTGAAACTTTGTGGGCATCCTGCTGGACCTCCAGTGATGCAAATCAAGTCCGAAAAGTCCCCTCACCAGAGTGGGCTGATCCTTGCAAACAACAAGAATCTGATCAGCGATATTCTGTCTTCTGTGCTCCTGAAAAGGTGCCAAATCCACAGAGCTGCGTCTAGCCTTGATGAAACCCTTGCCTGAGGACTTGTGTTGATCTCTGCTGAAAAAGACCATTCAGGTTCCTGTCTTCAGTCATCCTGACAAGGAATGCAGTGCCTGGGTTTTTGGCTGCAGATCCTAAAGTCGTCCTTCTCTAAAATCCTCTTCTGTGCTGAGGTACTGTGCTGGCTGTATATGATATATGATATGGCATTTGTAACGCGCCTATACACAAGTGTTTCAAGGCGCGACGAGGCAGGGAGGGGGGAACAAGGGGAAGACAGACAACGATCCTACTAGGCCAGGTGTCATTCAGATCGCGCGTGCAGGGGTAGGGGGAAGGGGAGAAGTCCAAGGGGAAGGGGAGGGGGGGGAGTGCAGTACAAAGTAAGTAGAATAAAAATAAATAAATAGGGCCAGCTGGTGGCAAGTGCAAGGTAAGTGCAGACAAGAGCTGGGAAGGGGGGGCTGTAGGGATACAGAGACAGTCCCGCAGTGCAGGGGTTGCCAGGGAGGCAGTGCAAGTGGAGAGTGGCTGGGCCCAGGACCGAGGTCGCTGAGAGTGGCCCAGTTGCAGATTCAGTGCAGTTTCAGTGAAGAATTTAGCAGGGGAGAGGGAGAGAAAGCAGAAGCAAAGAGGAAGGTTTTGAGGTGCTTCCGGAACCGAAGATGGTTCTCAAGTTTCAGGGAGGCAGGAAGGCTGTTCCAGAGGGAGGCCCCCGCCGCGGGGAGAGATCTACCCCCAGCTCGTTGCTTCGAGAAGCGGCTGACCCTGAGGGAGTTGGAGACGGATGAGCGAAGGTCTAGGGAAGGAAGATATTTAGGAAGATATTGGCTTGGGTATTTACTTAAGTGTCTTGCGATTCCTGTGTAGTTTTGGGGTGTTTCCTGTGATTCAGAGCCCTCTCGTCTATTTCACCCAGGCCCACTGCTGGAATCCTCCTAGGGCGTCTTCTCTGTCCCTGGACCCTTAACTAACTCTGAAGTAGAATACTTACTTGTTTGAACAGTCTTCCTCTGGAACTGTGAACTTTTCATGCAACTGAGCCCTATCCCACACTGCCTACAGCTGGCTCCTAGACCAATAGGGTCACTCTTCTGCCTCTGAGAGAACTCATGCACTAGGCTTGGGAAGGGATAGATGTTTTAAGAGGTCTGCCTTGAAAGGAAAACGAAGTGTTGAAAAGATACTTACATGTACATTATTTTTTAACTTTACACTCTGAGTGAATAGTTGCACACAGTTATTACTTACCGTTGATATGTTATGCATTTCCGAACGGTATATATGGGATATACTTAACTTAAATAAGCTGTGAGCCTTCTTAAATACATATTCTCACTGTCTAACTTTCCTTAGACACTGTGTCGCCATTCTAACAGAAAGTAGATGGGTTAACTTACTCATCTGTGAATTGGGTCTCCCTCTTCCCAAAAGTAATGCTGTTGGTTTCACTTTATTATTCCTGTTAGGATAATTATGAGTGTCCCCAATTGGCTCTTGTTTGCCCTGACTTGCTGTTAGCCTGTACGGAATAAGACTACATGGGTCATACTTGCATCTTAGGTGGCTGGTACCTCCTTACAAAAGTATAGAGGTGTTACTTAACTTGCATAGCTGTGTGTTATCCTAAAATGAGTTAGTTATTGCTTCCCTTAATCTCTGAACTGAAAAGCAACTGTAATTGAATATTACACCCTAAGGTCCAACTCACCTAGAATAGCTGATATCCTGAATCAGAGTTCTGCGTTTTTACTGTTACTAGAATACGTGTTCCACTATTCAGAAAAGTGTATTGTCTAGTTGATTTACTATGTGATTACTTGCTGACTGTCACAGTATAACTGACAGGGTCTACTACCCTCGTATTACTGTAAAGTAATCTGAAAGTAACTTATGTATTTACTCCCCAAGAATAGGTGTGCCCTATACTGAATGTGTATACAAAGGTCTGACATACCTAGAAATACAGTTAGTTTTCTAAATAGTCTATGCTTTGGTCTGTGTACTTTAAAGCAGTGTTGTGTTTTTATAATGTGTTTATATGATATGTGATAGTACTTATCTGGGCCTTCTTGTATTTAAATAAACCATTTATTTTTTACAATACATAGTGTTTCAGTGTTTCTTTGGGCCATGTGTATTACAATTTCATTGTACTGATTCTGCAGGCCTCGCTGCCTCCTAAAATGAGCCTGGCTGCTCTGTCTAAGCTACCCTGAACTCGGGCTGTACAGCCTTTTCTGTCCCTTGTACATTTTGTTTGGTGAAACCGGTACACCCCACCTTATGGGGAGTGCTGGGGAGATACAATGTATCCCCTTTCTCACTAGCACTGTTGCAATGTTGTTAGAGACAATCTTAACTTAAATGACTGGTGGCAGTGAACCATTTTACAAATTTGATGCTTCTTTACCGCAGGCTGTTTTCACAACTGCGCTAAAGGCACCCATGGGTGCCCAGTTTACCAAAATGGCCAGTCTTATTGTTTTGCCATTTTCGTGCTTCTTATCCCTTCTTGGTCTTTCCCCTCCAGGGCGGAACATTCTTTTGTGCAATTCTTATCTTTGGCAGGAGACCTCAGTCAATCCTGCCCATGCTCCAGAGTGTCTGAAGGCAGGAATCTAGGGAGGAGTCCAAAACTCTGCAGCCCTTTATCTTCCGCCTGCCTGCGAGAATACAATTCAAACTGGGAGGCTTGTTGTCCTGAAAGTACTGCCAACGGCCCAAGTTTGAATGTTGCACAGCTGTTTGATTGGCTGGGTTCCTTCGTAAAAATGTGATCCTGGAAGCTGAAGAGGTAGTCTACCACTCAACCTTAATCCAAAGAGGAAGATGAAGAAAACGCGACAGACGATTTCCAGCGACCGGAGAGCCTGCTGTGGAACTGGAGCCTGCTTTTAGCCTTCCTTCCAAGCGACCTGGGGATTCTGAAAATGACAAGATTCCCTAGACTCAAGAAGGCCTGCATTTTGAGCCATCCCGCATCATGCTGCGATCTTGCAGGCTGCAATACCCTGGTACCTCGAGCCATTGTGCAGTGCAAGGTCTTCCAAATCGAGCTGAAACTTTGGTGGTATCCTGCTGGTCCAGATTAGGGTGTCTTTTCAGATGTCCCTTGACCCTTTCAACCTCTCTGATATGATATATTTTATTTATAGCGCACCTATACACACATTATTCATGGCGTGAGAAGTCAAAGGGTCGAGGCAAGGGAGGACAAGACAACAATCTTACTAGGCCAAGTGACATTGAGATCGTGCAGGGGAGAGGGAAGGGGGAAAAAGTGCAAGGGGAGGAGGACAAGTGTGAGACATGGAAGATGAACAAGTAGTGCGGCCAACAGGTGGCAGTGCATGGGGGTGAAGTGCGGACAGCAAGGGTTAGGTAAGTGAAAGTAGGGGAGCTGTAGGGTTGGAGATGCAGCACCAGTGCAGGGGTGCCAGAGGCAATGTTGGTGTGCAACTGGGACGGCGGGGCCCTTGGCCTGTGATTCGGAGGGTTGCCAGTGCAATATCAGACAGGAGATCAGCAGGGAAGCGGAAGATGGAAGGCAGAAGCAAAGAGGAAGGTCTTGAGCTGGTTCCGGAACCAGAGATGGTTCTGCTCAAGTTTCAGAGAGTCATGGAGGATGTTCCAGGGGGAGACGCCGGCGGAAGTGATCTGCCCTCAGCTCGCTGCTTGGAAAAGCTCCTGACTCTCAAGGAGTTGGAGGAGTGAAGAGCTTGCGAAGGAAGATACTTCTGAAGAGAAAGCTGGAGATATATTGGTCCCAGGCCCTAGAAGGCCTTGTGGACAATGCATAGGGTCTTGAATTTGATACATGAAGCCACTGGGAGCCAATGGAGAGATTTCAGCGCTTGAGAGATACGATCCCTGGGCTTAAGGCCAAGGACCAGTCTCGCAGTCCTGTTCTGGATGAATTGCAAAGGACAGAGTTGTGTAATACTTACCTGATTCGACAATCTTCCGTAGGAACTCTGACTTTTGCTATTTCTGTGCTGTCCTGAACCGTCTGTTCAATACTAGAGACCTACTGATCCCCCAGGCCCCCCTTGTGCCACGGAACACTCATGCTCCAAGAATAAGAGAAAGACTTTCTAAGGATTTGGCCTGTTCTCTAGAAAAGAGAACATTTGTTTAAAAGTTTACTTACATGTAAATAAGTTGGTTGGTAACAGTAATACTGTTCGTTTTCTCAGCAAGGTTTATGTTTTGGTCTGTGTACCTTCAATCATTGTTTTGTTTTTGTGTTTTATGATTCTCTGACCAAGTACTTACCCCAAGATTTATATTGGCCTTTATTTTTTATATTACTTCTGGTTGTCAGTGTTTCCGTTGAACCCTTGGTATACTACAGGTTCTTTGTACCTTCGTACAGCCCTCTCTCCCTCCTAAAATAAGCCTAGCTGCTCTGTCTACGCTACCATATACTCAGGTGGTACAGCCTTATGCTAAGAGTGGAGTCTTGTACAGTCTCAGTTGAATGGTTTTACTAAGCCCTTAGTTGGACTTCAGAAAAACTGTCCTTACAGTGGTAAGACCAAGAGAAGGGGGTGGTGACCGGGTGAGAGATATGTATGTCCCCAGTGATGAGGACATTCAGAGTGTCCGGCAGAGTGGGTCGGTCCGGAAAGAAGAATAGGGAGAGAGGGAGTCACAGAGGACACTGAACTGTGAAGTGGCTAATTTCCGTGCTAATTCCCTTCAACCTTAGAGACCCCCAGCTCTTTTGTTGGACTTTAGGACTTTTTGATTTTTAACCATGGAGTGAGTGAGACCATTTTCTGTATTTTGATTCTGTTTCCTCTGATTTTGGGGTCTGACAAACTCCAGAGGTATCTACTTTTTGTATGGTGACAGCAGTCTCAGTGCCGTGTCAGAGAAATCCTTTAGATTTTTGAAAAGGTTTAAATACCTTTTCTTGTGTGAACTACCGTTCCCAAGAATAGGGAAGTGAAATTGACTTTACTTTTTCTCGATGTAGGTCCAGCACACCCCATCATCGTATGGGGAGTTCTGGGAGGGGGCTACCTACTAGCCCCTTATCCTACTTTCTCAGGTCAAATTTTATGTTGCCCTCACTACTTTAAATCGCTAGTGGCAGTGGTTTAATGTTCCAACCATTGTGCTTTTCTACTGCAGTTTGAATCCCCAGCTGCAGTACAGCACCCAGGGGTGACAATTTTTGTCAAAATAGCCCGGTTGTCTTTTTTCACCATTTTCTGTTTGTGAGGTCTTTCTTGGGTTTTACTCTGTGCGTTGAGCCAGGTTTGAGCCCTGAGTTCATTTTGCTTTTGGCGGGCTTCAATCCGGAAGCCCGCCTCTGGCTCCAGTGTGTCTGGAAAGGGAGGATGTGAGGGAGGTTACTGAAACTCCCCTGTCCTTTCTCTCTAGGAGTACATGAATGCAACCACCACTACTGGCTGGCTGGCTGGCATTTTAGGACCGTGTTAGGCAAGATTGTATTCAGTACCCTTTGCGTGCATTACAACAACCCTGACCTCCTGGCAATAAGAACCCAACCTTTGGTAGAAGCTTGTACTGCACAGGTTGGTAGCGTGTTGAGCAGCCAGGCTTATTTCAAGAGGGGTCAATGTGAGCTGTAGGGAGTTGCAAAGCGATTCACAGTGACTAGTATTCAAATAAACACTTGCACACAAGGTTTCTTGAATAAACAATTATTCATTTATCAATCAGTTAGAGTAAGCCTTCTTCAGAAGGGAGCAATATAAAAGCAACACACAAATACACTTCAAAACTGCACACTCTTAGTTTCTAAACCAGTAAAGACCCTTTTGGGATGGCCCACAGTCACAACCTACACCCTCAGGTCACTTCAATAGTTAGGTGCTGGGGACATTAATATCTTACTGTTTGCATTAGAATACTCTTGGAACTTTGTCAAAAGGAAAGGTTATTAGAACAAACAAGAGCACAAATATTCTTAAGCAAGCAAATATTTTTGGATCCCCTAAGCAGAGTCATTCAGTATAACAGGTCAAGCCAAAGGCAATTGGCAAAGATTTATATGAGCTGAAACACTTCTGGTAGATAAGTAGAAAAGTATTTGCACAATGTTTTAGAAGTTTCTGAAGAAAAGAAGAATCCATGTAGGGCCACAAGCTGTTTAGGCTTGCGAGCAGTAGAAGATGCAAGCAACTCTATAATAAGAGCTAAGTTCTCTCAGACTTTGCTGTACCCTTTGGATTGAAGAAAAAGTGCAGCAGATGACTCCTGTTCCTGTGCCGCTCTGCAGATCTCACTGTTCCTGGGCCTCAGTCGTGGGGACAAGAGGGGAGGACTCTGGGGACTCCTGCAATGGGACGGTCACCGCTCGCAACTGGCAATCTTAAAACAAGTGGCACTTCAGTGTTTCAGCTCCTCGCGACTACCGCAAATAGCAACACCGCGGTTTCTGGCTGTCGAGATGGACTTTACTTGCTTTTGGGGTCCCGAACCCTGTTGAGGGGATAAGACTCGGTCAGTCCTGCTTCCTGGGAGTCCAGAAGATCTTCCTGGAGCTCTTGGCCAACTTAAAAGCAACACACATAGTCTGGTGTTCCTCTCCCTGGTGCTTCGGTTTCCAGCAGCAACTCTGTGGAAATGCAACTAGCTCTGAGAGAATGTTCAAGTGGCTTACTTTGGAGTTGATTGGTCCCACCAACTGAAAGGGAGAAGGCATCCTTGGAGGGGCTTCGCTGTCGATATGAATTTGGAGTTTCAGCACAGCAGCAAGGCTTCATAGGGCAAACCAACGGTCCAGGAGTTGCATCAGGCGTCCTCTTCAAGTTCTTCGGTTCCTTCGTCCAATGGTCGACTCTGCCTTCCAAGCCAAAAGCCCCACTTTTTATTCAGTTCTCTCGCATTCATTCCAGGATGTCTGTCCTTGCCGGACTTTCAGCCGGCCAATCACTACAGAGTGCATTTGGGTCTCCTAGGAGACTAAGCACGGGGAGTTCCGGGTACCTACCTCACTTCCTGCCCCGCCATACACCCTAGAGCCAAAGGTGAATCCCACCAAAGCGAACAAAGGGACCAAACCTGGTTTGGCGCGCAGAGTAAATCTCAAGAAGGACCTTTCCACAAGGAAATGGTGGAAAAAAAAAACAACCAGGGCCATTTTGATAAAAATGGCACGTTTGGTTGCTTTACTGCAGCTGCGAACGCCGGTCAAGGAGGAAGAGGTGATTACGATTCTTTACCTCGAGTAGCAAATAACATTCCAAATACAAATAGTAACTAGAAAGCAGTGTTCGGACACTGACTCCTCAAACAGCCTCCATGTGACTGTTCTAACAGCACCGTAGACGAATCTTAAGCAATCCGGAGATCTATATTGTACTAGACCTCGAGCAGTTCTGCTCCTTTGTGGCACACCAGCATATGCACCTGCTCCAAAGCAGCCCTTCTTGATGGCAGATTAGATTTGTGACTGCATCATCGTGGACTTTACACGGACCAGAACATCATTCCTCTGCAGTCTAAAAGCGAAGCCCTCTCTGTGATATTGTCCTTATTCTGAACATTGGAGTACCACTCTGTGTTGTGACCAGTATCCTGCACCGTTAATTGTGTATTTGTGCAGTACAAACTGCTAAACCTTGTACATTGTTGTCCTAGTTGACCTTTTATTTGCCTGACTAGTAGGTTTGAGCTGCTTTTCTGTGCCTTTCTGAACTGCATTACTTATCTGTAACCTGCAGCAGAACATTGGCTTATCTTAGCAGTAATGTAAGTGTACTGTCATAACCACCTCTGTGTATATTCAGTTTTTCACATTATTGCTATTGCACTAGTATTCTAGTCTAGTCCTGCTCCCTCTTTTGCTGTGGACCATGGCTGCTCGACCACTGCTACACTAGGTTAGCTAGAGGGTGCTTAAGGGAACCAGAGTATAGTATTTTGAAAGTGCCCTTGCACCATTAGCACAGAGCAGAACATAATCCTTAAGAACAATAAAACCACTTATTAGTTTAAAATAAACTCTGGATGTTTGCATTATCAAAAAATGCATGTATGTTATGTTCCTTGTCTGTAAAAGTTACCTTCCAACATCTGCTATCCTTCTCGCATTCATATTTGTCTGTCCAATAGTATTTAGACTTTTTGCTAGTGGGCTTGAAATTTCACCCATGATATTAAAGAAGTTTAAAATGCAAGCTCTGTGGGATAATTTCCATTCTAAAATGTGTTACACCGATCTTAGTTTCTGTGAGAATAGCTAGCTAGTTGCTTCCTCACTTTTCTTTATGCTGCTTTTCAGTAGGCATTTTGTGCTAGTAGGCTTTGAGGCAATCTTCATATATTAACACTTTCTTAAACCGATCAGCTATTTGGTAATGTATTGCACTCTTTCAACCTTTAACATTGACCAACCATGATTTTCCAAATATCTTTGCTGTCTAGAATTCTTTTCTAATTTCCCTCATATCCTATGTACTCGTTTGAACATCTTATGGACGCGTCACAAGTGTGAAAAGCTCCTGGTCAATTGAAAAGAGTTGTATGTGTGTTTATTTGGGTATTTATAGAGTTTCATTTTGATCTGAAGTTTAGTTCATCTTCCTCTCCATTTACTCATCTCATACCATGAATATATTACATGCTTTAGATGATCTCCAACTTCTGTTTTACATTATTTTCTTCTCATGCCCTCAACAAGAATATCAATTTGGCCATGTATAGAACCATCTGGCTGTTGACCTCTTGCAAATATTCAAGCTCTAATCATTTGGCTGGATTCCCCACTACCAATTCAATTATGATATTGCATTTATTTCAGATCCCAAGGCATGTAATAGTCCAACTAAATTAACTTACTTTCATAATTCCAAATGTTATCCTGCCGTTGCATGCTTAATGGGGGATTTCTAGCTTTTCATACTCTGATCTTTTTACCTGATAATACTGAAAATGTCATGTGCCAAGTATTCAGATATTTCCCCATTAAAATACTACTTATGTACACCAAATAGGTATAAGTGTGCATAACCTGATCTTTTTTAGTCAGATTGATATTTCACCCACTTCCTCCCAGTAGCTATTTCCCCACATCCCCAGAAAATGTGCTCATGATTTTACCGTTTTTTTTCTTTTTTCTCCGGTGCCTTGGTTAGGGGAGTTTTCCTAAGGTCTACTTGAGGTAAGACTTCATAAAACTATCCCAATGGTATATAGGTCCCCAACTCTTAGTATCCGTTTGTACTACTCATGGAACTTTGAGAGGCAGAGCAGTCAGGCTGATCAGAAGAGGAAGATGTGAGCTGTAGGTAAGTACACTGAACCCAGTTAGCAATGAAATTCAAAGAAGCACTTGCACAATACATTTAAGATTACTTAGAGATACTTTTCAAAAGCCACTGCTTAGTTTATAGTTGCTTGCGGTTACAATTGTTACAGCTTTTGACACTAGTGACAGTTCTATCGTATTATCGGTAATAACGCACACGCACAAAGATGCACATAATTGTATTTAGTTGACAAAACCACATTAGATGGTCTTTTTGGAAGAAAAAAGTTGGTTAGTCAAACAGTAGCAGAGCTTAAGGTTCTAGAGGCAGTTTCAGCGCAAGTTAACATCCAATTCGCAACCCTAGCTCAAAGACAGTTCAGAGAAGGCTCAAAGTCTTTTGAAGCAGCAGAACAGCAAAGGTTCCTGAGCATACTTTGTGTCTAGGTAAGGATACTAGCAGTATAACACTATGGTGGAGACGCTGTTAAGACTCGCAAAAGGGACACAAGTAGCAGTTTGGGTCCGAGGTAAGAGTGGACACCTTTACTTGCACTCTAATGCTCTGGAGGACTTCTTGGATCAAGGTAAGCAATACCTTTTCTCCCCACAGTACCTTAGGTTTGAAGAAATGTTTCTGGCTGGGTTCTACTCGATGTGGTATCACTAGACCTGACCTCCAGATTCCTTGGTCTGGTGACAAAAGGCAGGACAATGGACTGGATCTCTCAGCAGCAGTCTCCGGAGGACCTCTGGCACGGATTTCATCCACTTCTCTGGTGAGTCTGCAATTTTGGCACCTTGCTTAAGATTCATTCTAAACCGTCCAGCCATCACCTTTTGTTTTGCTTTTCACCCCGAGTGGAACGGCTATGCCCAGATGTGGATCTCGTGCCTGCTGAGCCTTGAGACCCAAGCTGCTACTCAGTGCTGAGGCCCAATAAGGCTGAAACATGTCCGGGGATGCTTGTGGTCTCGTTCAGAAGGGATGTGACCAAGCAGTTCGGGCTGGACTGCCCCTTGGGGGGTGGGGATCCAAGCCTGATATGCATATGGTCTTTCCCCTTTAGTAATGGCTTGGCAGGCGAAGAACGATGGTCTGCAGGGTTGCCCAGAGCAATGGCGGAGATTAAGATTCATTCTAAACCTTCCAGCCATCAGGAAAGGACACAATTCGCTGAGTTAGTATTCTTCGATTCCTGTAGTGCTGCACTCTGGTGAGGGGTCTTGGATGAGTTGGGTTGTGTCTCTGGAGGTTCACCTGGAGCTCAGCAAAGACTTTGACGATTCGGCCTTGGCAAGACAATGCTCAATTGGGTCAGAGGTCTCCTGGTATTCGCCTGTTTGCATCTCTGGAAAGTTAAAGGAACTCCGTAGATGGCTCAGATTGCAGTTACTCTTCGGACTGGTTGTTCCCACCAGTCAAAGGGAAGGAGGAGTCCTCTGAGTTCTTGTTGCACAGAAAACATGGTCAGGACAGCAGTGGTCGCTTCACGGCGTTGGAAAAGGTCTGCAGGTGTTCTCTGGTCGTCATCTTTCGGTTACTTCAATTTTCAGTGGCCAACCTCACCTTTTATTCAGTTGCAGCACACTCCTCTGCAATCTCTCTCAGCAGTTTACAGAACGTGGTGAGTGACTGTCCCCAGTGGGAGCTGGTTCCATTCAGACACTCACGCAAATAAAGAGCAGGGGAGTGAAAAACTCCTCCCCCACTTCCTGCCTGCCCGGACACCCTGGAGCCTAGGCAGGTACACCAAAGAGTTCCCGCCAAAGGCATAACGCACACACAGACCTCCCCTTCCCAGAATCGTAGAAGGGCTAACAAAGAACAAGCACGCTAGAAATGGCAAAAAATGAAGGATCCACCAAGTTAGTGCGTAGGTGACCCTATTGTGCACAACCGAGATTGTGAACAGTCTGCGGTAATAACTAACACAGTAGTTGGTAGAACACTTCTGCTGCCACCAGCCATAACTAGAGGCATGTCTGTGTGACTAAAACGTAACCACAGCAGAGAAAAGGGCAATACTAAGTATCCCCTTGGCACTCCACATAAGGTGGTGTGTGCCTATCACTCAGAATATAAAGTTTTAGGAGAGATACAAAGTATCTCTCGATCCTTAAGAACAGTAGTAAGGATAAAGAAAGAATCTCAAAGAACCCTGCAAAACGGTCCAGAAGGAGCTGTGTGCTGCAGAAGTAAAATACAGGTGCCTTAAGAGTTATGGAGGAAAGTAGACTCAATAGAAAAAGTAAAACACAGAGAATATAGTTCCAAAAGACATAGCCCATAAGAAAAAAGGAGTGGGAACAGGGTACAATCATTCAGGATATAAGGCAAAGGGTCCAAAGGTCCAGCAAAAAGTGCTGGCGGGGTCGCACTAGGAGAGGGGATGAAGCATAAAAATGATACATCTCCCTAAAAGTCTTCAAGTCCACTCATCACAAATAATGTCTCCAGCTTACATTATTTCCAACTTTCTTCTTCTCGGCTTCCTCCTATGTACTATTTTGTGTCTTTTTAATGAATACGTGCGTATACATAATTTACCCAATTAATGTGCTTGCATAATGCTTTAATTCTGGTATTAGTACCTCTGATACATGCTTGCGTTTGGTTCTTGAGTTGATAGAAGCTCAACTATTTCCCCTAAAAAAAAATCCTTTTATAAAGTTGAGTATATCCGATTTTTGAATGTGTAAAACTGATACTGCCTATTTGGAGTATGAATTCTCCAGTTTATCCTAATTCTAGCATCTTTGCTTTGTTCCAGTCTCTGAATCCGCCTAGGTTTAAGTCTGTACAGTTTCCTCATAACACGCACGGTCACCACACTAATTGTTCTTCAGTGTATTTTCTAGTGTCTTTTGTTGGTAACTGGCTACTTTATTGCTTGCTATCTTGGCAGGTGTATTTCATACAACACACTCCATGATGTGCTACAGCATCCCCTTTCTTTTGCTCATGCTGCTTAATCTTTTTACATAATATGGCACTATCCCAATTGTTGGCTCAAGGTGCAAAACGTGCACTGGCCAGTAGCCAATGACTGCTAATATTTTACTCTTGGTGAGTAAGAAATGGTTTGCTGTCTATGTATAACATTGAGGCGGTGAGTGAATTTTTCATGGCAGACTTGTAGCTACAACTTCAATTGTTGCCCATTCGTTTGCTGACCACGTTTTCATTCTATCCTTCATGTTGCAATTATTGCTCGTTCACATGTTTTCTCCCTCTTCTCCTTCCTATCATCTGCTCTTTCCTTGCTCCAGCTCACCGCACACAGCATGCCTGAATGAAGGACTTTGTGTTTCTTTTTACTGTGGACCATAGATGTGTCCTCCAACATTCACTGCATTAGCTTCTATTAGCCTCTTTCTGATGTTTAAAAATATTGAAAGACCCTATTGGCTGGGAGTTGCGAGTTTAAGAAAAGGGTGTTAATTGTGACATTTCTTTTCTTTCAGTGTTTAAGAGCCATCTTGAAATTGATGTCTGAATGTTGGGCACACAACCCCGCATCTAGACTTACAGCCTTGAGAATCAAGAAGACTCTTGCCAAAATGGTAGAGTCGCAGGATGTGAAGATTTGACGGAATAAAATCCTGCGACTCAAGACTAATTCCACCCCAGAGGTGGGGGGGTGGATGGAAGTGCGAATGGAAAGATGGACTTCAAGATCTGCTTTGTTACCACGTATTATGGGCTGCTAATATTGACTTCCTCCTGTACTTTGACTGACTGCTGGGAGCATTACCTCCAGGTGTGGATCGTATAAACACTACACAAACAGCCTTTGCTGGAAAAATGTAAAGCTGTCCTTTTAAGCTAAACGAATATCCACGCTTTCAGCATCAGTCCAGTGAACTTGCTGATGAATTTGCATGTTCAGATTGCGTTGCTTTCTGTGAAAGCCATAAAGAAGCAGTATCTACTTCAAGGACATGGATTGAGAATTGAAGTTTGTGATTTGCTTTTTAGTGTTTAGTGTACATATATTGTATGTCTGCATATGGCTCGGTAGATTCTGAAGTATAGCAGGGCTGCCATTAAGCACCAGTTGCCATATTGTTTCCCCCAGTTCCTGCCAATTCCTTTGTTGCTCATGTTTGAGCTGGAGGTCTGATTTTGAGTTTGTCATCACGCAGAACGATGCATTCCTGGTCTCACCCTCTCCAGAATGTGCTTTTGAAGTTGATAGACTTTAAATAGGCTCCCGAAAAGGCACCCATTGGGAGTGGTTGCTCCTGGATTTTCCCACCCTTTTCACTTCATGACTCTCTGAGGATAATTCTCCTTTGAACCCCAAAGAATTTTGTGGTCCTCTCCAGTGCCGTCTGTTTTGGAAGGTCAACCACAGAAACTGATAAAGCCATCTGATATTAGTTCAAGTGCCTATTACCACGTGATGCACAGTTTAACCGAAGTGACAAAAAAGGGAAACGGTTTTGTACATGTGTTACCTACGTCCACATGACCCACGTTTATTCAGTTCAAGGGTTAGGGTTTTAGTTTGACCTTTCTCGTAAAACATTTTTAGGTAAACTGATTATGCCCCTATTCAAAAGATAGGTTAAATTTCAAAGTGTATGCATCATTTAAACATAAACTTAAGATGCATTAAATTCTGATGCTTGTAAAAAGATCTTGCCTTGGAAAAGAGACGGCCACTAGCAGAGTTCATTGAATGCATTACTTAGCACACTTTATGCACTGCTCATTAGTGTAGTAAACCATCTAGCTAATACTTTAGAATTTGCTTTGTATTCGCAGGTTTGAAAATCGTGTAAAAAAAAAGTGCAGTATTTTTATTTTCCTTCACTGTGTACAAAGATCATTTAACCTATGTGAAATCCGATAGTTTGTTTTTTTAAGTGCCACTTATGGATTAGCTGCGACCCTCTCCAGTATTCATTGTGCATTTTTCTTATCACCAAACAGTTTGTGCCCTGCCTTATGATGCCTATAAACTTTCACAACAAAATGTTAGGCAAACATCCCCTTAAAACGTTTTCCGTCCATCCGTCCATTTTGCCAAAAATGATATCCTCGTCACAGAAATGATTCGCATGCTAAATAGTGCAGACCTAAAGTATTGACTAATTGTGTCGCCAAAATAATGGTGGGCGTGCATAACCTATGCAGTCCCATAAATTGCCTTTTTAAATGTTGACCATCTGTTCCGTAGGGCTTTGCGTATAAATGGTCTCCTCACTGCCCCCATCCCCCACCCCTGACATTCACTAGTGATTCCATTGATCGGTCCAGATGTGCTTGCTATTATGGTCATGCACTTCTGATTCGCTCCTGTTGTGTGCTGAAACAGATTGCCTTATTTATGCAAGCTGCTAGTTAACATACCTGAACCAGTGTGATACAAACCAACCTGCTATTTGTGACTGCTGTTTAAAGCAGCTGGTGAGGGGGACTGATGTGTGGGGTGGAGCATGGGGCCTTTCCTGACAGGCCAGTAACCCTGAAAGGCCGGTATGGACCTGTCACATTGCTTGTCAAGCACCGAACCTCCGGAAACTGGCCTACGAGCTACTCAGATGCACCGCCCTGTTGATCTATCCTTCACGTTTTCCAACCAATCAGTAGTGCCAGGTTTATCGACAACCTTGAGAGTTTTAACATATAAAATTACCTTTCATCCTGTAGATAATTGGTCAGGGGTAGTCCCATTCTGAATCTGTGTCCCAGGACTGAGAACAGATGGCATTGCTTGGCAGGGACTTCCTCTTGAGGCTCAGTGAATGCTCATTTGCCCATTGTAGACCAGGCACAAGAAATAATGTCAGAGGACGGGCGGGTGAGCTTTCTCTTATGAGGGAGTATCAAAACATCTGACTGCACACGTTTCTCATAAATAAAATCTAGTTCCAATACATTTCTATTCAAAATGAGACCCCATGCAAACACAAATGGAAGTACAGTAGCTTTTTTTCAAATTATTTTTTTGCGTTCATACATAATGTTCAAATAAATTTGAATACTAACCTGTATAGTTTCTCTGTCCATTTATGGATATAATCTGTTTTAATAGCTTGTTCTTCTCAGCACATTGCAAAATATCAATGCCAAACCTGTACACCGAGCTTTGAGGATCGAATGTGTGCGCAGGATGGTTTATCTAGAATTGCAAGTCATTTTTTTAAGAGGCCTACTGTATGTATCGGTTCACTCTCATCAAATGGGGATAAGTATGTATAGGACAAACTTGCACCATGACCAATTGGAAACATTGCTAGTGGTCACAGGTAAAGGAAAATCCTATTTTTGTGTTACTCTGACTGGAGGATGTGCCAACATAGAATGAAAGTAGTATGTGGATGCTCACACTTGTCAAATATTACTGAATTACAGCTGCCAAGCATGTGCCCTTTTGTTGCTTGAAAAACAAAGTCTTCATGTAGAGTTGTTATTGCAATAGCCTAAGGTATTGAAATCACCAAGTATTTGAGTTATGAAATCAGAAAGGACAGCGGGTGTCACTGATGGCTTGTATGTGCTGACAGAGGAAGAAGAATATTGCTACATTTTACAAATTGAGATTTATTTTATCGACTCGTCAAAACGCAAGTCCACATGAGAAAGGGTTTGAGTACTTGCAGTAAAACACTTGACATACAAGTGATGCTCTGTGTCGACATACTTTTGCTGTTCGAGATCTAGACTTGCATTCTGTGGGCTCATAAGTAAGGAGTTCATAATAAGTGTTTTTTGTATTTTACCCGTCGCTAAATGGGTTCTTTCAACAACAAGAATACTAGGTTTTCTGTCCTGTTCGACTACAGGTTTTGGAGAAATGGTGTGGTCTGTAAGACTTTACTGTGGCCAGACATGGCTGAATGCTCCAGGAGATGGGGTTTTATAATCTATGCAAAATATCCATAAATACATTGACTTGATCTCATTTCAGAAATGTGGGCAGATGCAAACATGATAAATATAGATGATTCACAGTAGGAATGCTTATTTTCTTTCTTTAAAAAAAAAAAGGGATTTACATTTCGACTGTTCTTAGAAGTTCACATCTTTTTAATAGAGCGCATAACCTTTTACTTTACCATTTAACGCATCCTTCTCAAGCAATGGATCATGTTTGCACTGAGTACTAGTGATATTGGGAGTCTTTGTCTGGTATTGGGTAATTAGCTTCTTTTCCTGTTATCTTAAGTAGCTCGAATGACTGACCCTTATAGAAATACACAACACATATGAGAACAAAAGCCACAGCTAGAACTATCCAGCGGAAAGCATTGCTTAATGATCACCCTGGCCGGATGACCCTTTTCTTCAGTGTTATTTGCGGTTCCACCTCAATCTAAGATGTGGTCAGAGTTTCGATAATTATTTTAAGGAAAAAGATAGATATGGAGTTTCTTCTCCATTTTGACAATTCAGTCACATGAAAGTTGTAGTTGTATACCTTGCATTAATGTCTTCTTGTAGACGGAGCATCAACAGAACATTTTCCTTTTGGTCTTTAATGAAAACAATATGCCATTTAAATTTGAAGTGTGCATGTTCCCCTAGGTAAAGACCCAAGTCAGTTAATCCAAAGGATTATAGTAAATGAAGAAAAGTATTCAAAGTCGATTTTAAGATTAATAAGACTAATTTGTTTATCTGATGCTACAGAGTATTTCTAGAAGGGTGGCCAACCCCGGAAAATAGATTTCCAGTTGATTGATTTGCATTTTAAAGTCTAGACATCAAAATCTTGCAGAAAATGATTGTGATAGTGACAAAATTACAGTGAAAGTGTTTTGTAAAATCGGAACAGCCTCGTAGCACACAACAGCCAGGACTAGGAATGTTCAGTTGCTTCCTTTATTTTAACAGTAGGTGGAGGTGTTGTCCACGGTCATTCTAAAATGACTTGGAAGGCTGTCTATCCAGGCCAGTAGAATCCAAGGGTACGCCCTTTTGTAACACTTGTTAATCACCATTAAGAACCACACTAGCAGTCTGTAATGATTAAAGTTTTTACTGTTTTAGAGCTATAATTCAGGATAGGTTTTTCATTTTGGGGTTGGCACAGTTCAGAGTTTTTTTATACTCTGGTGTCTTTGGTCACAATCTCTCCCTCAGATGTGGTTTAAAAGTATCTTTTGGTTATTTTCAGGCATTTTACCTCAGTGTTTTCCATTTTTAATATGCCTTTTTAAGCTATTATTGCCTGGCGGTAACGTTTCTGGCAGTGGATCCTAGACAACTTGATTCCAGGCGCAGCTTCTTCACAGTACACGTGTTGTGTAAATCACCCTCCGTTCCCTTATCTCCCATCATACAGGGTGCTAAAATATAGCTAACTGTTGAAGTGCTTTGCAACCATCTAGGAATTTACTTTTCATTGGATATTGGTTTGCCTCCTGATCCAGTTAAGTGTCGTCAAAAATGGGGCTCATTTTCTACTTTCCATACTACACCATTCAAACCAAAATAAAAAGTAGCCTGAATACAAGGTGTTCTGCTTTTTGGCAAACACTACTTGACTTTTAGCAAGAAGTCTTTAAAATGCACTGAAGCAGATTTGCAGACAAGCGAATGATGTGCATCTTCTCCCAGATACCTCGTCTTTCTAGATGTCCTTAATTATGAGCGGCTCCCAGATATCTTTAAGGAGTCATCGTGGTATAGCTCAGCTCCGATAATCAGCTTCCTCTATCCTGAACATGGTTCCACACTATTATTGGAGCATGCTAAACCCATGACCTCAGTCATTTTGTGGCGCCATCACGCCAGGTCCCAAGCCTTTTGGGGGCTTGGGGGGGGGGGGGGGTTGATGTGATATAGGGACTGCACTGCAAAATAATTTAATTGCTGACCTATAAAACTAAGATTGGTTTGGTATTTTTGAAAGTAGGACTGTCTGGTTACCTTTTAGTATTTTCTGCTGTTCGATCGGCATTCGGTTCCCAGACACTTAATAATCCTTTACTGTTCAGATCGTACAAATAAAGTGTTGATTGTCTTATCTTCCATTTCAAATGAAAATAAGAAGAAATATGCCCCTTCCCTTTTACTGTGTTGTATGATACACTATTGGTCTCAACAATTGTTTACTAGGACTGAATAATTTCTGCATGCATGTTTCATAGGCTCCCAAGCCCCCTTAGTGTACCCCTAATGGGGTTCAAAGTTGCGGGCCAATTCTTTTTTTTTTAACCAGTAGTAGTGGAGCTAGAAACTTGACCTCAGGGGGGCGATGGGCACGCACATGGCTTACTTCCTTAACACGCCCCCAACTTAGAAAATGGAGATGTCTTATGGAAAAGTGGATCCACTTTTTTTATAGGTATCAAATATGTCTCATGTGCATTCAAAATATTAATGCAAGGAAACTTTGAGCAAGTGGTAGAAAACCAGCCCACTCCTCTCCAATTCTGAACAATTTGCCATTTAAGAAATGTGTGCATGTTCCCTACCTTAGATTTTGACTAGAAGTTCTCATACAGAAAACCTAAACACTGAAGTACTTTTAGGACACGGCCTAAATGTTGGCTGGGGGGGTGTGTGATATGTGTGGGCAGTGTAGCCCTCGCAACAGAGTTTTCCACAGATGATCGAGAGGTCCAATGCTAGAACCACCCAGCATGCACCTGCTTACTCTTATGCCTTAAATTGTGAGCGTAGGTCAATGATCAATTTTGTGTTGTTGGTGCAAACCGGCGGAGGGGACTCTGACATGGTTTCCTTTTGGTCTTAATTATATAGCAACCCACTGAATTTTGATGTTACTGTTTATAGCCTAAACATCCACACTTCTTAAGTCAGTGGTTTTTCAACTTGTAATAGACTATTGCAATTGAATTCATATGAATTGCAGAAAGTCTCCATTAATGTACCAAAAATGTTCTCCTAGTTTAGTACTGTCAATAGTGCCCCCCTGTGTGTCCCTGTATGACTCGATACCCATTATGTAACACCAATCTATATTTATGTATACACGTGTATTAGTGTATCAAAAGCAATTGTTCTGAATTTACTGGCTTTCCAACAGGACAGCATTTTAAAGCAGAATGGACAAATCTTTTCCCTGAATGACTGCACAGTGTGCTAGCATTTCGATATATTCGAATGGTTTTGTTTATTTTTACCAGTGATTCAGTACGTGCCCAATGCCATTTTACAGGGAAAAATAAATATTCTAATAATGGATGAGAACGGCCAAAATAGTAAATTTCATTCACTCTAGAGCTGCCATTCTAGAATACTTTTCCCAAGTGATGCTCCTTGCGTGAAGGGATGCAAATCAAAACTTTCTCTGGAGCATTTAAAACTTATAAAATACGTATAACTTTAAAATGTGCATTGTAAAGCTTTCCTGACCACAGTTGGGCCTTGTTTACTTACCACTGATGCATAGTGATTGATTAAATCATGGTAAAAGCCTTGTGCATCCTTGCCCTTCCTGCCAACTATTGTATATTGCCGGTGGATAAACTAGTATTGGAACTGTTTGCATGCATCAACGCTAGAAATGTGTACTGCAAGTCAGATATACATTCTGATTGTTCAACTCGTTTCTATTTTTATTAAAGAGAACATCAGTTCAGTTGAGATGGGCAATAGCCACAAGTCAACGATAAGCGTGCTGTAAAACAAGGCATTATGATAATGTTGCCTGACAGTCCATTTAAAAAAATATATATTTATATATTCTTTTAATATCCCTTTTTGATTTTCATCTTAATTTTGGGATGTGGTCGCCGTATGTAAGATCACCATGAGCCAGGCGTTACCAACAAATGCATCACTTTGAGATAAATATCTTGTAATACAAGAAAGGGCGACAAGTATCACCTAGGACCTTTGTGTAATTCAGTTTAACAAGGCAGAAAGTTGGAGCCTATGTTTTTTAATGAGTGTTTTCTTTAAGTTGCACGGTGCATTCCCCAATGTGAAGGCATTGCAGGGAAACACTGCATCACCTGCTTAGATAGCCCGGGCAGGTCTTGCACAGATCCTGTCTGCTTGGCCCGTACCACACAGATCAGATATGCTTTTGAAGGGCACTGAAAGGTTGTTGCAGTTTCGACTGTACTGCCTTGTATGGGCTTATAAGGTTCCATGCTACAAGGTCAGGAAACCCTGCAGCACACTGAGTTGAAGTTGTTTGAATGCAGTATAATTATTCCCTGCACGCTAGCAGGCTGTGACTGCTCCATGATCAGCTAGCTTTGTTTTGAAGTTGCACAGTGCCAGGTTGTGCAGACAACAGTTGCCATTCATAAATATGCAAAAGGCAGCCATATTCACACTTTTGCATATTATCTTCCAGGCCTTTGCGATGCAGATGCACCAAATGTGCAGTTTCATTCTGAGAACTTTCTACTTGAGAGCATAGCCTAAATTGCATCTGTACTGATTTTCTTCACACCAACTGATTGACTGTTACTTTTTCGGTTCCTTGCCTTTACATTGATGCACATCAATGTCTTTAGATCAGTGCACTTATATTGTTGCATTTCCCCTTTTTTGTTTTAATTGGTGGGTGATGCCACCATACTGTGTCCCCATTTTAAAAAAATATATATATTCATATATATACCCCTTTACCCCATTCTGCTTGCTCTCTTGAGCAAAGCAGAAGGGGGTGCACTGATGTTTGTGCACCAGTGGAAAGACGTGTAGATGCAAATGCAGCAATACAAAGACAGGTCACCCTTTCACAATTGCCATTCTACAGTACATGATCAAATCTGACAAATCGGTTTATTTCAATTATTTGTTTCTTTCCCAGGGTTAACATTTACTCATCTGATTTAATTGGGGGCCAGCATTAATCCATGAAAAATGTATAACACGCAAATGGTACCTTTTTTATAGTTAATATCATGCAACTGTAAATAGTCCATGAAATGTTAAAAAAAAGCAGTATGGATACATACTTGTGTTCTGTTATGTATGTCTGAAATGTAAAATAGTCTTGTATAATGTAAAACACTAAATGTATTTTGCAGCATCTGGTCAGAGAGGTGCCTTAAGCTTCCCATTATTTGCGTTGGTCTGTACACAGATGATGTTCAAATGTATCATTTTTAAGTAAATAACCTTATTTTACTACACTGGTGTCTTTTATTTTTTCTATTCTATTGATGCCCTGATTGAAGCAGGTATTGCAGTACATTTAATCATTGTATATTCTCTCTCTCAATTTGCAGGTGGTTGATGCTTAATTTGCAAAAGCAAAGACAACTGTATGGTCATTGCTTTCACTTGTGAAAGATGGGTATGTGTTGCAGCAGGGGAGCATCATTTCGAAATGACATGAGTTGAGCTCTGTAGTTTACTGGTCAAGGATTCTGGACCCTGTGGGTGGTTTCACATATTACACACTATAGCTGTGCTGATCATTTTGCAGAGCACATCCCTGCAATCACCCGGGACAGCAAATTAAATTCTCTCTTTGGTGTTTGAGAAGCATCAGTAGATAAGGCAACACCTGGCCGATGTATTTCTGTTGAGCTGATGGACTTGTCTGCAAATATTGAAGCTAGGGCATGGTTAAGAGGTGAAAACACTTTGGCTGTGTTTCTTCATAGTTGATGTTTGCCAAGTGTTGCATGTTTAGCTAGAAGTCCACCATATGTGATATGCAGCAAGATTAATGGCTATCGGATGGAAATACACCTTAAAGTTATTTCATATAAAATATGCATCGGTAGGGAAGGCTTTTCACTCATTTATCTACTTAACAAAAAGTGTCTACTTATTATGTCTACACCTCAGCTACAGCAACCAAAATTCTGTCTTGAAATCCTAGATCAGTTTATTGCATCAACAAGAACCATCCTTCTACAGGTCCTTCCCTACCGATGCATATTTTATTTGAAATAACTTCAAGACTTGAAGGAAGGCATACAAGACTGAAAGATCAGTACATGAGCTCAGATGGCATTGTGAAGGTGCACTTATTTGACTGGCCGTTATAAATGAATGTATGTGGAGGACCCTCCTGATCAGTGAGCACGATTACAACCCGAGGAAGGTAACTGCACCACAACCGGACTATGTAGCACTGGACCCTCAATACATAGTAGCCTACAGGAAAGAGAGTGTGAAATGCAAATGGAAAGCCAAGGTATGCCAAGAATAGAATTCATACAACCTAACCTTAAGCTTGGCTTGTTTGCATGGAATTAAGTACCAATATATTCATCTTGAATTCTAGACCTGAAGTGCCCTCACAGTCCTCTTGAGAGAAATTCTTGATGCTTAAAACATATCAAATGTTATAAGCCGGCAGTTCAAATGAATATATTTGTCCTTGTTCTGATGATTTACCTAAAATAGCAAGGAAATGTGAAGGATAGTGAAGCCTTGTCCTATTTGACATATTGATAAAATATTCATCAAGAGTAACCAACAACCATATATTTATATTTTTCTTCTTTTTCTAAAAACAAGTTCTGTAAAAAATGTTTTCATGTTTGTAGTTAAATGTGTATTTAATTGTTATGATGCTGAGATCCTAACCCAATGTTTTTACTGTGAGATTGTTGTGACATCTATAACTCCCTAATGATTCAGCCTAGCAATTAAGCTGACATCAGGCTACCACAGGTGCCCCCAAGAACTTTCCTGATTAACGCTTCATCTTACCAGTACTATTGCCCCAGACCAGACGTCTACAGCAACCTTTGGTGCTCCAGATGTTTTGGACCACAACTCCCAGCAGCCCTACCCAGGGAAGTCAATGGTGTGTAATCACGGGAGTCGTAGTAAAATGCATCTGTAGTGGCACAGGTTGCAGACACATGAACATAATGTCAGGTGATAAAGTGCTCTGGTACAGCCTTCTAACCCACGTCTTTTAAAAACAAATCTCATCACTAATTGGGTCCTGTTACCGGTGATAATAGTCTTTAGGGATTCCCTTTCTTGAAAACGGATCATTCAAAAAGGACCGCTTTTTGTGGTCATTTTCTCCTATGAAATGTATCTTGGGCAAATGAGAAGTAGTACATTGTCACTATCCCAAACCACATCTCTCTCTAGTGCAATTTTGCATCTATCATGTTTGGCATGTGCCCCACTTGCAGCATTTTGAGTTTGTTTTACAAGTTTTATATGGCTTTGTGCGAATATACTTTTTTTAAAAAAAAACATTTGCTATCCTTTCTTTGCCTAATTCTCCATAAAAAACAACTCTTTAATCTTACTTCCCTGAAAGTCTGAACTAAGAATAAAATATATTGGGTTTGATATATATATAGAAAACGAGAACTGCAATTACGCGGTTCACAGCCGCACTCCTCCATTCGGAATCCAAAGAATCACATTTGGCCATCTTCTCCGTGATAAAAGTCCTTTATTATTTAGTAAGTAGACACATAAAGAAAACAAACACACAATTACGCGTTTCACCCAAATTGGACTTCGTCAGATTGTGAATGGAACAATGAAATTGCTTTGCATTTAACCTATGACTCATCAATGCTCTCCTTGGTTTAAAAACACTAGACTGCTAATTCATTGCACTCTCCTTAGCCTCTAAAGGCGGCCATGTTGAATGTCCCTTAGGCTCTAATATCAACATGTTATCATGTTCTGATCCCTTTGTTTGCTGATATAAAAATCTATATGTTTTATTGCTACATTATGCATATGATGTATATTCAAACTCATTCATTTTAAATGAACTATCATTGTGCAAATATTGCTGTTCAAAAATTGTTCATTTTACTGTAGTAGCCATACTGATTTGATTGCTCAGTGCTTTACCTTAATAAAGTGCAACGTGCTAGTACTCAATACATTGCTGCATTCATTTTGCTATAGTAGCAGTACTGAAGTAATTGCTCAGTGCTATTACCCTAATAAAGTGTGAAGTGCTGGTACTCAATAAAGTGCTACGTGCTTGCTAGATTAGAATGTTTGAAATGTATGCACAAAATTTAATCTGTAGTAATGCAGTAATCAGCATACAAATGTGCATTTGTGTTTGCCGGGATATTTATTATGCCACTTGATATTATTTGTTGCAATCCATGTAACTTTATATCGAGACCTACCAAAAGGTGCAACCGATTAACCTCACTATTCTTGGTGATGGGAGTTGATATTAATTCATTTACTTATAATCAATATTACGCATGTTCCTTACTGTGCTTGCTATATTTGGTAAAGTGCTTAGTGCCTTAGATGATTTCAAATGCAAAATTGCAATGGCTTTCTAAATGTATATATTTCTGAGGCTTGTGGAATCTGCTTTGATCACATGCTGTGCATAGGCCAACATCTAGTGGAAGCTGCAGAGTATTAGTTTGTTTTTCGAAACTCGAAAAGGGGCGTCGAACTAGGGTGTGCCAGTAATACTATCCCTTGTGTGACGTCCACTGTACCCATGATCCCTCGCGCGTGTAGGACCCTCAGATTGTTTTTTTCCGCCATACTTGTCGGAAGCATAGCTGCGGAGTTCCCTGGCTTTCAGCCATTTATCATAAATATACCTAACATTCCCGTTCCTCAAATCCCACGTCAAGATTCCGAAGATAGACGCCGGTACTGGAGAACTAGCAGCCGTCGAGACTGCACAGCGGACTTTGGGCCTCGGAAGGCCTCTGGCCTCGGCCCTGCAAGTAGGGAGAGTGGGGGGGGTGGACATACTCACACTCGTTTATTTTCCTACATACACTCGCCCGCTTCCATATATTAACATATGGAGAGTACTCCATTTAAATTCTGCCCCAAGTGCAACCGTAAGTTTCCTTGGGTAGATCAGCATAACACCTGTAATCTGTGTCTGCTTAGGGACCACCCCGAAGCAAATTGCCGAGCTTGTTAGCTCTTTAAAGCTAAAACACTTAAGGACAGCTCCACCAAACGTTGGGCCCATTACGCCAGGCAGCTCGAGGCCATGGACACTGTAGGTTCCTTCAGTGATGGCAGCAAGGCCGCCGTATCGGATGGCGAGGGCACAGTGGTGTCGTTAGAAACCCAAACGTGCGATCTCTGAGGACTGTCCGGGTAGTTATGGGGACTAGACCCGGCGGCAGGAGCGCTACCCACACACCTTCACCTAAACACACTAATCCCACCCGAGACTCGACACACGTGTCGAGTGATCGGCAGAAAAAGGCACAAAGAGAGCGGTCCACAGAATCTGTGTCCTCTGGGCGCTGCAGGTCACGGTCGCCCCATGACACGCAGCAACCATCTTTGATTGCTAAGAGTGCCATGCTACCTAAGGTCACAGAGGTATGGTCGTCAGAAGACGAATCCGACCTCTACCCCCAAACAGCACATTCAAAGTCGACTCTGGCAGTTTGTTCTACATCTGCCTCCGAGTCTCAATGTCCCTCTAAAACTCCAGAACCTCTTGTACTCTCCTCCGAATCTCGACTCCAGGCATCGAAAGATTCAGGGAAAGCCCAAGAGTCAGGGAAATATGCCACTACACCCGGGAAAGGGGACAAACAGAAAAAAAGCTTCTGAACACCAGGTCCAGAAGGAGAAACACAAATCTTCTGAGAAGTCCAAGACCCCTGACCCTGTCACTAGGCCTAAAGTTGTCCCTCCCACTCCACAGGATATGGCAATAGAAGAGGAACCACAGCAGGAAGTGGTCATTCCCAGTTCCAAAGAATGGCGCTCTGAAGACATCGACAGAGTGATGAGGAGAATGTCTTTTATAGCACATTTTTACGAGACAAACCCTGATTACTTCCTGAGCTATAGGAATACCCCTGCTACCTCTACTCCTTCAGGATCCAAAGACCCTCAACCTCCTAGTAAGAGACCCCGTACTGAGGCTCCAGTTCAGGGCCTGATTTCAGACCCACTCACTATTGAACCACATCAGTATGGTGAAGATCCAGACATCCAAACACTGGACGACCAGGCATGGATGGAATATTATGGAGACGATGAGGACCAGGATGAGGAGGAGGAAGACGAGGCAGAGGCCTGTAGTCTCGACTCCCCTATTCCCAATGACCCACCGGTGAATGACTTACCTGTGGACAATCAGCCATTACTGAACGAGGTCTTAGCTAGAGCTGCAGACCACTTCAGATAGACCCTCAAGGGGCTCAAGAAGAGAGGGACTTTGCAGAGCAAATTATGGGGGCTAGAAAATCCATTGCCCAAGCCATAACAATTCTGAAGTCTATTCAACACAGAATTGACCCCTCTCTGCTCACCCCTAATCTTACCCGGGCAGTTAACCCAAGAATGGAGAAATTATTCAGGGCCTCCCCCTCCATCCCACTTTACATAAGGGGTCAGCTTAAACCCGACTCATTGGTGGTTACAACCACCAGGAAGAGGGCGGGGACACCTCTAGCATCCTCTGAAGCTCCCCCAGACAAGGAGAGCAAAAAGATTTATGGGCTAGGAAGGAAAGTGGCTTCCACTTCCGCTTACCAGGCAAGAATTGCAAGTCCCTTGGACAATTAACTAATTAATAAACCCACAACCCAACGAGGGAATAATAATTTCCGTCGCTCTCGCGGCCAAAATTCCCAAAGAGGGTCTAATTACTTTCAAGGGCAAGGAGCATCGTGGGGAGGCAACCAACAGACTTCACAGGGTTTCGTCAGCGGTCAAAAGGGGCCGTGGTAGGGGGAAAGGCAGCCCAGGTAGAGGTGCTACACCCCCAACAAACGGTGACATTCCGCTCCGGGTCCCTTCCCATGCATCCCCAGTAGGGGGGGCGCATTTCCACCTTCACCCATGCATGGGATGGGATCACTTCGGACAGATGGGTGCTGTCCACAGTGTCCGCGGGATACTGTATCGAACTGTTGGAACGCCCCTGCGACCATCCTCCAAGACAGAAAATACACTCCCTGGAGCACCAAAGAATCCTTCTCGAGGACATCGTCATTCTTCTTGCAAAGGACGCGATAGAACTCGTCCCGGGCAACCAGGTAAACAAAGGTATTTATTCAACTTACTTCCTTGTGCCAAAAAAAGATCTAACAATGCGCCCAGTATTAGACTTACGCCCTGCAAACAAGTTTGTCAAGCATCAAAAATTTTGCATGACTACACTCCAAATGGTAATCCCCCTACTAAAGAGGAGATTACATGGCAACATTGGACATGAAAGATGCCTATTTCATATTTCTATGTTCCCAGCGCACAGAAGATTCTTGCGCTTCAAGGTGGATAGTCACCACTACCAGTTCAAGGTGCTGCCCTTTCGTATAGCCTCAGCTCCAAGGGTATTCACCAAGGTACTGGCGGTGGTGGCGGCGCACCTACGCAGGGAGGCAATCCCAATGTACCCTTACCTGGTTGACTGGCTGATCACAGCCCCCGTAATTTGCAGATCCAACATTCAAAGAACGATCGACCTCTCTCTTCCAATTGGGCTTCTCAATCAACGAGAAGAAATCAAGCCTGGTGCCAAGCACCTCCAAACAGTTCCTAGGAGCTGTCCTAGACACTCAAGAGGGGTTGGCCTTTCCATCAGAGGAAAGAATTCGGAATCTATTACTGCAAATTCCTCAATATCAGTCCGGTCACCAGATAAGGGTTCGCAAAGCGATGTTTGCTAGGCATGATGGCGTCATGCATTTACCTGGTTCCCCACGCACGCCTGTGACCCATGCAGGAATGTTTGGCGAAACAGTGGTCTCAGGCAAGTGGTCAGTGGTACGATCTAGTGGTCATTTCCCCAACACTAGTAGAGAGTCTTCGCTGGTGGACAAGAGAGAACCTTTCAAAGGGGAAACCCTTTTACGATCCAGAAATACAGGCCGTAGTCACTAGAGACGCGAACCTGTCACGGTGGGGAGCACACTTCCTTCACCACACAGCTCAGGGCCTCGGGTCTCGCACAGTGGCCAAGAATCATAACCTGCTAGAGCTTCTGGCTGTCTTCAGAGCGCCTCAAGTGTCCGAACCCCACCTATCGAACCTGTCAGTGCAGATCCTAACGGACAGCACGACCGTGATGTTTTACATTAAGAGGGGGGCACTCGTTCGCCAAATCTGTCCAGGCTTGCCCAGAAAATTTGGACATGGGCACTCAGACTGAACATTTACCTGTCGTCTCAACATGTACCAGGGGATCTCAATTCACTAACAGACGCTTTGAGCAGAGACCCACTCCCACAAGAACACGAATGGTTTCTACACAAAGAAGTCGTGGGAGACCTCTTCTCACAATGGGGATTCCCCAATATAGACCTATTCGCCACAAGCGAAAACAGACAATGCCCCGGATTCGCATCCAGGTTCCCCCTGCTAGGCTTAAAGGGTAACGCCCTATGGATGAACTGGTCAGGGATGTTTGCCTACGCTTTTCCACCAACCCGGCTGATGAGGAAGGTGGTCAACAAGATACACAGGGAATCTATGACGCTCATCCTAGTTGCTCCCATGTGGGCGAGACAACCGTGGTTTCCGCACCTGTGCAAACTGGCGGTGTGCAAACCCATCAGACTCCTGTGCTGGTGCAACCTACTCTCCCAGCACGGAGGACAAACAGTGCAACCTCAAGCCAGGCTGATTAACTTGGCAGCATGGCTCCTGAAGTCAGAGTTTGGCCATCTCAATTTACCACAGAGATGAATGGATATCTTAAAGGAATCAAGGAAACCGAACACAAAACCCTTACTTTGATAAGTGGAAAAGATTTGTTATTTGGTGCCAGAATAAACAAATCAACCCAGTTGATTGCACTCCTTCCAATATTGTCACCTACATGCTCCACTTACTGGATGCAGGGTTGGTATTTAATTCACTCAAGGTACACCTAGCGGCGCTGTCAGCCTACACCACCTCCCATAACAAGTTGTCATGGTGGAAGGTGCCAGTTGTCAAGGCCTTTATGGAAGGGGTGAAGAGACTCCACCCTCCAATTTCTAACCCACCACCAGGATGGGACCTTAATGTGGTGCTTGGTAAACTCATGAGACCCCCCGTTACGCTCACCTGGTATCCACAGGGACGCCACCTAGCCAGCTGGTCACTGATGCCCTTCCTGATGGTTCCCCTGTGGTCTCGGTGTCAAGGGAATTCTGGTTGCCGGAATCGGTGGGCTCTCCGTCCTGTTCTCTGGGCTGGGGCGCTTTGGCTTTTGTGGGCGCTGGCGGTCCAGTTACTTCACTGACTGCGGCCCTTGTGTCTTTCAGGTAGATCTTATTGCAATTAATGGCGTCGTATTTCTTGCATGCCTTTTGTCTGTTCTAATGTCTCTCTTTATCTCCTCTAGGGGCGTGGAGAGTCCACTCGGAGAACGGGATGTGCTGGTTCTCACCGGGAGATGATGGCGCGCTATAGCGTGCCATGATGCGGTAAAGAGTCGCTTTGCGTAGCGCAGCAATGCCTTGTCCTCACTGACCTGTGTTTTTCCCTTTTTGTAGGTCGTGGAGAGTACCCAGCGCAGATGGGGTTTCCGGAGCAGTGCTGGTCGAGAAGTAACCAGCCAGGTAAGTCTTTAAGCGCTTTTATGGTTGTAATGTCTCTAGTACCTGTGTTAATGTCTTTCTCCTTTTCTCAGGTCCCTCGATCCAGGCGGCGAACTCCTCCAACAGTGATGCCCAGGAGCTGTGAGCAGAGATGGATGAAGATTGCAGGTAAGATTCTGCTGCCAACGATGTTTCTTTGTCTTTTTCTGCAGGTCCGGAATTCGTCGGGTTTGCGAGAAGCTGGACACGGTGAGCGTCACGTTGCTAGAAGCAAAGTAACGTGAAGCGTGTGTTCTTGTTCGGGTGTGGTTTAAATAGCCACTGTAAAGTAGTCCCTAGGCCACCACACCCAAAGCACTAGACTGCATAGCTTGGTTCTAGGAACCCAGCTATGTGGATGCTTCCATGTTGGCTGAAAGCCTTAATAAAGTAGTCCCTTAAGCAGATGCCTCGCCCAACTGATGAGCCTGGCACCAAAGACGCCAGGACTGGCTCCAAGAGGGCTTGAAAAGTGAAAGTCTGGTCTTATTAAAGATCCGAGCCCTGATTCCACCTGGCTTGTGGCCTTGCCAGTGGGGGGGGGGTCAGGGCTGAGGGTCGTGACGCCCCCCCCCCTTGAACCCATGCATAAAGCTAGTCTCAAACACCTGACTTATAAGACTGCCTTCTTAGTAGCCATTACATCCATAAGAAGGGTCTGTGAAATTCAGGCTCTGTCAGTGCAGGATCCTTTCTTTTCTGTTCATAAGGATAAACTGGTTCTACAAACTCACCCTAGGTTCTCACCTAAGTTAATTTCAAAATTCCATGCTAATCAGTCCATTGAGCTACCGGCCTTCTTCCAAGAAACCAAAAGCTCTGCTGAAGTGAAACTACACACTAGATGTGTGAAGACCGGTCCTCTACTACGTAGACAAGGCCAGACCGCTGTTCGTCTCCATAGCTACAGGCAGAGCAGGAGATCACGTCGCTAAAGGTGCCATCTCGAAATGGATAGTCAAATGTATCCAGCTGTGTTACTCCCTTTCAGATAAGACTCTGCCTTTTACGCCAAGGGCCCACTCTACAAGAGGACCCGGGGCCACTCTGGCTTTCATTACAAATGTACCCCTCAACACCATTTGCAAAGCAGCTACATGGAGCTCTGTTCACACTTTTACTCAGCACTACTGCATTGAGACGCATTCCAAGACAGATACTCAAGTGGGACAAGCGGTTCTAAGACATTTGTTCGCTCATGACCCTTCTCACATCCCACCTTCTTCTAGCACTGCTCACTAATCTATGCACAGCATGTGATCTAAGAAGATTCCACAAGCCTCAGAAGGGATACATTACTCACCGTAATCGTATTTCTGATGCTTGTATCTGCTTAGATTCACATGCGCCAGCCCTTCCTCCCCTCTGAGAGAAGCTTGTAGTCTTATCTGTCTGCCTGGATACTCTGTACTTGCACTACTCCTCATGTCAAAAAAATACAATCTGAGGGTCCTACACGCGTGAGGGATCATGGGTACAGTGGATGTCACACTAGGGATAGTATTACTGGCACGCCCTAGTTCGCTCCTTTTCGAGTTTCGAAAAACAAACTGTAATACTCTGCAGCTTCCACTAGATGTCAGCCTATGCACAGCATGTGAACCTAACCAGATACAAGCATCAGAAATACGATTACGGTGAGCAATATATATATATATATATATATATATATATATATATATATATATATATATATATATATATATATATATATATATATATATATATATATATATATATATATATATATATATATATATATATATATATATATATAGTATGAATGCCTAAGTTGTCCAATCTTACATTAACATCCAAATAAACAATTTGAGTATAGCTGTGGCATTCAGTGAATCTCAAATTCACAACATTGTTGTTAATGTTGTCCACAAAAGATCCCCACTCATTCTCATTTCCCTTCCAGATGATAAAAATATCGTCTATGTACCGCCACCAACCAATAACTTGTGTAGAAAAACTAAATGAAAGTAACTCGGACAAGAAAGTAGCTTCCCACCACCCCATGGTGAGGTTAGCATAGGATGGCGCAAATGTACTACCCATAGCAGTACCTCTGACCTGGTGATAAAAGGAACCCTTGAAAAGAAATACATTGTTAGTTAAACAGAACAGAAGCATATCCAAAATCATACCACTGTGCTCCAAATAGTTCAAAGAACGAGTGTCCAAAAAATGTTTGCAGGCTACCAATCCAGTCGTGTGATCTATAGATGTGTAAAGGGAAACATCATCTAAGGTAGCTAACATTAAGCCCTCCTCCCAAGGTATATCTGAAATGTGACTCAAGAAGTCCTTGGTATCGCGTAGATACGAGGGCAGGACTGACACCAATGGGGACAGGGTCTCATCTAGGAATTGGGCCATATGTTCAAGGAGAGAACCACACAAAGTTACAATAGGCCTGCCTGGTGGATGGATCAAGGATTTATGAGTCTTGGGCAGAAAATATATAGTGGGTATAGTATGACTCACAGGCACAAGAAACTTAGCAAGCTCATCCTCAATAAGGCCTTTCTCAGCCCATTTGGTGCATAAGGCGGTGAGCTCCAACTGTATTTCGACAAAAGGATTCTTTGGAAGCCTGGAATAACAGCACCGATCACGTAACTGACGATTAGCCTCAGCCACATAACATTCCCTGTCCTGACTAACGATATTAGAACCCTTATCGGCAGGTTTTATCACAATGTTAGGCAAATTCTGCAGTTCATTAAGGGCCGATCGAATGGTAAGATTCTGTTTGTTGTTTAAAAGGTTTTTTGCGAAGTTTACGAAAATCATTAATACATAAATCATGAAATGCCTCAATACATCCCCCCACTGAAAATTGAGGGTTGAACCTGGACTTATTTTTCAATTTAGTACGTATATCCCAGTTGGGATCAATGTCAAAGTCAACTGGATCAAAAGTAGAGGGATCAAACAATTCATTCTGGAGACAGGCCAAGTCAGTCAAGGTAGAGATGTCAGAAATGCGAATGTCAGTTCGGCCAGCCCGTGGCACAGGTGGTTTAACTTGCGGGGGATTGATGGAGAATAATTTCTTTAGTCTGATTTTCCGTAGAAATTTGTCAGTCCAGACGTGACTGGACATAGTCAAACTGAGTGGTAGGACAAAAATTCAAGCCCAATGAAAGCAATGATGCTTGTGAGCCCGTGAGGTTGTGGGAAGACATATTGACAATTTGATGAGAATTCATATTGTCTGTTGTTACTACTTCGCTCCAGAGCGCGTCAGCCTGCCTTGTTGATGTACATCTGAGCCGCTTCCCACGACGGCCTCGACAGGTTTTTTTCCTTTTGACAATTTCTGTTCCTTTCCTCTCCCTATATATATATATATATATATATATATATATATTTTTTTTTTTTTTTGGTTCATACGGTTATACAGAACCTTTAACCACGCCATGTTACTTTACAAACATAAACAGATCAGAAGAGAATGTCTCAATCAACTTGCAATCTTCCTTGTCTTTTTGATATCCATTATGAATTTAAGCAGGGCTAAGGTTAAGGGTATTTTTTTCCCCCGCAGGATTCTTCACCATTCCTCGGCAGATCTATGTCCGTACTTGTTGATTACGTCACTCATTCTATTCAATCTCTGTTGTTTGAGGGCCGGGCATTCCATCACTAAATGTTTTAAACTTTCAGTTGAGGGTTCTGCAGTACAGATCGTGCAGCATTTGGAGGTTCCTCCCAACTTCCCCCAGTGAACAGTCTCTTTGGTGTCAAATAATTTTAAGCGGATTATGAAAAACTGGTCTCTGAAGAACCAATTAGGGATGGATTGGAGGTATCTCGGGATTGTATTTAATTTGTGTATATACACAGTGAAAAAACTTTGTTAAAGGGACGTTATGGTTAAGTTGCGCTACTAAAAACCTATGAAATTCAGTGAAAAAATGTTGTTAAAGGGACATTAGGGTGCCAAGTAAAACCGAAAAACCCTTGACATTCACCAGTTATGGTAAGCTAAGCAACAATAACTCGCGCCACCACTGTGCACTGCTAAGCCTAACACCAAGGACATCAAAGATGACATCACAGATGTCATTGATGACATCACATGTCTGACGCCCCCTTTTTTCCTTTCCTGACATATCTAGGCCACATGATTTTCTTCAGTAACAGTCAGGAACTAAAAATTGTAAATGTACTATATTTGTAGACTTAGCCTTCAAGTATGTTCTTACAATAATTCCCTTATGGTCCAGTCATATCATATGAAACATATACATAGGGGAAGACACAACCTTGAAAGACAGAAATCCTTTTTGTGCATTAAAATTAGAGTTATCAGCACTTTCTGATAGTTTTGATGTTTTTTTTATTACTGTACTTTCCCTGTATATGCTCATATTTTTATATGTTGTACTCACACTATTTTCCTTGGTGTCCAGACACATCATGTGATATATATACATAGGTTAGGTAACAGCTTTGAAACAGAATGAAGACCACTAGCATCCTAGGTTCTCAAAGTGGGAACCTGGGGTGGTAAAAAAATAAAGTTTTCTTCCCAAACCGGAACGCCTGCGGCGTCCCAGTGTACGAAGGAAAATCTTTTACCAAGATGGACACCATGGAAAGGGAAGGCGGGGTGTATAAAGAGAACACAACAGGGCATGGGTAGGGGGGGACCAGAAGGGAGACACGGGGCATGAGAGGGGGGTGGGGGGTAACAGGAGGGAGACACGGGGCATGAGGGGGGGTGGAGGGGTAACAGGAAAGAGACACGCGACTGCAGGGAGACATGGGGGTGGGGGGCAACAGGAGACACACGGGGCATGAGCAGGGGGTGGGGGGCAACGGCAGGGAAACACAGGGCATGAATGGGGGGGTGGGGGCAACATGAGAGAGACACGGGGCATGAGAGGGGGTTGGGTAGCAACAGCAGGGAGACACGGGGCATGAGCGGGGGGTGGGGGGGCAACAGCATGGAGACACGGGGCATGACCGGGGGGTGGGGGGGTAAGAGGAGAGAGACATGGGGCATGAGCGGGGGATGGGGGGCATGAGCGGGGAGTGGGGGTCAACATCAGGGAGACACGGGGCATGAGAGGGGGGTGGGGGGCAACAGGAGAGAGACACAGGGAATTAGAGGGGGGTGGGGGTCAACAGCAAGGAGACACGGGGCATGAGCGGGGGGTGGGGGAGCAACAGCAGGGAGACACGGGGCAACAGGAGAGACATGGGGCAGGAGCGGGGGGTGGGGGGCAACAGCAGGGAGATGAGCGGCATGACCGGGGGTGGGGGGAACAGGAGGGAGACATGGGGGTGGGGGGGAGACACGGGGCATGAGCCGGGGGTGGGGGGGACACGAGGGAGACACGGGGCATGAGCGGGCGGCAACAGCAGGGAGACACGGGGCATGAGCGGGGGTGGGGGGAACACGAGGGAGACACGGGGCATGAGCAGGGGGTGGTGGGGGCAACAGCAGGGAGGCACGGGGCATGAGTGGGGGGGTTGGGGGCAACAGCAGGGAGACACGGGCATGAGCAGAGGGGGGGGGCATGAGCAGGGGGTGGGGGCAACAGCAGGGAGACACGGGACATGAGCAGGGGGTGGGGGCCAACAGCAGGGAGACACGGGGCATGAGCAGGGGATGGGGGGGAAAAGCAGGGAGACACGGGGCATGAGCGGGGGGTGGGGGAACACGAGGGAGACACGGGGCATGAGTGGGGGGTGGGGGAACACGAGGGAGACACGGGGCATGAGTGGGGGGTGGGGGAACACGAGGGAGACACGGGGCATGAGTGGGGGGTGGGGGAACACGAGGGAGACACAGGGTGGGGGAACACGAGGGAGACACGGGGCATGAGCTGGGGTGGGGGAACACGAGGGAGACACGGGGCATGAGGGGGCAACAAGAGGGAGACACGGGGCATGAGCGGGGGGTGGGGGTAACAGGAGAGAGACACGGGGCATGAGCGGGGGGTTGGGGAACACAAGGGAGACACGGGGCATGAGCGGGGGTGGCGGGGTAACCGGAGAGAGACACGGGGCATGAGCGGGGGTGGGGGGGCAACAGGAGGGACACGGGGCATGAGCGGGGAGTGGGGGCAACAGGAGAGACACGGGGCATGAGCAGGGGGGTGAGGGTCAACAGCAGGGAGACACGGGGCATGAGCAGGGGGGGTGAGGGGCAACAGCAGGGAGACATGGGGCATGAGCGGGGGGTGAGGGTCAACAGCAGGCAGACACGGGGCATGAGCAGGGGGGGTGAGGGTCAACAGCAGGGAGACACGGGGCATGACCAGGGGGGGTGAGGGGCAACAGCAGGGAGACACGGGGCATGAGTGGGGGGGTGAGGGGCATGAGTGGGGGAGGTGAGGGGCAACAGCAGGGAGACACGGGGCATGAGCGGGGGGGTGGAGGAACACGAGGGAGACAGGGCATGGGGGGGTCGGGGAACACGAGGGAGACACGGGGCATGAGCGGGGGCGGGGGAACACGAGGGAGACACGGGGCATGAGCGGGGTGTGGGGGTGCAACAGGAGAGAGACACGGGGCATGAGCGGGGGTGGGGGGGCAACAGGAGGGAGACACTGGGCATGAGCGGGGGGTGGGGGGCACATGGAGACACGGGCATGAGCGGGCGGTGGGAGGGGTAACAGGAGAGAGACACGGGGCATGAGCGGGGGTGGGGAGGGCAACAGGAGGGACACGGGGCATGAGCGGGGGCTGGGGGGGTAACAGGAGGGAGACACGGGGCATGAGCGGGGGGTGGGGGGGAACAGGAGGGAGACACGGGGCATGAGCGGGTGGTGGGGGGGTACAGGAGGGAGACACGGTAATGAGCGGGGGGTGGGGGGAAACCAGAGAGACATGGGTAATGAGCGGGGGTGGGGGGAACACGAGGGAGACATGGGTAATGAGCGGGGGTGGGGGGAACACGAGGGAGACACGGGCATGAGCAGGGGGTGGGAAGGGTACAGGAGGGAAACGCGGGTAATAAGCGGGGGTGGGGGAATGGGATATCCGCTCCTCGGTCCTCCGCAGGCCATCGTGTACGATGGCGTGTCTCCTGCAAGTCTGCAGCAGCCTGGGACGTTCAGGAAGTGTAATCCACATGAGCCTCACACAGCCCCATTGGAGGCCCCGCTGTCCTCTGATATTATCGCATCGAAATTTTCGCTTGTTACGTTGTGATAATCACTTGTGAAGTCTGAAGTCACCACAGAGCTTGCCACAGATGCCAATATACGAACAATAAACTAAGATGGCGGGCGTCTCTGAAAATAAGACGCATTGCACGCTTTACTACAGCCAATGGGAGAGCACGTCAGATGTCCGCGGACATCACACAAGTCGCTTGCCCAATCCCTGTCCTGTCCGCAGAGCGAACAGGGAAGTGTGTGCGCGAACCGGACACAGATATCACAATTTTTTTCACTTACATTTTTGTATTTTTTTAAAAAACTACTGGAAGGATTTACACCAAACAAAAGAAAGCACGCTTTTGGGACCAAGCCGCCGCTCCTGCTGCAAATTTGGTGTAAATCCATCCAGCGGTTTGGGCTGTAGGCGTGAGCAAAGTTTTTTCCATTATGTCTATGGGAAAAAAAAGTTTTGGGGTCCCCCCTTATAACTTTGCTCCCCCCTGGACCAAACCTCACCAAACTTTGCAAAATAATTCAGAGTGGGCCATATACTTTTTTTGCAAAGTTTGGTGAGGATTCGTCCAGGGGGAGCGAAGTTTTATAAGCCGCCCAAAAAGTTCTCTTCCTATGGAAACAGCAACTTAACCATAACTACATGGCCACTACCGTGGTCATGTAATATATATATTTTATTTTGTCTGGGTTCTTGATGTGTGTGGGGTGTTTGATATATATTCAGTACAAAAATTGTGGAAGCACCGTTAATGAGAAACAATCTGATGCAACAAAACACTTGAAATCGAGTGATAAAAATCTTAGTTGAAGTGACTCTAAGGTGCTGATTTGATAGCACAAAACCGCTGAAATTTGGCTGATGCTGGAAGTTAGGCCAAGCCTTCATTGTGCAGCCACCCTTGTGGGCATCACAATCGTGGCATCTACTATGGTAACTATGATAATGAGTGCAAGAAATGTATGTATAAAGATGTTGGAGGCAAGGTTTAGTGTTAAAGAAATAAATGCCACGGTACGTCCGTTCAACCAACTCTGATTATTTACCTGTATGAGGTATTATGAGTAGGCCGATGACGTCGCCACGTGATGGCATCATGTCTCCTCCCGTAGCGCAGGCAGAACTGAGTACCTTAAACAAGTATGTAGGGAAAGGGGGAGGCTGGTGTCTTCCCCGCACTCTCAAAGAGATACATGTGAAAACATGTGCTGGTAAGAATCCCAAAAGCTTGGGTTGCTGAATATCGTATGGCGTTATAACAAGAGCCGAAAGATGTGTAGATTTTACTTTGTAGAGGAGGCTGTGTAGATTTCAGTTCAGGTCCTAGCGAGCTTAAAGGAACACAGTTTATTCTGTAGGGGTATACAGCAGACCGGTCTAGAACTGTAACAGTTTGCCCCAACAAGATAACATATTTTGTACATTGATGGATTGATGCACTAGCTAGGTTTCCTTTTTTCTTTGCTTTTTTGAGTGGTTTATTTGTACCTTTTCATTATATTTTGATAATATTGATCTTACTATTTATGAATAGGATGTGTCCCGAGGACGGATATTATCCGAAATGCATTGGCTGACCTAGTTAGTGTGCACACTGCATTATATGACAGGCCGAATAAAACTGTTTTTTTTTAAATATACAAGCGTCTGTTGGATAATTATAGATATTTAATATAACTCTGATGTATTTCATGTGTATGTGTGCTCATTGAAGCTAGTAGTGAGCACGCGGTTATCAGAAGGTGTCCTTTGGATTGGTCTGGGTGGTATGTCACAGCTGTCATCCCCCATAACACAGATCGCTGCTGGGCTAGCCAAACATATAAACCCAAGACTTCAAGGGAGAATGTCTGACAGTACAAATGAACAGGGACGCCTGATACACAAAGAGCAGGACAACAGTAAAAAGACTGTAACAATATTTATTCAGCTTAGAAAAGGGGGCACATTTCTAAAACCTGTACGATTGTAAAAGACGGTTTCAACCGCTATGGTAATCTGGAAAACTCTAGATCTGTACAGGAAAACTTTGTCACATGAAAATATACCGGCAATGATGATACTCCAGGATAAACAACCAGCGATAAATGCAACAGTGATAAATATTTGGAAAACATATTGTAAACAAAATCTGCAAGTGCTGTAAACCACAGAAGAAATGCTTATAAATAGGCCGCAAAAACTGAAATGGAAAATTAAGAGACGATTGGATAATGACACAAAAACTTAAATCCGATTGCAAATTGAACATGCATCTGAATCTAGATATTAGATCTCTAAATGAATTGCCGCAAAATATGAAAACATTTCCAGATCAGCAGATAAGACACTTTTCTAAAATTAAGACTCATGTGTTACCAACGCGAGAATACCTGGCACAGACTCACCAAATTGGAAATCAAAAGAATGTCTGTAGATTCTGCAAACTAGACAATCGACCTGAATCCCTGGTTCATCTGATTATGGAATGTAATTAATTGACCTTTAAACAACAGATATGTGTCAATATGCTGCCGCAAATGAAAAGGAATTTGGACGTCAAGGACCAGTGGGCATATATTATGTTTGGACAAGATAAATTATGTATTATGAGAGTGGTGCAATTTTGGGATTCATTAAATTTGAATACCGATGCATAAGAACACGAGGAAAGTCTATGCTTGTGGATATAGATAAAGATTAATAATGAAATCTTATGATGCAATATGTAGGGAATTTTTCGCACGTGGCCATAATCCCGCCCTCCTTAGCTCTGCCCAGCGCAGCATCGCCCATCAGTCCTTTTCTTTGCTCGATCGGGACTGGACGCATTTACATCTTTGGAAGATATTTTCCTTTCAATGTCCTCTCCTGCTGCGGCTTAGCAGTGGTGATTCTGTCTGCCGTTTCAGTTAGATTTTCCTACTTGTTGTTCTTGTCAGCGACGGTTTGCTAGGGCGAACCCCCATCCTCTTTGTTTAGAGTGCTTGAGTCCGGACCACCGGTGGGACTTGTGCTTTTACTGCGACTCCCTTTCGGTCCGGGCGCTTTCAACGTTTGGAGCAGTGGGAGGAGGTGTTCCAGCACTCTCCCCCATTATATTTTCTTTCATCGAAGAAAAGAAATGCCCAGTGAGTTTACTTTTTAGAGTACCCCAGCCCAGTGGACTCCTTCCCGGGGTCTTCCCGGTCCGGGAGGAGCGTCAAAAGCTCTATTACCGGGGTTTGCCCTGAGGTGCCTTCTAGGCCTAAAAAGTGTCTTTGTACATTTTTTTAATTTTTTAAAAATTTACAAAAATTTGTACTGAAAAATGAGTTTTCTCAGAGGGTCTCCGTAAGGGGTCTATTGACACCGGATTACTATCCGAGGCCCCTCCTGTGGGGGCTATATGTGGGCCGAGCTCTACTGTGGCGGCGGGTACCGGAGCTTGCTTCGAGGTCTCCATGGCTGGAGCTTCCCCTAAAAACACTGGGGTACATCCTGAGGCCTCAGTTGAGGCTGTTAGTACCAAACAAAAGTTCGAGGCCTGTGGTGAAAGGGATTTAGATACCGGGCTCGGGTCCGAGGCCCCTCGTTTGGTGGCTAGGGTTACCAACAGTTTTGTCGGTGAGCTGTGTTCCTCATCGCTCCTGTTCAAGCGGTGACACCAGACCTGTTGAGGGGGCACGGAGTGAGGTCTTAGACCGTTATTCCTCAGTTACCGGCAGTACTGGGTCCTTCCGTTGAAGGCTTCTCTGGCTGATAGCATGTCTCGTAAACATTCTAGGTCTCTCAGCACAGGTTCTTCCGAGGTTTCTTGTATCAAGGGTAAAATGAAGACCCCTGACCCACCTGTGGAGACCCCTGTCTCACTTCAACATGTGTTGCAGTTCTCCGCAGGTGCTGACAAAATGGCGGCTGCTCCCGCCAAGACTACGGTGGCCATTTTGGATACCTCCCTTACAACTACGCCATCGGCCCTAGGTGTGGGGAGTGGGTTTTCAGGTGAACATAGTTTTCCTTGTGCACATCCTTTTCATCCAGTTTATGACTGGAATGCTCGGATGCCCCTTCCGCACAGTGTCTTGCTTCCTGCGGCATCGGCGGCCTGGAGTTATGTGGACTCCAGTGGAGAAGGGCCCTCTTGGCACCCCTCTCCCTTGCGTCCCTGGAATTACTCCGCTCATGAGAGGCCTCCTCCAATCGTGCCTAAATCATCGGCGGAGGACGTCTTTTTCTGCAAGTTTCAAAGACTAATGCATTCCGACCCCAAAGGAGTGTTTTCGAGGCTTGCTTAGGGAGATATGCCCGCCTTTACTAGCTGGACCTCCCGCGACTCTTCCTCCATTGCCTCCGTTGTTCCCATTGGACAAGTCTACAGTGGTGCCTGATGCATCTTAGCCTGAACCAGATCTGCTGGATGACGCACAAGAGGATCAGGACAGCGATGACCAGCCCCGCTTTGTCAGAGCTTTTCACGACCGGGTGCTGGACATGTGTTTATTGGATGTTCCAGTACCGGAGGCACCCGCTCCGCAGGAGGGTGTTGTTTCGGGGGCATTCACCTTGTCTCCTTTGGAGCGTACTGGCTTGTTCTTGCAGATGAACATTTTGGCCGAGGTCCGTAAAGTTTTGGAAAAATCACTCTCTGGACTGTGTCAACAAGAAGATTGACGCGCGTTATAGGCTCCATTCTTCGGAAGAGGTGGCTTTAGCGTTGTGTCCACCCCCTCCTCCAGGGTAGTGGCTGCGGCCACTTTACAATCCAGACCTGCTTCCACAACGACTACACGGTTTCTGGCTAAAGAGGACAAGCTTCTTGACTCTTTGGGAAGGAGGATTTTCGCTAATTAAGCTCTGCAGTTACGTCAAGCGAACGCAGAACTGGTGTTAGCGGGGGCGAATAGGAAAATGTAGAAAGGTCTGTCGGTATTTGAGGAATTTATTCCCACCAAAAAGCTAGAGGATTTCAGAGCGGGTGTGTCAGATTCTAGGGTCCTGGCGCAGGTTATGCTGGAGGTTACGGCGCATCATGTCGACACCTCGGCTCGCGACCTCATGCTTGGCGTAGACCCCTCCCGTCAGGTTCGGCTGCACGCCACTAAGTTCTCTATGGAGGTGCAGAATAAGGTTTTGGACCTGCCCTTTGACGGCAAGGAGCTTTTTCGTTCCTCAACAGACGTTGAACTGACAAAAACTAAGGATAGCACTCAGACTGCCAAGTCTTTGTCGGTCCTGGTGAAACTGCCTTTCAGGGCACAGAGAACGTCCTTGCTGCCTCGGCCTTCCTCTGGTTTCAGGGGTTTTCTGGACTGAAAGTCCCGCAGGGTTGATACCCCATCGGGAAATTCCCACCAAAGGCAGTAACGGAGCTGGTTTTTCTCCCATTCCTCAGTCTCTTCTTTAGGTTTAGGTGGCGCTGCCATCGAAAAACCAGCTAAATGAAGTTTCCCTGTGCTCGCACGAGACCCCGGTGGGAGGACGCATTGCGTCTCATTGGGAGGCGTAGCAGACCATCACCGAGGACCGGTGGGTCTTGTTAGTCGCTCTGGTGGGCTCCCGCTTACCTCTTCCCCACCCCTACCCCACCCATCAATCCTCCCTTCCAGCAGTTGGGGTCACCCTGCCTCAGAGCCGAGATTCAGAATTTGCTGGATCTCAGGGTGGTGGAACCCGTTCCCCAAGGGGAGGGCTTCTATTCCCGGCTGTTTACGGTGCCCAAATCCAACCAGGATGGCGTGCGCACCATCCTAGACCTTTCACAGTTCAATCTCTCTCTACCCCAAGAGAAATTAAAGGTGATCACACCCTGTCAGATAGTCCTCTCTGCAGTAGGGCGATTGGCTCAGCGTGGTGGACCTCCAGGATGCGTATATGCATATCCTGATCTGGAATCCACATCGGAGATACCTACGTTTTTCTGTGGGAGAGGAGCACTTCCAGTTCCGAATGCTCCCTTTTGGCCTCAGCTCGGCACCACGTATCTTTACGAAGATGTTGGTTAACGCAGCCTATCTTCGGCTTCAGGGTATCCACGTGTATCTGTATTTGGCGATTGGCTGCTGCGCAGTCCTTGTCCTTTTGAAAGCCTCGAGCAACCTTCAGGCTCTCCTCCAGCTCCTGTTCCACCTTGGGCTGTCGGTGAACTGGCGGAAATCCTCCGTGACGGCACCTGATTTTCCTGGGTTTTTGTTGGAACACGATCGACTGCAGTCGGGCAGCATGTCGGCCTGGTGGTTCCAGAGGCTTCTGGGCCACATGGCCTCGTGTCTTTTGGCTCTTCCTCTTGCTTGGCTCAAGATGAGGAGGACGCAGATGGCTCTTGGGAGTTCTTGGCGTCAAGCTTTGGATCCGGACTCCAAAATTATATCTATTCCAGCTTTCATGAGAGAAGACCGTTTGTGGTGGTCGTCTCTCTGCAATCTGTCGGTGGCTACGGCTTTTCAGGACCCTTCTCCGCTGGTGACAATCCCAACTGACTCTTCCCTTCTGGGGTGGGGTGCGACGTTGGACCTTCAAGTTTCCAATCTCTGGTCGCCCCAAGACAAGCTCCTTCATATAAACTACCTGGAGCTTCTGGCAAACTTCCTGGCGCTCAAGGCGTTCAGGCCGGTCATTGTCAACCAAGTGGTCCGTTTCCGCACGGACAATGTGGTGTCCATGTTTTACAACAACAAGCAGGGGGGTGTACCAAGTCCCCTACTCTCATGGATCTTGCCATTCAGATTTGGGAATGGGCGGTGCAGCATGGCATCTGGCTGGTGGCTGTACACATCCCGGGCCAGCTGAATGTTACTGCGGATGCCCTCAGCCGACAGACGATGGTCAGCTACGAGAGGGAGTTGAAAGTGGAGGTCCTCTTACAAATCTTCCAGTGTTGGTGCACTCCAGAAGTGGACCTCTTTGCGACGTCAGCCAACAGGAAACTTCCTCTGTATGCCTCCAGAAACGGACTGGGAGCCTCCTCTCTGGGGATGCTCTCGAGATTCCCTGGCACAATATGAGGGCTTCTGCTTTTCCGCCTCCGCCTCTGATTCATCGGACAGTTTGCAAACTGAGGAGCATGGTGAACTGTTCTCTTCTGCTCATAGCGCCGTGGTGGCCGGCAAGGTTCTGGTTTTCAGAGCTTCAGCATCTGTAAATGTGTGCACCGATCAGGCTCCCGTTGGTTCCTGACCAGCTTCACCAGAGAGATCGGCAGCTGTGGCACCTCTCCCCACAATTGTTCAGCTTGGCGGCATGGTGCCCGAGTTCAGATCTTTAGAAGAACTCAACCTGTCTGCTGATGACATGTGCATTATTCAGGCAGCCAGGAAGTCCTCGACGAGATCTCAATACAGGAGCAAATGGCTTTGATTCTGCCACTGGTGCTCAGCCAAACAATTGGTCCCCAGGGTGGCTACGATCGACACAGTGCTGTCATTCGTCTCCCACCTAGCAGAGTCGGGCATTCATGTCCTCTCATGCAGGATTTATCTTTCGGCTGTTGCCGCCTACTTATCCACAGACCAGTGCTCTTTTCACTATCCAATCCAGTGGTTAAAAGGCACTTTGCGGGTCTAATGTGCCTTTACCCTCCTGTTCGCAAACCACATCCAACATGGGATCTGAACGTGGTCCTTATGGCATTGTGCCAGAAGCCTTTCGAACCAATGGCTACGGTAGAGCTTAAGCACCTTTCGTAGAAAGTGTCCTACTTGGTCGCCGTTACTTCGGCAAGATGTGTGAGTGAGCTCCAGGCTTTATCGGTGGAGCATCCTTTCTTGGTCTTAAACAATTATAAGGTTGTCCTGAGGCCGAATCCTTCTTTCCTGCCAAAAGTGGTCTCTGATTTTCATCTAAATCAGTCAATCTTCTTGCCCGTCTTCTTCCCAAACCCGGCTTCGGAACCCGAAAGGGTTTTGCATTGCCTGGACGTTAGAAGAGATCTTAAGTTCTATCTGGACAGAACATCTGAATTTAGGAGTTCTTCTCAACTATTGGTGACCTTTGGTAATCCTCAGTGTAAACAGGCCTCCAATGCGACTATCTCCAGAGGGGTTGCTGCCTGTATTATGGAGTCTTACACTGTTCAGGGCCTCCAACCTCCTAAAGGGATTCACACACACCTGGTTTGGGGCAAGGCAGCTGCTGTTGCTTTTCAAAAGTATGTCCTCTGGGAGACCATTGTGAAAGCAGCTACATGGGCCTCCCCATCAACTTTTTGTAAACACTACTGTTTGGATCTGAGCTCCAGAGCTGATGCTCAGTTTGGCCAAGCTGTGTTTAAAAACCTTTTTCAGTAAGGAGTTTCTATCCACCTGTAATTCCTGTGAGGACTGCTTGGGAATCTCCCATAAGTATGGAGGAAAGGGGACGGGACGTAGGAGTATGATAAGGTCACTCACCGTAGTGACCACCTTACTCCTAGTCAATAGTCCCCTTTCCTCCATACGCCCGCCACCCCTTCTAATAAGGTTCCTCTGTTATTGCTTAAAGGCGATAGAAAAGGACTGATGGGCGGGGCTAAGAAGGGCGGGGTTACGGCCGCGTGCGGTACCCTGTGTAAAAAGAGGAAGGACACATTTTTTAAAATGATGCTTTTTACAAAGTGCTCCGGTCCCGTCCCACAGGACGGAGGAATGTCCCAGAAGTATGGAGGAAAGGGGACTATGGACTAGGAGTAAGGTGGTCACTAAACAACTTCTTCCCAGAAAGGCCGAATTATGGGGCAATCCCAGCAAACATGTAGGAATGTACCCCCTTCCCCGCATCCTCTCCAACATTCTTCCAGTATGTCCCCATTTGTAGAAGTATAGTTGTATACCATCGATATGTGACTTTATAAACAGATTCCCTAAACTGTATCTATGTTTAAGTCTGAGGACTGGCTGGGGGAGGGGTGGTCCTGATGGGGGCTAGAGCCGTGTGTCTTTTGGTTGTAGCCCTGGATAGAAGCTCAGGGGTTACAACCAAAAAGGCTAGCTAGCCCCAAGTCCCGATAGTCCCAACATTACTGCAGCCCTGGATCTTTTACAGATCTAGCAACACCCTTGGTTGAAGTGTTTAGATTCCTTCGCCACATGCCCTCATAGTCCTCTTCCTAAATCACTCTCCCAATTCCCTCTTCCATTCTTTCATGTACGTTCATGGTTTTTTTTTTTTTGTTGGTGGACAAGACTGGGCCTCCTACTAAATTAGATTTTAAGCATGCCGTCGCCTTTGGGTCACTTCTTTGGGAACTGGGACTGGTTGACACTTGGAGGCTCTCTCATGGGGAGGAGAAAGATTTTTCCTTTCACTCAGGTTCACAGGGGCTTCTCTGGGCTAGATCTCATACTTGCACCTAGTATGTTGTACTGAGGGGTGGACGTAGGCATGCATACCCTGTCATACAATGCCCCAGTGTCACAGACCTTATCAATTGTGGGTAGGCCTGAGAGACCGAGACACCCATGAAACTGAATGATCAGCTGCTCAGGGACCCTGTGGTGTCTAGAGAGATAGGCAATACCATCACCAATTATTTCTTGGGAAATAGTGGCTTGGATCCTGCACTGGAGATTGTGTGGGATGCCATGAAGGCAGTTGTTGGGGGGTGAGCTAATCGGTAGGTTGGCAGCGTATACTAGGGAGTGCCAATTAGATTAAAATTGGAAGGCGAGGTCGAGTCAAGCGGAGCAGGAGCACAAGAGGTCGGGGTCATGTAAGGCACTACACTTGCTTAAAATGGCTCGTAAAAGGCTTGAGCGTCTCGCTGACAGGACGGCTCAGGCAATGCTGAAGATCACGCAATACTAATATGGTAATGGAAACGGAGCCAACCACCTCCTAGTAGCCAAGCTGCAAAAAAACTCCAAAGCTGGAATACAGTATTGGCCCTGCATGATAGTGCAATGAAGGGTTCCATGTGTTCTGCCGCAAAAATATTGCAATGCAAAAATATCGCCATATTTTTGCAACGAAATTCACACATGGACCCTGCGGGGCACACCCCCGCAACCCCTGCTCCCACATAATATCCCCCCAAAAAATATTGCCTATGGCGAACCAAACGGCCATATCTGCAACAATATTTTTGTTGTGGTTATTATGTAGTAATACCCAATGAAGGTGCTCATACAGTGCTGTTCAGGGGGGTGCATTTACCAGTTGCAGGAATAATGGGGTTGGCAGAGAGGCACCCCCGGCGTGGGATAGGGCATCATTGACGGCTGTAACACAGATTTTATTTTGGGGGGGTGGATTTATAAAGCGCACTACAGCCCGCAGGCATCGAGGTGCTATTGCAGGAGAAGGTAGGCTTAATTCAGGGTTACAATGAATGCGGCCCAACAGTAAAGTTACTTAATGTTACTAGGCTACAGTTACAAGGTTACAAATACGGGTAGTTGGTAACATTAATACCAAGTAGGCCAATATTCATACAATTTCATGAAGATTCTCATCCCATAGGAATAACAGCCCACTGAGCAAGACGAGACTGCAAAGGGGAATGTAAAGGTGCATCATCATACAAATAACCTAGTCTTAATTGCTTTGTGGAATGCTAGGTGAGAGTTAATCATCTTGATATGAGAGGGGAGGGAGTTCCAGTACATGGTGGCCATGGTCAGAAAACTGGTACCTCCAGCACGAACGCTATGGTTCTTAGGCACGGAGATTCTATTGGAGTAAACCATTCTGGTAGGCCTAGCTGAGGTTGGTTTAGTAATTCTCTGGACCAAGTAGGGGGGAGGTGCCAGGTCATCAACACATTTATGTGTAAGGACAAGGGTTTTAAAAACAATCCTTTCTTTAATGGGAAGCCAAAGAACCAGTCTTCTTACCTAGAAGATATGGTCCCTTTCTGAAATGCCTGCGGCAGCCCTAAGCACAGTATTTTGTACTAGCTGTACTTTAGCAATGTTCTTGCAAGAAGTCCCTACGTAGAGGGCATTACAGTAATCCAATCTTGACCCAGTAATTGCTGTAGCAATGCTAAGGCAGTTGAGTTGTGATAAGGATCTGGCTACATTAAGCAATTTGGAATGGTAGGCTGAGGAGGAGGCAATGGAATTAACCTGCCTATTTATAGTCGGGGTACAGTCCAGGTAAACACCCAAGGTTTTGACTGACTTGGATACAGTGATAGGGATGTTATCAACAGTGAAGGAGTTGTATTGCTTGTCTAATGTACTCGAGGTGGCTGGGGATCTAATTAACAGAAGTTCGGTTTTCTCGCCATTGAGGCATAACCAGTGTTCTGCCATCCAAGATTGGATCGTTGAGTAAATGAAGTTGAGGATGTTCAGGTCAGACTTACAATCACCCGAAAGGGGGATAAGCACCTGGGTGTCATCAGCATAGTTGGTGTATGAGATGCCCAGTGCATCCAGAATGTTGAACAGAGGCCTTGTGAAAAGGTTGTAGGGTGTGGGTGCAATGCAGGAGCCCTGTGGACTCCACATTTGATGTGCCTTGGATTGGCACATGACGAGCCGGAGAAGTACTTCATGGCCCTTTCCTGTAGAAACTAGGTGATCCAAGCACATGCCCTCAGGGAGAAAGTTGCTGCAGTGGAAAGATGGTGGCAGAGGGTCTTGTAATCCACCAGGTCAAAAGATGTGGATAAATCAAGGAGCAGAAGGAGCGCAGGTTTGCCTGCGTCTCTGATGTCGTCCATTTGATTTTTAAGGTCTAACAGGGCTGCTTCGGTGCCGTGGCCAGAACCCAGATTGCTGAAGACCAAGAAGGTGGTTGTCTTCAAGGAATTTTTGGACTTGCAGATCATCTTCTTTGCCCAACATTTTTAGCAGAAAAGGGACCGTGGTAATGGGTCTATAGTTCCCTGGGACGGATGGGTCGAGGGAGGGTTTCTTAATGAGCGGTCGAACCCACGCTTCCTTAAGTCCAGTTGGGACATGGCCAGACTGGAACAAGGCATTAATGAATGCAGTGATGAAGGGGGCAAGGGTGGGGCACAGTCTTTGATGAGCTGGGCTGGGCAGGCATCCCCTTTACAGTTGGACAGTTTGATGGATTTGAGGAGGGCAATGACTTCAGGCTCACTCATATCCTTGCATTCAAACGTAGGGGGATAGATCAGAGTTAGTTATCGGGATGGGGGATGGATTACTGTGATTGCTAGCAATAAGGAGGGTGAGTGCCTACCAGTGTTCATCCTTCAGAAGAGTAGAAGGCGGGTGGAGGGAAGATGGCAAAGATTTCTTTCGTCCCAGATCTTGCATTAGCTATTCTCGTATTGAAAGATGCAGCTTTGGCATTCATTATGGCAGTTTTATAGTCTTTGGAGATATTGAAGGCTACTTTCGAAGCTTCGAAATTTGTTTTCCAAGTCGAGAGCGCTGACCTTTTCTAAGAACGTAGCTCCCGAAGCTCCTGAGTGAACCAGGCATTGGAGTGCTTCATGCTCTTGGCTTTTGTTTAGGGCAAGTGGAGCAATGGCATCGACAGCTTGGGTAATGACCATTTTGAATGCACTTGCGAGAGTTTCAGGGTCCATGGAAAAAGGGGGCATGAGGGCAGGCACCGTGAGGTAGGGAGTGATATTTTCCTTGGTGAGCTGACGAGAGCTTCACGATAGTGCCGCAGGGAGAGGGATTGTTAGCTCAGGGGGCCCTTTAGAGGTATTAAGTTTGAAATTGATACAATGGTGGTCAGACCAAGGAATGGGAATAACATCGATGACCAGCAAAGAGCAATTATGGTAGGACACCAGTCCAACGTGCAACCTTTAATGTGGGTGGGATTAGAGATGGCTTGGGTAAACCCTAATATGGATAGGGCTTCATTCAAGGCAATAGCGTGGGCATCGTTGGGGTCGTTAAGGCGTACATTGAGAACTCCAAGCAGCACGACTTTGGATGTTTTTTTCAAGTTGTCAGAGCGAGTGACTTATGGCTTCATGGAAGTCAGTGTCTGGGCCAGGAGGGTGATAAACGACATGGAGAGAGATGGAACAGTTAGGGGAGAGCCTGATTTTAAGCAGAAGATAATCACAATTCTGGCCACGTTCCCCTTTAATCCTCCTTATATAGTCTCGCTAGCAATGACAGCTACCCCTGCACGAATAATGGTCCTGCCTGAAGATGGTATAGCCGTTAGGGACGGCTAGGGCAAGGGCAGGGCCAGAGGTTTCATTCAGCCAGGTCTCGCTCAACACCACTAAGTCAATGTTATCCATAATGATAAGGTCATGCACATCTAGGGCATGTGCTAGTAAGGAGCCGGCATTGACCAAGGCGCACTTCAGTGAGGCAGCATGAGAAGGACACAGGGCGGAAGTAGGAGGGGAGAAGGACACCTGTGAGTCATTTGTGTTGGTATTGGTCAGAAGACGGCTTTGGCTAACAGCAAGTGCAGCAACAACAGTGGCATTACATATCAGATACAGTACATGGATGGCAGGTACTGGTGCGGCAACAAAAGGCATTACAGGGCAAATGTGGTGTATGGCTGGCAGGCACTGGTGAAGCAATAATAGTGGCGTTACAGTGCAAATGTGGAACATGGCAGGCAGGCGCTGGCGCAGAAACAGTGGCATTACAGTGCAAATGTGGAACATGGCTGGCAGGCACTGGCGCTGCAACAACAGTGGCGTTACAGGGTAAATGTGGTATATGGCTGGCAGGCAATAGCGAAGCAACAATAGTGGCGTTACATGGCAGATGCGGTACATGGCTGGCAGGCACTGGCGCAGCAACGATTGTGGCATTACAATGCAAATGTGAATATTGGCTGGCAGGCCCTGGCGCAGCAACAACTGTGGCATTACAATGCAGATGTGGAACATGGATGGCAGGCACTTGCGCTAGATGAAGCATATGAGAGGTCACAGGCATTGTAGCGAGAGGTACAGTGGGTAAGTGCAGGTCAGTACTTGCAGATGAGATGCTGGAGGCGCTGATACTGGACAGGGTGGGCAGGAGTGCATCTTGGCTGAGCGGCTGTGACATAGGAGGGGCAATATGATTACCTTTGTGATGCGATGCATAGTTCCGGTTATTGGCAGCCTGAGATGGCAGTGTTATGATCCGAGGGGTATGCACAATGGAGTCCAATGGCGGCAATGCAAGAAGGATACTGATGGGAGCATCAAGCTGTTGCCTAATGGCGGGATGCAACAGGGCTGTAACCGGGGACAATGGCAGTGATCAGTGCCACAGGAAGCAGAGGACCAAGAAGATCTGACGCAGGGGAGCAGGACCGAGCTGCTTCATTGGTAAGGAGGGGGCTGACTGGTGTCGGCGGGTATCCTAGTAGAGGGTGGAGGTGTGCTAAGGTACAATAAAAAGATGGAAAGGTGCGTGCCTCTTGCTCCTAGGCATGCATTCCTGGAGATTAGATGCGGAGTAAAGGTGTGGGGAGGGGCATACAAGGTACGCGTGCAGAGGCGTTTGTTTCTTACGGACAGGGGTAGGTAGATGAGACTTCTCGGCATCAACATCTTCAGTGGCTAGATTATTGACTAATGCAGGGGGTCAATCTGGTAGTGGCAGGACCCCTACCTTGGGCAGGGGGCGGGCAAAAGTAGTCGGCGATGTCGAGCAGAGGAGAGCTGCAGAGAGGGTTAAAGGCCTTGACCCACGGCCTTCTCCCAACGGCTTCGCCTGCCGGTCTGCCTCCTCCCTTTAAGGCGGGAGGGGGTGGGCCGGCAGGCCATAGAAGCCTATCCGGACGCCGGGCTGCGGCAGTGATGCCTCCTTTCTCTGTCATGATGTTGGTTTCCCTAGCAACTCCGGGAACCATTTTGTGAAAAATGCGGGCCTCGTGCAGCTGATCTAGATGCCTGAGAAGATAGGGGTTCGGAGTGGGGTGGAGGTGCTCATGGGGGAAATGGAGGGTGCTCAAGAAGAATGGTAGCATAAAACACATAGGGTGCTGCTGCACATTCCGAATCAGGTGAAAAATGCAGGTGCAGACACTTCATGGACACTTCACGGCAGTCGGGTTGGGGAGGAGATTAATTTGGGCTGACCATCCCCAGGAGACAGCAGGCGCTGGGAACAGAATCCGTTTCTACTTAACAGGTTAGCAAGCCAAACTCGCGGAGCACATGGAAACCAGGGACATTAAACTCACAAAGATACGTTTGGGGAACCACACCCACAGCGCAATTGGCGGTTACAAATCACCCTTTGGCAGGGTGACTGGGAAGAAGCAAATTTTGTTTTATTGTTTGCTTGTTAGGCGCTTATTCAGAAAGTAAATACTGTTTCAAAGCGCCCACAGGGCAACAGGGAGGGGGCAAGGGGAAGTAACCACAATCGAAATAAATAAAAATACTGTGCGAGGTGGGAGTGGGGAGGAGATGAACCTGATGCCGTGTTCAGAACGTGCAAGTGCTGAAGGGATGGGGAATGGGATAGGTGCTGTGGTTCTCACGGTTGAGCAGCAAGGGAAGCAAAGTGTAGGTTAAGTGTGAGCCTCCAGGGTGGAGAGTGAGCTGAGGCAAGTGCTGAGGATAGAAAGAAGCTGGGGGCAGGGGGGAATTCAGTGTGGGAAGTCACGGCCCAGAGAATGCATAAGGGCCTTGAACACCAAACAAGCAACTGTGAGATTAGCAGAGTAGGGTAGGGTGGGGGGGGGATAAGGCAGAGGTAAAGAGGAAAGTCTTGAGGAGCTTCCGGAATTTAAGAAAGTCATGCTCAAGACAAAGATGGAGGTGGGTGAAGGGGTGATACAAGAAGACCCAATCAAAAGGTGAGTTTTGGTGTCCCTGAAAGGCTACAAATTATACTGTGTCCTCGATGATGTCTGAGGTCCCTCATTAGTTGGATGCCATGTGGATGTCTCCCTTCCCACCAGTTCAGGATGTCTTGTGTTATTTCCTGTGTGCTGACCAGTGGCAAATAAAGTTCTGGAGGTCAGCACTATTACGTGGTGTTTAATAACAATACATTCATGGGTTGGAATGGGAAGGAATGTGGTGCCACAAGCACGGTGATGAACCAGAGAACAGCAGGTCTGTTTGCTCCGATCTTTTCTAACTAACCTATGTCTGATACCCGACCTGCATGTGTTTTCATTTCATCCAGGCGGCCGGGTTAGTGACTTTGGCCCCTAGACTCTCCTCAGAAGGTTTTAATTTGCGTGGCATAATATTCTGTCCCTCCACCAGGCCGCGTGCAGGCCCCTCCTCCCGGCCCGCTTTCGGAGCCCTGGGTGCTTCTCCCAGCCCTCCCACCTCCCCTGATTGGCTAGATCACTGGTCATATGTGACCATCCAAGGGCATCCTCTACCTGGCAGCCCCTGCGGCTAAGTGCCCATGGAAAAGGGCGGCTCCAACTGAGGTGGGTCCAGGTCATGTCTGCAGGTGTCACCAGGGCAAGCAAGTGGCCAACAGTGTCTAACACAGTGGGATTGGTCCGGGTGAGGTGTAGAGCAATTACTCTACCCTGGAAGCCCAGACACATAGCAAACCTAACCACGAATGTGCAATATTGTGACCACATCCCACTGCATCCCTTTCTCCCACTATACAGTACTCCCAAATCTAGCTGTGATTAATCCTGTACTCAATTGCGTTGTTAGCAGTAGGCTTCTCTCCCACTATATAGGACTCTCAAATCTAGCTGTTATTGGCCTGGTACTCGAATCTAGCTGTGGTTAGTCTTGTACTCAGTTGCATTGCTAGGAGTAGGACTCTCTCCCACTATACAGGACTCTCAAATATAGCTTTGGTTAGCCTGTTACTCAAATCTAGCTGTGTGAAGCCTGTTACTCAATTCTAGCTGTGTTTACCCTGTTACTCAAATCTAGCTGTGTTTAGCCTTTTTCTCAAATCTAGCTGTGCTTAGCCTTTTTCTCAAATCTAGCTGTGCTTAGCCTTTTTCTGAAATTAGCTGTGTTTAGCCTTGTACTCAACTGCATTAGGAGTTGGGCCTCTCTCCCACTATACAGGACTCTCAAGTATAGCTGTGCTTGGTCTTGCACTCAAATCTAGCTACATTTAGTCTTGTACTCAATTGCATTGGTTGGAGCGGGCATCTCCCCCACTGTACAGGACTCTCAAATCTAGCTGTGTTTGGGCCTCGTGCTCAATTGCATTGTTGGGTGCGGGCCTCCCTCTCCCACTATACAGGACACTCAAATCTACCAGTGTTAGGCAAGGAGTGGCCAGGGCTAAGGTTGGAGCAACTACTCCACCCTGGAACCCTTACCACCTAGCAAAATAACTTGCACTGTTTTAGTACTGTGGTCGCTACCCTGCGCCGCACACTAGTGTATTTGTTGAAATCAACTTAATTCACACCTGGAGGAGTCCACACTGTGATACTGCTAGCCTGCGCCACTCTGTGATACTGTTTCGAATGGATTGTGTCCTCCAACGTAATACACATCTTTGACATGTAATGTCCACAGCTGTGCACTTGGGGAAACTTTTTCGGCAGAGGGCGTCCTGCGTCGATGTCCCGCGAAGGGCTCCATCAAGGGCGACATCACTGGATGTTCTAAATGGGACGCACGGTGCCCGTAGCCTCAGTTCTCCAGCATGGGGTCTGGCATGGATTCACATGCTCATGAATATTCCCCGTCGTCAGGCTGGGAATCCTCGGTAAAGAAAAATCAGTATCAGTTTTGTTTCTGATCTGTCTTTCGTAGTAGTAACCAATCACTGATCTCTGCGTCATACTGACCACAGCCAATGACTGCCATCTCCCTAAGTCCCGCCTCTGGCAGCTATCTTCAGATTTTTACCGCACGTTCAAGTGTTGGGATCCTCGTGCTATTGCTCTCGAGCTTTAGTGCTTTTTTTTGTGCTTTTTCTTAGGAAAATTTTCTCTTTTTCGGTCAAAAGAGCCTCAAGCTCCACCGTTTCTTTATCTGATCAACGGGACCCGTGTCGGATTCTTCTACGCCCCTCAAGGGTGAAGATTTCATCGAGCCACGCTTTTGGAGGACTCCAGAAGTTTCTCAGGCCCATCTCGATCAACGCCCAGGAGAAGGGAAGCTTGACGCCCGGAAAGCTGTTCAGGGTCTGCCCTGGATGCCAGCTTCAGAATGTCTTTAAGGAGGACGAACACTCCCTTTGCCTCTACTGCCTGCATGAGGACAAGACGCACGTGGAGAAGGACTGTGCGTTTTGCGGCAATATATCGGAGCGGACCATGAAGGACCGCCATCTGCATCTCGCCAACTGGCTGGAAGGGAAGAGCCCATCAGGCGAGAAGAAGAAGAAGTCCGAGCGGTCTTCTAAGACCTTTGAGGGCGCCCCGGCGACGGGGGTCCAACAGAAGGGCAAGCACCGCGAGTCCGCTGGCACCGGGAGCGTCGAACGGTCGGGCTCTACGGGCGCCAGGCAGGGCGCATCCTCCCCGGCGCCATCAACCACGAGCCAACGCTCTGGCTCGGGTAAGAGGAAGGCCGAGCACCCGGCGAAGCTCCCGGAGAGACCCCGGTCGAGCTCGAAGGCCCCATCGGAGGGGGAGCGAGACGCTGGCCCTCCCCCCAAGGAGAAGGCGGTGAGCGCACCTAAGGTGGTGAAAGCCTTAATCCATCCGGCCAAGGCATCTATCGAGACAGTCGCGGCGGCCCTGGCTCAGCCTGTGGAGGCTACACCAGTGGTGACGACCTCGGGGCCCAGGGTCTCCCTGCCACCGCGGAGGGAGTCCTCTTTCATGCCCATCGACAGGACCCCCGTGAAATCGACGGAGAAGAAAAAGGGGGGGCAGGAGGTCGTCGTGGATTCGGCCTCAACCTCTGAGGAGCTGATCGAAGTCTTAAGCCACGGCGTTGGCGTGGAAGAAGACCAGCCCGTCGGGAGGGACCCTGACGTAGGAGACGACGAGAACGTCGAGGGTGCCGACGGGGCTCCTGACCGCCCGTCGGACTCCCCTCAACCAGTGCCGCAAGAAAACTCAGTGACTATTTTGTTGGCTATACAGTCCTTATGCTCGGAGATAAGGACGAGATTGCCGTTACCACCAATGGAGGAACCTCTCCCAATGGGGGACCCGGAGCCAGGCCCTTCTGGGAGCCCTCCTCCTAAGAGAAGGATTCATCCTCCACCTCCTTTTCAACCATCGCGCCCTGCTCAGCCCTCCTCCCCATCCACGACCAGTGGGGATGATATGGGGACGGGCACAGACGACTAGGTTTACGACGAGGATCTCCCTTTGTCACCTCCTCCCCGGGCTCCCCTGCCCGAACAGATTGGATCGTTTCATGCCATGATCGCCAGGGCATCCGAGCTTTTCCAGCTCTGCCCGGAAGAGAAGGAAGGTTTCCTTTATCAACGGAGCGAGACCAAGAGGAAGACGGTCCTCGCTCTACCTCTACTGGACGATATCTGGGATGAGGGTCTCGCCCTCCTCAAGAACCCATCCACAACGCCTGCGAGAAGGGATCGGTACGAGAAGAAGTACCGGGTCCCGGACGTGGCCCCCTTGTGCCTTCAGGCACAGCCGACCCCGGACTCGGTCGTCTCCGCGGTGGCCAGGAAGAAAGCGGGGGGTTCCTCGGCCTCTACGTCAACCTCCCCGCCGGACGGCGAGGGAAAGAAGTTGGACACAATGGGACGCAGAGTCATCTCATCGGCAGCGACGACGATTAAGGCTGCTAACGCCTTGGCTATCGAAGCCCGCTACGACGGAGTTGTGGTACAAAATTGCCCCCCTGCTGGATTTCCTACCAGACGACAGGAGGGCGGAGGGCCTAGAGATCTTGCAGGAAGGAGAAGTGGCGTCGGACCACGCCATTACGATAGCGACGGACATCGCTGACACTGGATTTCGCCAGTTGGGCAACGGCGTGCGCCTTAGACGGCGTGAATGGCTCAAGGCAACTGACTTCCGTCAGGACGTGCAGACCAGAGTCATGGACATGCCGTTCGACGGGAGCAACCTGTTTGGGAAAACAGTGGACGATTCCCTACAAGCCATCAAGATGGACACGGAGACGGCCCGGGCTCTTGGTGTTCTCCAGCAACGACGGCCGCCCTTTCGGAGCGGCGGAGGCAAGCAGGGTGCCTCCAAAGGTTCCGCTGGCGGATTTTCCACCTATCGTCAAGCGGCCTGTTCGTCGTCACAGGAAGCCTAGAGGGGACAAGGCAAGTCGGGCGGACCCCGCCGTCGTCGCCAAGGAGGACAAGGCGGCAAAGCCTCGTCGAAGCAGGACTAAACTGGCCGTGGGGTCGGGCCCCCACCGTAGCACCCCGGTGGGAGGCCGGCTGGCGAACTTCGTCAGCGTGTGGGAGTCCATCTCCACCGACCGTTGGGTGCTAGACGTCCTGGCCCAGGGTCACGCGCTCGAGTTTCTAAAGAAGTGCCCGCGCGTCCCCCCCGTGGCAAGGAAGGAACATCACGTCCCTCACCTTCTCTTGGAGGTAAAAGCGATGCTCAAGAAAGGCGCCATCGAGCTTGTCCCAAAGAGGCTTCGGGGCTCTGGAGTTTACTCAAGATACTTCCTTGTGAAGAAGACGGGAGGATGGCATCCCATCCTGGACCTAGGACGACTGAAAAAATTCATCAAGGCACAGAAGTTCCGGATGGTCACCCTCCAGCACGTCCTGGGTCAACTGGAGGAGGGCGATTTCCTGTCGTTGTTGGATTTGGAGGATGCCTACTTCCATATCCCCATCCTAAAGGGACACCAAAAGTTTCTCAGATTCGAGGTTCAAGGGCGTCACTACCAGTTCAGAGCCCTACCCTTCGGATTGAGGTCGGCACCCAGGGTGTTCACCAAGTGCCTCGCACCGGTGGCGGCGCGGCTGCGCCTGGAGGGGATCCACGTCTACCCCTACCTGGACGACTGGCTCATCCGAGCAAAGACAAAGGAGCTTGCCGCGGAGCACACGGCGAGGACCGTCCAACTACTCACGGACCTGGGATTCTCCATAAAGTACGCCAAGTCCCACCTGGTGCCCGCGCAAGACGCGCTGTTTCTGGGAGCGAAACTCGACACAGTGGCGCTTCTGGCCTCTCCGTCGGAGGAAAGGACGAGGGCCATCTTGGGCAAGGTGCAGCGGATGCTGGTTGCGGACGCGGCCAGGGTGAGGTCCATCAAATCCCTCCTCGGAATGATGTCTTCTTGCATTTATCTCATCCGCCTGTGCAGGCTTAGGATGCGCCTGTTGCAGGAGTTCCAGACGACGGGCAGCTTCGAGGACAGAATCACACTCGATGAGAGCTTCCAACGAGCGATCCGGTGGTGGGGCATCCGTGCGCATCTGACGGCGGGCATGGACTTCCAGACCCCGGGCCACCAGAAGACAGTGACCACGGATGCCTCCCTGGAAGGGTGGGGAGCGCACACCGAAAATCTGCACGCGAGGGGCCTTTGGCTGCCGACAGAGAAGTCCCTCCATATCAACGTCCTGGAACTCCGTGCAGTGTTTTGGGCCCTCAGGTCCTTTCTTCCGTCCCTCAAGGGCAAGGTGGTGAGGATCTTCACCGACAACACCACCACCATGTTCTACATCAGGAAGCAGGGCGGTACCAGATCCCCAGCCCTGTCCAAGGAGGCTCAGGATCTGTGGCATTGGGCCGTCGCTGGTGCCGTTTCATCTGGCAGGGATAAAAAACACCATCGCCGACTCGCTCAGCAGAGGGCTGCGCTCATGCCACGAGTGGGAACTACGACAGGATCTAGTGGACCGCCTCTTCCGACGGTGGGGCACACCCCAGATCGATCTGTTCGCGACCGTGACGAACTCCAAGTGCCGGAGGTTCGCCAGCAGGTTTCCCCAGCCGAGGAGCATGGGCGATGCTTTCTCGTTCCCCTGGGAGGGCCTGTTCCTATATGAGTTCCCTCCAATGCTGCTGCTGATCCGGCTCATCAACCAGCTCAAGAGGTCACGGTGCAGGATGATCCTCGTCGCACCTGCGTGGCCGAGGCAGATATGGTTCCCGGACCTTCTGGACTTGTCAGTGTCCCCATCAATCAAGCTGCCAGTGGACGCGGATCTTCTCTCCAGGGAAGGAGGCGCCATCCTCCATCACGACCCAAAGTCGCTGAACTTGCAGGCCTGGCTCCTGCAGCGTTACAGTTTGGAGGTTACGACATACCGGCCGACTGCAGAGAGGTTCTTGCAAAGGCCAGGGGGTCCTCAACTCTTAAATGCTACGGACACAAATGGAAGAGGTTCTCTGTCTGGTGCCACGCACAGAAGATTAACCCTCTACAGATTACGGCTCCTCAAGTACTGCCGTACCTGCTGACGCTGGCCAAGGCTGGACTGGCGCATGCTTCCATCAAGATTCATCTTGCTGCGATCTCCCGATACACCAGAACCACGGGACGGACGTCTTTGTGGTCTCATCGTCTGGTGAAAGAATTCATGAAGGGACTGTTCAGATCGTTCCCGCCGGTGAAGGCACCGGCCCCGGCGTGGGAGCTCAACGTGGTGCTGACCAAGCTCATGGGACCTCCGTTCGAGCCTCTGCACTCAGCTCCGTTGAAGTTCTTGTAGTGGAAAACAGCGTTTCTTGTGGCCATCACCTCCGCACGAAGGGCGGGAGAGATCCAGGCCCTTTCCTGCAAGCCCCCGAACTTGACTTTTCACGACACGAGGGTAGTGCTCAGGACGCACCCCTCCTTCATGCCCAAGGTGCCGTCGGACTTCCACCTCAACGAACCCTTGGTGTGGCCTGTTTTCTTCCCGTCGCCTTTGTCGCCGGCTGAAAGGACTTTGCACTCGCTGGATGTGGCTAGAGCGCTGAAGTTCTACGTGGACCGCACGAAGAGTTTTCAGAAGACATCACAACTTTTTGTGAACTTTGGACCTGTCAATCAGGGGAAGGCTCTCTCGAAGGCTTCCATTTCCAGATGCCTCTCCGGCTGTATCATGTACTGTCATCGGTTGGCAAACCGACCGCTGCCTGGCCGTCCGAGAGCCCATTCCATCAGAGCGATCGCAGCTACCACGGCGTTCCTATCTGGTGTGCCCTTGCTGGACATCTGCAGGGCTGCTACGTGGAGGTCGACGCACACCTTCACTAAATTCTACTGCGTCGATCGGGATCCCAGGGAGGAGTCCAGGGTCGGCCAAGCAGTGCTGCGCAACCTGTTCGCCTAAGGTGAGCCTGGTGAGGAGGTAAGAATTGCTTAATGTTGAGTTTTGGATGTAATGCTTAATGTTGAGCCTTTGCCACCTCCCATGGTTGTGCATGTGTGTACTGCTATGTATTCTTTTATTCATGAGCATGTGAATCCATGCCAGACCCCATGCCGGAGAAGGAACAAGTTACTTACCTGTAACTGTTGTTCTCCAGCGTGGGTCTGGCATGGATTCACATGCAAACCCTCCCGCCTACCCCTCTGCGGCTCTTCACTTGGTCATACTGCCACTACACGTGCTACCAAATCTGAAGATGGCTGCCAGAGGCGGGGCTTAGGGAGATGGCAGTCATTGGCTGTGGTCAGTATGACGCAGAGATCAGTGATTGGTTACTACTACGAAAGACAGATCAGAAACTAAACTGATACTGATTTTTCTTTACCGAGGATTCCCAGCCTGATGACGGGGAATATTCATGAGCATGTGAATCCATGCCAGACCCACGCTGGAGAACAACAGTTACAGGTAAGTAACTTGTTCCTTCCGTTTTTTCCACAAACGTGTTTGCTTCGAGAACTCGGCATGCCTCGTGTATTCCTCATGAATATGTATGCTTCTTCAACCCCTCTGACTCTGCTGTCTGGCTTCAAGACTTGCCGGGACTGCAAGTCTAAAATGTTGATCACTGACCCGCATTGCATTTGTTTGTGGTACTTGGGCGAGAGTCACGACACCGACTGTTCCAAATGCCAGTCGCTGACTGCTAAGGCCTTGCGGGAGTGTAGGGGGAAGATTGAGGTAGGTAGGTAGGAGTTCTTAACCCAGTAAGTCCCAACAATCTAAGTCCAAGGGGGTGTCCACTGACGACTCCAGAGGTGATTCTCCGTGTCGGGAGGAGTCCCAGGGATCTCGGTCCCGGAGTGGTGCCTGCCATTCATCATCCTCGTCTCGGCATTCTAGGAAGCGCTGTCATCGGTCACCTTCCTCAGAGGATGGTGCCGCGAGGAAAGTGACATTCCCAACAAAGTCCTCGACTCCAGAGGAATGGGCTTGCTTTAGGGAGCAGATGTTGGCGATTTTTCAATTTCAGGACACAGTTCCGTCCGCGCCTTCTGATGAAGCCGGCAAGGAACTGTCTTGTACCGTGGCTCGCACACCTTCGGACTCGGGTACTCGACGACACTCATCGGGAACCTTCGAGGTCCCGTTCTGACAAGGTTCAGGATAGTCGCAAGAGACGTGCTTCCAGGTCTCGGTCCTCATCCTCAGTGAGACCGCAGAAACCTGATAAGGGTTAGAGGACGGCATAGACTTTTCCTTCTTATAAGCCCTCTGCGCCGTGGGCACCATTGTCGACGTCATCGCCAAAGCCATTGGCACTCTCTCCCAAAATTTACTGTTGAAGATCCCTGATACGGTGGATCCTCTGAGGAAAGCTACATCTAAGTCTGTGAGGCCTGTGGTGGACTCCAGACCCTCTTCTGTCCCGAGGCAGGGCTTTTACCTCCCTCTGGATGACCTATGAGGAGGAGGAAAGGTCTGATTTTGATATGGACCCTTTTGAGTTTGATGTGGCACCTGTCAATTCTGGAGACGGTCATTTGGAGGAGTTGAGGCAAACTCTTCACGATGCCAGTGGTTTGGACACTTCTCCAGAAGTGGAATTTGGCAGTCCTGAGCCTGGGGCTTATGCTGAGTCATCATACAGGAGGCTCATGGCTGGGGTCACAGAGTATCTGGGCTGGTCCAGGCTTCCTGAAGCTTTTGTGTAAGATGATCTAACAGACCTTTTAGATCACGGTCCATCCTCTGACCCAGTGTTATCTTTTCATCTCACATTACAGAAAAGGGTGGTGGCTGCTTGGCAGTCACTGGAATCTCTTCCGGCTGTTAACAAATAGTTGGCATGGAAATACTGCCCTTCCATTAGTGTTCCCAGCTACTTATCCACTCGCCCCAATCCTGAGAGTTTGGTGGTGCAGGTGGCTACGGCCACCTCGAGGCAGGCGGCGTACTCTACCATCCCTCCCAATAGGGACGACAAATGCTTCAACTGTTGGCTTGCAAGGTATTTTCTGCGGGGAGTATGGCGTTGAAATCAGCCAACTCCACTTGTGCCTTAGCAAGGTTTTCACACACTCTGTGGAACGGTTTCTCTCTAGCGGCTGAGCATATTCCTGAAATTGATGAAAGGGATGGGTTCCTTGCTCTCGGGCAGGATGTCAAGGATGCCATGTGTGAATCCCTTCAGTCAGGTTTGGACACGGCCGACAGTGTTAGCCGGTCCATGGCTGCGAGCACCTTGATACTCAGGTTTGCTTGGTTGCAGGAGTCGTTTTTTCCTCCGGATGTGCAAGCCTGTCTTTTGAACATGCCCTTCGATGGTGCCCATTTGTTTGGCAGCAAGGCTGACGAGAGCCTTGAGAGGTTGCAGACCTCGAAAGCTGCAGCAAAATCTTTGAGTGCTGCAGTGCATCGACCTCCGCCTTTTCATCCTAGGGGACAGCAGTGGAGGGGATGTTCTTTTTGTTTCTACTCCTCCTTTGGTAGAACGAGAGGAGCTGCCAGTCAAAGGAGGCAGCGTAAATGTACCTTTGGTAGTTGGAGGAAATGGAGGTGCCAAAGTCGCTCAGGCAGCTGCCTCTTTGCCTTCAGGCGCTGCCGCAGCCGCTCCTAAACAAACATGAGGCCATGTCCCATTGTTTGCTGGTTGGGGGCAGACTATCTCAACATCTCGAAGAATGACGAGCCATTACTTCAGATTGGTGGGTTCTGGATACAATAGCCCACGGCTACTGCCTCCCCTTCCTCAAGCGGCCTCATGACAATCCACCGGGGAATCTCTTTGAAGCTTCCAGATCCGCTCCTTGTGCAGGAAATCCTAACCCTGCTGGAGAAAGGCACTATAGAACTGGTGCAAGTGGCAGAGAGGAACAAGGGATGCTATTCCCCATATTGTTTTATTCTAAAGAAAGACTGGGGATTGAGACCCATCCTGGATTTGCATTGGTTGAACAAACTTCTAGGGAAGGACAAGTTCAAGATGGTCACTTTCTCAAGTCCTCCAGGGCCTTCAACTTCAGTATTGGTTGGTGTCTCTGGACCTCAAGGATGCGTACTTCCATGTACTGATACATCCCGCGCACAGGAAGTACCTGAGGTTTGCGGCTGGCGACTTGCACTTTCAGTTTCGGGTCCTGCCATTCGGGTTGACCGCCGCCCAAGGGTCTTCACAAAGCTAATGGGCTCATTACATTGTGCAGATGGTGGACAAGTTTCAACATGCCCAGAGTCTCCCAGCGTTTGAATTTTTAAGGTTGCTCACCTCATGGCATCCTGCATTTTTCTGGTGCCGTAGGCCAGACTGCGGATGATATCTCTGCAATGGCTTCTCAAGATGCAGTGGTCGCAGTTCTCGGGCAAGATATCAGATCCCGTTCAGGTTCCACTCTCGGTCTCACAGAATCTGCTGTCGTGGGCCAACGAGGGGAACCTGATGAAAGGGGAGTTGTTTTGTCAACCATGGCCGGAGGTGACTGTAGTGACCGATGCTTCCTTCACAGGATGGAGATCTCAAGCCGAGGACTTGACCGCCAGCGGTCATTGGTCTCCGTCGGAGTCCAAACTCCAGATGAACCTGTTAGAGCTGAGGCCTTCAGGCTGGCCCTGAAGGCTTTTCTGCCGTCTATGCTGGGTAAGAGTGTCCTGATGATGATGGACAACATGGTGGCCATGCATTACCTCAAGAAAAAAGGGTGGGGGGGTCACTCCAGTTGTGCAGAGCGGCAATGCAGCTCTGGTTCTGGGCAATCCATCAGGGAATTTCGCTCTCGGCAGTTCATCTGCCGGAGAGGAAAATGCGGCGGCGGATGCTCTGAGCAGGCAGAGCACGGTCTCTCACAAGTGGGAGTTGGCTCAGGAAGTCCTACTGGAGATCTTTGCCCTTTGGGGAACCCAACAAGTGGATCTCTTTGCCACCAGTGCCAACCATAAGTGCGAGAGATTCTGCTCGAGGGAATTTCCTCCGAGAGGAGCCTTAAGAGACCCATTCATAGTGGATTGGTCATTCCAAAAGCTGTACGCATTTCCTCCAGTACCCGTCATTCCTCAAGTGCTAAGGAGGTTACGAAGGTCAGGATCCCACATGATCCTCATTGCTCCGGATTGGGCAGGAGAGCGTGGTACCCGGACCTCCTAGAAATGTCCATCTGCCCTCCATGCCACCTTCCCTACCGAGAGGATCTGCTCTCTCACATGTGAGGGCTGGGGTGTTGTTGTGGGGGGCGGGTGCATTGGGGGGGGTGTCAGGTTCTCCATCCAGAGGTTAGGACCCTCAACCTTCACGCTTGGTATCTGAAAGGCTGAGGTATAAGGATTGGGGCCACCCGGATGACATGATGGAGGTGTTGCTTTCGGCTAGGATGCCGGCAACAAAATCCATGTTCGGTTGGCATAAGTTTTGTGACTGGTGCAGAGGGCAAAGTGTTGATCCTTTTCCGTGTTCCATCCCTGTGGTGTTGTCTTTTCTGCTTTCTTTGGCCCACAGGGGCCTTCAAGTGGGTACCATTAAGGGTTACCTGGCAGTGCTGTCTATCTTCAAGCGCTTGTCTGAAGAATGTTCTTACTTTAAGATTCCTTTGATTTCTCAATTTCTTAAAGGACTCACTAATGTGTTCACACAGTCCCCTTTCCAGGTACCGGTTTGGGATCTGAATTTGGTTTTGAAATTTCTCATGGGTGCTCCGTTTTAACCTTTGCATTCTTGTCCTTGTGAATTGCAGGCACTTTCATCTAAGCAGCACTTTAATGTGTTCCACAAGGATCGGGTTGTACTGTGGGTACGTCCTTCCTTTCTACCTAAGGTAGTGTCGGAATTTCATTAGAGCCAGAAAGTGGTTCTTCCTTCGTTCTATCCTCCTCCTCATCCTGGTAAGGAAGTGGAGCGACCACGTAGGTTGGACCTTAGAGCTCTGAGCTTTTACATTTCTAGGTTGTCCAGGGTCAGAGTGGATGATCAACTCTTTGTGGGGTATGCTGGTCACCGATTGGGCCAGGCAGTTACAAAACAGACCTTGTCCAGGTGGATTATCCTCACCATTACTGAATGTTATCGTTTGGCGGGCAAGGACCATCCTGAAGGGTTGCAAGCTCATTCCCCTAGGGGTGTGGCTACTTCTGCAGTGGGGAGTTCCTTTAGGGAATATTTGTGATGCAGCCACATGGGCGTCTAGCTACACCTTTGTTAAACATTACTTCCTGGATACCATCCATGGTCCTGATATGGCCTTTGCTAAGGCAGTTCTTTATTCTGCCTTCTGATTGGGTACTCTAAATTCTTTTCCCTCCTCCATTTTCTGGTACTGCCCCAAGACAGGAGTTGGATTAGCTCTCGCTCTGATGCAATGGTCTGGGCACTATCCCCTATTTCGACATGTGCATTCCCTGAAGAGTCTCCTATGTATTCCGGTGTAATTTTCCGTCGTTGTTCCAGGATCTGTTTGAGGACTTAATTAGGTGGGGGCTGAACAGAGATATCTTGGTTTGGCTCAATTGCTGCGGTCAAAATGAACCTCATTCCTAGTTTACCTCTGTGTAGTGCTGCCTGTGAATATCCCTGATTTGGTCCTTCGCACAGTTCAGGGAAAGATTATCAAATTATTTGGGGTAATAATACAGGCTATGATCTCTTGGAAGGTACTGCTGAGACAAGGGAAGTTGGGCAGCTTTGGAGTCCCAGATGTCTTTCACTATAATCTGGCTGCACAGATTTCTCATGCCATCACACGGTGGGTGGGGGGGGAGAGGTGTGCTAGTTTGCTTTTCGAAAGAAATTGAACAAGCCCACTCAGTGGTGAGTGAGTCGGCTTCCTTACATGGAAAGGATGTGTCTAGTGCAGCAGTACAGATTTTCTCCGTTAGCTACAACTAAGTGCGCACACTACTACATGGGGAGGGTGCTCCGCAGATTAGGTGTGACAATAGGGGTGGAGTCGCTTACGCCTATCTGGAATAACCCAAGCTTCCAGCCTGGATGCAACTGAGGGAGATTCGGGGTGTGGGTAGCGAGTGGTTTGGCTAAGCTGCTGCAGCTATACAAGGAGGGATGCCCAAATGATGGGCCACCAGGCCACTGAATGCTTTTTAGCTGATGGTACAAGGGGGGGGGGGGGGGGGTGGTCTTCACGAGGTCGGGTCTCAAAACTGTATCAGCTGCTGGACACCGGGGGACCAGTTGTGCGCATGCCATATATGGTTGCGTTGGAAGCCGATCTGGGTGAGCCAATAGAGGACGAAGCCTGGTTGAGAATATGGGCACAGATGCTTAAATCCTCCAGGTGTGTTACTGATAGGGAATTTTCCTATAAATTCTTCTACCGATGGTACCTCACACTGGAGAGGTTGCAGCACATGTGCGCTGATTATTCAGTTAATTGTTGGCGTGGTTGTGATGCTGTGGGCCCTTTTTCAAATGACGTGGATATGTGGTAATGTGGGTAATGTGTAAGAAGGTGCTTTCTAAAATTAAAGACATCACAGGTTTGTCTCTTCCCACAGTAGTGCTGGGTCATTCTCCTGCAAAGAAATCACCTAGCAATGTCACAAACTGTTTAGGAATATTGACAGTAAATCTACTATTTCTGCTGTATAAAAAAAACCTTTAGATATTCGAACAAATTCAGGTTTAAATAATCGACACGTGATCTCATAATAAATATTAAACAGATCAGTGGTGCAGAACTCTGCGGTCAGAATCTTAAAATATATCAAACCTGGTGACAAAGTTTGATCTACAGTATCTTAAACGTTAAATAAGATGCAAAACCAACAACTGTGCCCACTTGGGTGCCCATTTGGTACCTTTTGATTGCTGACGTGAAATTGCTTGCATAAACTGGTTTAGTTGTTGGGCTTTTAGCCCATATTTCTTGAAAGCATATAATGTGATATTCTTCAATAAATGTATGCTAATCACGATCTTCAAATATATTAATTCAATACCACCATGGGAAATAAATGTAGGAGTTATAGCGTGATGGGGCCCAAATGAAGGATCATTAAATCAATCAATACCCTGAAGAGTACTTGTATCAACATTACTCTTTTCTTAGTTTGGAGACCTTTCATATATTTGAGCGACATTTCAGGACAACAAACTGCCAATCTCACTGTAGGACTCACTGAATTGGGTACAGATCAGATGGAGTCCTCAGGCTCAAAATGAGAGATGTGCTCTTTCATATTGGCTTCTGCTTTCAACACTTTTCTCAAAATGATACAGGATTGGACTTTCAGGCAATACTGGAACATCAATTGTTGAATGGAGTCATTGACCTAAGTAACTTTAGTAAAAATCTTCGAATCATTAGGGTCCATATGTCTAACAACTGATTTAACAATTCAGAAAATAATTGACAAAATGCCCTTAATGTGTCTAATCCAATGGATGACTTTGTCAGTGTTTTGTCACTCCGCTGCTTTGCTAGTTATCTTTCAGATTTAAGTCCTGTAAAAACATTTGGTAGGGGGTTGAGAGTTCTTGTAGAACGCATTATTGGGATTTTTCAGAACATTAGGAAGAGTATTTTGCTGTCGGCTCGAAGTGAAGTCTGGAAACGGGGCATCCATGGGCTGCTTCAGGAGCCATATGAAACGAATTTGCCTGTGAAACACTTTGGTAAGGAGGTTGACTGTCTTTAACACTTTGTGGCCCAGTACTAACAGTAAAAGGGTCACTGGGCTTCCATAGGGAACTTAAAAAAAAAAAAAAGAAATCCATCTCCATTATCTAATAGTTCACTCCAGCTTGCTCATTTGATAATTACTCAGTCACCTTTTTGTGTTGCATAGATGTATCTGGCTGAGAAGATGCATTTAAATGTAAATGCTTTGCATTTAAATTAAATGTTTTGGTGTCTGATGGCTTAGAGGGCAAACTTTCTGAGTGGAATTTAACCATTAGCCTCATTGCATATGTACTGGCCCCATAGCATGGCATTGGATCCAATATTACAAATCTTCTCAGAGAAAAGTAACCGGTGGCAAAACATATACAAGTTAATACGAAGATGGAATACTGCACCTTAAAACACGTTTGGGGTAGTTGGAATGACCTTGTAGTTTCCATGTGACGGCATTATGATCCAGTTTTTCTCTTAAGAAAAAATGGGCATGAAGCACATTTGCCACAAGAACTCGCCATTAAATGTAGTATCCATAGATTAGTGAGAATATTCACCGCTCACTTTGTTTATTTTTTTTAAAAGAGTGGACCCTTACAAATATCATGCGTTGGACTGGATCATAATGATGGTTATACATTGTTTGATCGTATCACCAACTACTTAGTTCCTATTGCAGTATTCTAGCCTACAGAGAACCAGAGTTTTGGTAACATTGAGCTTCTGGGGGAAAGTGAGAAAAGGGAGAATTCCTTTGAGAAGGAAGAGTTTAAAGTTGGACTTTTTTTTGCAAGGTCCTGAATGTGAGGGAAGAAGGAAAGAGGAGTCGAAGATGACTCCAAGGTTTCTGGCTTCAGATGATGAAGGGGGAGACCAGATCTCAATTGTACCCCCTTCTTTTTTGGATGGAAAAAAAACTAAAAATATAGCTGCTGTGGCTTCATCCAGGTGCTAATCCTTCAAGATAATAAAAAAAAAAACATTAGACAAAAAGATGGTGCCACAACCTTTGCTTTCTTTAGTTTCAATTGTCTATTTGTAATGCTTCTCTATTGTATTATCAATCTCTTTTTCATGTCTCTTCTGCAGTCTTGCTGCGTGGCCTCTGCATTTCAGTCGTTATAAGATTATTCTGGTTTGTGAATCTTCTTTTGGTTGCATTTCAAAGTCCCAAATATTGACGGTAGGCCAAAGCGCGAACAGGAAGAGGAGGGCGGCCCAACCGTTTCTTTCTGCTAAGCTGGCATAGAGCAGCTCGTGCGCTATGGAAGGGCATGCTACAAAATCGGGTGGGCTGAAGGGGTTAACAAGCAGCCAGACAGTTCAATCCTAGTCTTGCTGCATGCTCTATAATTTGATGTTCCGCCCACTCCTGTGAATTTTATTTAAGGCAGTGACTGTGAGCGGCCTGCCCTCAACTATCTTCCCCCTAAAGTGCAATGGGGAAACCCCAGCCTCGATGAATTGCACATTTGGTAAAAAAAACAAGGATAGGCCGTTTTTAAAATGGCACAGGAAACAATGACCAAGGTTCTCTCGACTTTTTGCTCCAAGAAGGATCCAACAATCTGGAGGTGAGGATTTTAGGAGCTGAAAGATCGTTACTTCTAGAATGCAATAAATCCCTCTGAGGAGCTGATTGACCCAAATAATATCTGTAGTGCCTGAATTCCCTCCTCGTCCCAGGCAACATGCCTACCACCTATGAATGGAATGACGCTTTCCATGCTCTTTGGCTCTTCATAACCAGCAGTAAGTTTTCCAGAAAAAACTCTGCAAAACCCCAGAACATGTAACCCGGTTAAGTGAGAGGGTCATGGGCATTGCTAACCCTGCACTGTCCACCCTGACCTCTATCAATAAAGCTACAGATAGGGATGGCTCTTTCAGTGTCAAAGGAGCAACACAATTCAACAATAGGGCCATGGACAGTTTGGTAGTAGAATTGTGGGTATGTTAAAGGAGCTGCATAATATTTATTGTGCATTTGGTAGGCTCTTAAACAACAAGTAAATTGTGTTTCAAAGCTCCCACAGGGTAACGGGGCGCAACATGGGATAGAAAACATTGTATACACTGGAGGATAAAGATGAACCTACTAGGCCCTGTGAGCATTCAGAGCATGCAAGTGCAGAGAGAGGTGAGGGGAAGAGGGAGCGGGGGTAAGTGCTGGAGTGCCCATGCTCGTGAGTGATCAGCAGGTGTAAGTGCCCAGTGTAGGAAGGGCGAGGGAGCTTTCACCTGTAATAAATGAATGGGTAAGTGCAGGCCTACAGTGACAAATGCCAGTAAGTGCTAAGGCAAGTGCTGTGTGTGGGCAGAGGCTGAAGGTGATTGGGTGTGAGAGGGCATGGCGCTGAAGGACAAATAAAGGCCCTGGTTACCACTCACATCAACTGAGATTAGCAGAGCAGGGAAGAGTGGAGGAGGAGGTGAAAAGGAAAGTCTTGAGGAGCTTCTGGAATTTGAGGTGGTTCGGTTCAAGAGGAAGGGGAAGGCTGTTCCATAAGAGGGAGCCAGCTGAACAAAGAGATCGGCCACCGGCCTTCTGTTAAGCAAAAAGCTTGACACACAGAGTTGGTACCAGAGGAGCATAGAGGTCTAGAAAGAGAGTATTAAGTAAGAGAAAGTTGCAGATAGCATGGTACCCAGCCCCAGAAAGCCTTATGGATGATGCCTAGGGATTTGAACTTGATCCTGTAGCAACCGGGAGCCAGTGAAAGGTCTTTATGGCAGGAGAGATGCAGTCCCTTGCCTTGAGGCCAAGGATAAATCTTGCTGCCCTATTCTGGATTAGCTGGAGGGGTCGTAGGGAGGACGAGAGTAGATTCAAGAGAAGGCTATTGCAGTAGTCAAGTGGTATGCTGAAAAAACAGAAAAACCCCACTCTGGACCAGGGTATTACCACAACAATGTACACTGAAGAAATATCCAGAGGACTGAATTTAATAAATCTGTTTCAAAAATATTTAACTTGATAAAAATATTTTGAGTGACAATCATGTATGAATTGTCACTAGGGATCACAAGTAGGTTGTAGGTAAGATCACATTTAAAACAGTGTAGATGACAAGACTCATTTTTACACTAAACAATTCAATCATTCATTCAACAAGCATCCTCGAGAGACATACACATAGAAAAGTATTTTCAAATACATTTTGGGTAATATTCAAATGACAACATAGAAAAATGCATAATATTTGACCGGTTTTAAAAATGTCATGTGTTGGACTGGATCTTAATGATGGTTATACATTGTTTGATCGTATCACCAACTACTTAGTTCCTATTGCAGTATTCTAGCCTATAGAGAACCAGAGTTCTGGTAACATTGAGCTTCTGGGGGAAAGTGAGAAAAGGGAGAATTCCTTTGAGAAGGAAGAGTTGAAAGCTGGCCTTTTTTTTTGCAATGTCCTGAATGTGAGGGAAGAAGGAAAGAGGAGTCAAAGATGACTCCAATGTTTCTGGCTTCCGATGATGCAGGGGGAGAGCCCATAGAGGATGGCCAAAGTGAGGGGAAGAAAGGAGGAGCGGGGGTCTCAATACGAAGGATCTTGCTGGCATTGAGGCAGAGATTGTTGAAGGTGTACCAGGACTGGATGGCAGATAGTCAGCCCGGGATGATTGAAAAAGCAAGAGGGTCAGCAGGAAGTTTGAAGAAGAGCTGTGTCCTCTTCATAGCACTGAAGGTGTAGAGAAGAAAGAGCCAGGGGGAGAGGGTTGAGCCCTGGGGGACACCACACGTGGAGATACAGGTAGGTGTAGAAGTGGGTACCTGCCCAGAATAACCTGGGATGGACTGTCACTTAGGAAGGAGGTCAGCCAGTCCAGTGCCTGCTCCGAGATACCCAGGGCATCATGGAGCCATTTTATGAGGATGGAGTGGTTGACTGTGTGAAAGGCATAGGAAAGATCGAGCAGAATGAGGACAGCTGGAGAGTTAGATTCCAGAGATGCAAGCAGTTCTTCACAGGGGTTCAGAAGAGCAATTTCTGTACCTCCTAGATACTCGGAATCCAGATTGATGTTCGTGGAGACCACCACCAAGTTCAGTGTGAGTTAAGTTTCGCTGGAGCTAAAAGGGAAAGTTTGTTTGTGTTTTTTAATGTTATTTTAAAACATTGGTTTTCAACACATTGTTTATGATATATTTTAAGAGATTTGAAGGAGAGGCTCCTGACCGCATCAATTGTTTGATGCAGATAGAGGTTATACAACCTTTGAGGGCTGGCCCAGGAAAGCAGACTTTTCTTCGTGTTGCCTTCATGAGTTCATGCAATGAGCTACTATGATATATCAAAGCTACTGCGGGAGGAGATATTTTGGAAGAGAAAAAAAAGGTCCTGGTGACGCGAATACCCCTTTGGGCCTGACTGAGTACAGTTGGGTAAAAGCTTATGAACTATTGCCCTGGATAAGAAATGCTGGATTTGTGCCAGATTGCATCTCTATTGGTAGGAGTCATTGTGGAGTTGGTTCCACTTGCTTTAGGCTCCAGTGAACCAACATCTACACTAAAGAACAGATTGTCACACTCTATAAATACTAGGATCAATGAAGCTAAATGTACCCCCCCTACCCCCAAGACATTTTGATATTTTGATGCCAAGAAGGGTGGCTTTGGTGGGCACATCTTAAAAAACCTATGATGACTATATAGGGGTGTTGTTTGCTCATGCTAGAGTGGCTGCATAGGCCATCACCTCAAATCTAGCTGTGCATATTGGAAATAGGAGACCAAGATTCGTACCCCTTTACTTCTTTCATCCTCCTACAGGTACAAGTTTGCTTTTTTGTGTAGAGGTCAGAACAAGCCATCTGTGGTTGTTCACCCTAAACATGCCCTCTCCTTTCACAAATCCTCTCCCGTTGTAAGTGATTTCAATCCAGCACACACCCAAGTCAGGGCCAGCATGTAGTGTGCAAATGAAACCCTTATTTATTTTATCTATAAATTCAAATTTCTGAGCGATATACCACTCGTATCACACCCTTCTCCTCAGACCCCCTCCCCCCCCCCCCTGGTCACACTGAACCAGGAATCTGGCTAGTTTGCAAAGGTAAGTATTTATTTATGTAGTTAGAATTTAAATCACCAGATGTTTTAATAGGTAGCAACAATCACCAATCTGGTGACAGAACACTGAATAATATCTTTAACACACTAGGAATCAAGTAATGAGCACAAAAACAAATGCAGCACAGAAGATAATACTTTTGGGTTGGTTTAGAACAGATAGCACTATGGTTAGGGGTCCCCCCTGCAACACCCCTCAACCCACCAATGGGCAATTTAAATAGACGTGAGGAGAGAGCAGGTATTCAGGAATAACACAAATCAAACAGAATGTCACTCCCACCTTCCCCCTTCAAACACAAGAGAAAAACGGAATTGACTTTTCAAATGTCAGGATGGCTTTGAAATTCTTTGGAATTGGCTGAGCAAAAACACCAAATGTAGTCAAAAATACTTAAATTATTATAAATTCCTATGGGAGCCACTTTGAACAGATGCAAACAATCACAAGCAATAATTTAGTCAAAAAATAACCTTTGAAATCTCAAAGTCCGAGTAGGAAATAATCTAAAGCTAATTCACACGTGTAAAGAATTTTCAGAATGTCAAATCGCGGCAAACTTTTCCTTGTGCGATTTTCGCTATAACGGGCCAATCACACTGTTCCGCACTGGGGTTTAGGGTTCTATGGATAGCTAAAGATGTTAGGTGCAAGTAAGAGTTGAAGTTTCGCTTCCATCATAAAAACGGATGGAGTTATTGTTACGCTCACCTGGTATCCACAGGGATGCCACCCAGCTGGGTTACTCGCTGGTATGCTTCTCAGCTTTGCCCTGATGTGGTCTGCGGGGAAGCTTCCGCCTGAAAATACAGGAGGACTGTGTTCAAGAGTGACTGACTGGGGTAAGTATCCTCCCTCCACCCCCATATGCCTTCAGTCCCTCTGGCGCCCTCTCTTCACCTTGTGGTAGAATTAGGCGTGCTCTCCGTCCTGCCTTCTTTGCAGGGGCGCGTTGTCTTTCATGGGTGAGTGCGGTGCAGTTACTTCACTGACGCCGGCCCGTTTGATATTGTTCTGGTAGGTCTTATTGCTGTTCTTTAGTTTTGTTGCTATCCTGCATTCCTTTCTTTGTTTAAAATGTCTCTCTTTTTCTCCCTTAGGTATGCAGAGCTTCAGCGCGGCGAACTGGCTTGGTTGAGCCCCGCTGGTAAATGATGGCGCATTAAGAGCGCTCTGATGCGGTAAGTAAGCGCTATGCGCTGCGCGCAGGGCTGCGCAGTCTTGCCTTTGCTAACCTGTGTTTTCCTTCCTTGTAGGTCACGGCGTACTTCAGCGCAAGTGGAATGTCCCGAGTGGTGCCATCCGAGAGGCGGACAGCCAGGTAAGCCTTTTGAGCAGTTCGTAATTTGTAAATGTCTCTACAGCTTTCTTTAATGTTGCCTCTATTTTCCTCTTTCAGGTCGTTCTGTCCGGGAGGCGTGCAGATTCGAGGAAGTTGTTCTCAGTAGCTGCGAGTGTTTAAAGATGAAGACTGCAGGTAAGATGCTGCTGCTAATGATGTTCCTTTTGTCTCCTTGCAGGTTCTGCTTCTCCGAGGTTCAAGGGAATAGCTGGACACTGTGAGCGTCACATTGCAAGCTGCAAAGTAACACGAAGCATGTTCTGCAGTCAGGGTGTGGTTGTATAGCCCAGGGAAAGTAGTACCAGGGAAAGTAGTTCCAGGCCTGCCACACCCAAAACACTAGACGGCATAGCTTGGTTCTTAGGAACCAAGCTATGTGGATGCCTCCATGTTGGCTGACAATACAATAAAGTAGTTCCCAAGCACATTGTTTTTCATGGTGTAAGAGCCTGGCGCCATAGGCGCCAAGACTGGCCCCATGAGGGCTTTTGAAGAGGATGCCGGGCTCTAGAGGCCAGAGTCCTGACTCCACCTGGCCAATGGGTTTGCCAGAGGGGGTTTTGGGCGAGGGTCGTGACAGTTATAGAGGTTTTAGTAAAAGACGTTTTTGCAAAATAGGCACGAGCATTGGAAACAGAAATTTGCTTTTGAAAATGACAGATGGTTTTGATTACACTATATTATGACTATGAAAAAGAGAATGCCACATTTGGATCTTACAGTCACGTGATCAGGGTAACCCGCCTGTTGTGGATACTCTACTTCTTCCTGGGATGTACTTTAGTTATTCAAAATCACTAGGAAGTTAACACAGGGGAGACAATCAGCGCAAGAAAGATTCTAACAATACTGGAGTTCTGAATTAAAGATGGGATGGGTTTGAGATTGGGATCATACAATGCAGATATTATGGGTCACTGTTCTTCCTCTTAATACTTACAGCATAAGTTATTAAATTGGACTGTCAGTTCTCGTCATGGATTGGGTCAGTCAAGGACCACACATCAGGCGTGGGACTGGATCAGCTAGGCCGGTCACCGGATTTGCACAGGATCTGCCCTTCTTGTTTCTGGGAGTTTCAAATTAGCGGGATAGCGAGTTTCTCAGGCAAGCCTTGTGGTGGCAAGCTAGATAGTTTCAGGATACCAGTTCAGAAGGCTTTCCACACCACAGCGCTACACTCGGTTGTGAGAATAAGTTTGAGGATTTAGGCCTTGCTGAATTCAATAGTTCTCTACTGCTTTGCAAGAGTCTTGGAATCTGGATCTGGAAGGATGTTAAAGCTGGATGTAGAATGCTGGAAGAAAGTGCTTCGCCTTAATCAGGAAAGTGAGTGAATCAGTGAGACCCTATGTGTCTCTATTTATCCTTTCAAATGACATCACAAAATGGGTGTATGGGCCGGCTTAGCTAAGCTTGCCCCTGTGAACTGGGATTGAATCCAGGCCTCCTCTCCGCCTTGCATCTGAGTGATTGGATCAAGGCCGGATGATGTCACATTCATGGTTTAGCTTTACAGTCCTTAGAAACCTCCCCTCAGCCACTATTGTAAAAATCGCATTTTATCCTAAATACATATTTCTACATTGGTCACCTCTACACAAATCACACACAAAGGTTCCATATTTTATGTAGCATCTATTCATCAAAATCCCACAGCTGTGGGATCTTGTGTCACCTTTCTACAGAATGTTGTCCTTTTCGCCATGAACACATTTTCCAAACTTTCTGCAACTTTCCACAAATGTGTGTGTTTACCTTAGGGATGTGTGTATAAAGTTGTACAATTCTAGCATTAACACAGTTCATATAAAACCACATATTTTGCCATTCCTGTCCAGAACATGTTACACAGTTCTACCACCTCTTAAAATGTGCAGCCAATAATTAGACTAACAGATCTATCCTTTTTATATTTTTCACCACTTTGAATCACAAGTTATGAGTCTCTAAAAATTGTTCATTCTTAACAGATGGTCAGCCCGTTTGTCTCTCCCTGGAGTCCAGGAACAGCCCCCTCCTTTGGGGAATTCCTTCCAGGAGCAGTTTACGACCCTTTCACACCTCTGTTTCCTGGGCTGAAGGATCTGTCATAGTTCATCCTCTTTCTGCAGACAAGAGTCTGGCCTAACCCACAATTATCATCTATCAGTGAGTTTCTGCTCCCCTTGGACGAAACCTGTTTTTCCACTCCTTGCAGCTCAGCCAGGCTAATTAACTTCTAAATCCAGCAAAACCCAAACTTGTTGCATCAAACATGAATACCTTATTTTCTTAGCTTTACATCTGGGGGATCAAATACACAACTGAGATCTGTATTCCTTTTACAACAATCCTTTTATGTTTGCTAATGTTTTGCTAGTTTAGATACTTTGAAGTTTCATCAGGAGCTCATCCGACAGCTGTCATTCACAGGTAGCCCAGTGTACTGCACACAGATTTTGACAGGAGCTGTCAATTTACAGACAATCGGGTTTGTCAGAGGAAATGTTTTATTCTTTACACTTTGGGATTTTGTATATTCGCCGTGCTTCATTAGATTACATGTATTTTAGCGCCAAGCAAGATTTTGAATGTTGGGAAGTGTTGTGTATGGGCATTTTGGAGTTTTTAGCAACAAAGCACATGTCATTTATAGGCACATTTTGACATTTCATTTGCAAAGTGCCGCTTCTCCCTCTGCACTCTGTTTGCTGGTCATGGAGCCCTCTGGCACATTTTCTGCAGTGTGTGCTCTATCCCACCACACATGCACCATGGGTGGGAGGTTGTGCATCCATCTTTTTGTGCGTTTAAACACGCGGTTTTGGAGGTTTTTGGTGCACCGCCGAGTTTTGCCACCATTGTTGGTGTTTCTTGCACCATACTATCAGAGTGATGCCGCAAAAGATAGCGGAGTGGGTCAATACATCCCACACCGTCCCTTTGATAAATGTGCCCTTAGTTGTGAGGTTGGGTAAAGCTTGGGTTTTTGCTCTGTAATTAGTGAAAATAGTTTGACTCACTCGCCACCATGGAGAAAGTCGATTGAATCCTGAATGTGCATGGTTGTCCTGAGGGGTGAAATGGTTCACAATGTTTGTAGGCATGTGTTGATGGATACTTGTGTGACTGATTGCTCCCATAACAATAGTGTACCCAAAGAGTTTATTTGCCCCTCACGTATGTGCTTATCTTTAAACATTGCGGAAGGCTGAGGAAAATTGGCATAATCTGATGTTGTGTAAGCACTTTGGCCAAGTACAACATAATTCCGCTTTAGGAAACTTTGGCTTACAATGATGTTAGATGCTTAATCACCACGGCAATGGGTTATTGACAATAACATATGATCTCCAATTCAGCTGGAGTTTCATGCAGGACTGGTAATTAATGACCAGGCACTTAACTTCTATTTAAACATAGCAAATTCCAACAGCAAGAACTGGGATGTAATGATACCATGGTCCCTCTTTGCTGTCCGGAAACCCCCTCAAGCAGTTCTGGCTTATTTTCCATTTGAGCCTCTGTATGGAAGGGAACCCTGTGACATCCTAGACATGTTGAACGATGTGAAGGAAAGGGAAGAAGCATTGTTGCCAATTTCTCAAACTGCACAAAAATAAAAATCACACAAAGCAGTTCGAGAAATTGTCAAATATCTTTGACAGACCCAGGAACATGCTGTGTATAATAGACGGACAGTCCCCCAAACCTTTTCGGTCGGACAGTCAGTGTTGGTACTCTTACCTACCTGTGAAAATAAAATGATTTCTCACTGGTACAGCCCTTATAGAATCTTTGAACAGAAGGGTCCATTAAATTACCTAATGGCATAACCCGATAGATGCCAAAAATCCCACGTCCATCAGAACATGCTTAAAGAGTGGAAGGCCAACTATAGTGAAAAATACCACCCCTAGTATGGTGACCTTACTTACCGATCCACCTCAGGAAAAAAAAAAGAAATTCCCCAGGATTCTCAACCTCCCGACAGGCTGATGTTCAAGATTTACTAGATCAATTTCTCAAGGGGTTCTCGGAGCAATGTGGGGAGTGGTCAATCTATTTCAGGACCCCAGCTGGAAAAAATATAAACCTCAAGGCCTATGGGATCCCAGAAACTCTGAAAAGGGTAGACCAGTGAGAAATGGAAGAGATGCTTAGGGCAGATATCATTGAACCTTCAGAAAGTCCCTGGTGTTCCCACATAGTCTTGTTCGCCAAACCTGATAAATCTTGGCACTTTTGCATTGACGTCAGGAAATTGAATTCCATCTTCCTGCACCAATGAAGTAATAGACAAATTGGGGCCAGCTAAATATATATCCACATTAGATCTAACGAAAGTTACCTCTGAACCCAGCTAATCGAGAAATAGCCCTCAACACCACAGGGCCTGGTTCAATTTAAGGTCTTACCTTTTTGGCCTCCACGGAGCCCCAGCAACATTTCAATGCTTGATGGATTGAACATTAAAATCAAATTCATGCTACTGTGGAGTTTATCTGGATGACATTGTGGTACATAGTGCTACTTGGCCTGAACATATTCACCATCTGTAGGAGATCACCGGAGTCCTAAGAAAAGCCGACCTCGGAGCGAACCCACTAAAATGTCATCTAGGCCGATCAGCAATCCACTATCTAGGATTTGTTTTTGAAACAGCTTAATCCAACCCCAAACTGAAAAGGTGACAGTGGTACTGAGAACACCTAACCACAAGATCAAGAGAGAATGTTGTGCCTTCCTGGGATTGACAGGATACTATAGGAGATGTATCCCTAACTATTCAAGTATTGCCGCCAACCTGACAGACAAGTTGAAAAATGAGCAGCCCCAAAAACTCAACTGGAGGAAGGAAGATCACGAAAGTTTCAATGGCTTGAAAAACATCCTTTGTAACAAACCCATCCTTAAAATGCTGGACTTTAACAAAGAGTTTCTGCTAGACGGATGCTTCTAAGGTTGGGTTAGGAGCGGTACTCTCAAAAGAATGAGGGATTGGAACATCCATATTGTACACAAGCCGGAAACATTTCCCCAGGAACCAGTGCTATGCTACAGCGCAGCTGGAAGCCTTAGCTATAAAATGTGCTGTCACCCACTTGCGGTATTATCTAACAGGCAGATGATTTAGATTAATCGCTCACCCCTAACATAGATGAGTTTGTGAAAAGACCCCAACGCAGGGGAATCTTGACTTTCTGAGCCGTTTTCCCATCACTCAAGAAGGGGAATCCACAGATACTTGTCTGTTTCTCTTGTTTCCCATCATTATTTTATGTTCCCCTAATAGAACATTGCTGTACTTCCTCAAAAGTCTGCTGAAATCACGTAGGGAAACTTTATTGGGCCCGCTAGCCTGTCTGCAGGTAATTTACTACCGGTCATCTTTGCTTTCATTACTTTCAGTGGGTTTGTCTCGCGTTTGCTGTGCAAGCAGAGCCCAGAAAACTATATTACCCAGCATCCAAAGCATATTTGAGTCAATTAGCAGGTGAGTGTGTACCAGCACATGTGCCCGGTTCGCATCCAGCAAGCAGTTGGAAGCCAGCTCTATGCTCCACGTTGCGGCCGCCAAAGCCACTGCTTACGGGTAAGCCCCCCCCTGTACTGCTCTCTTTGGGGACTACTGCCAAGTAAAATGAATAATGTATGAAATAACATGACCCCCTGCTCTTGAAAAGAATAGGCAGAAGCAGAAGGAACTGGTAGCTCGCTACCTTAACATTGACTTTGAATGGCCCCCTTTACAGACCTTGGGACACAGAATACTGACGCTCTCATACATACCTGTGGTTCTCCGCCTAAACACAATATGGAAACCATTGATATCACCCAACTCACTGCTCTGCCCTCGGCAGCTCTGCCACCCACCAAAGCAGAAACCCACCGGCTGCAAGTCGGCAGCTCAGCTAATATACCCACACATGCGCCCAAGGTGCCCACGCCCTCAGCCCATCCACCACCAACCCCTGAGCCAGCCCACAAGTATCTGTCCCCACCAGCATCAAGGAAGCATTGGTGTTATGACCTCTCTGCATACAGGCGCACTGCCCTGAAATCACTCACACGGAGACAGGGAACTGCATGTCCTCCTTCAACTTTATTCCTGTAACAACTGCACTTCCCTTTCCCCACCCTCCCACGTCACTTCCCCAGTTCCTCCCGCTCCATCTCCCTCCCGCCCCGTTGTCCTGGGTACGTCAACATTACAACTCCCCCATTTTTAAACAGTCATTAACTTTCCACAACAGGCGGCGGTCTAGAGGGCGTCTAGTCCATCTCCTCGATCCATCAGCGAGGTCTGTTCCATGCTCGCTGAGGCCGTGCCAGTGCAGACCTCGGTGAGGTTCCCCTTTCGGCGTGCCCTGGCTCTTCATCAACTCCTGCCTCGTCCGAGTCCCAGTGTTCACGTAGGTAGCGGTCATCGGACTCATAGTCCAGAGGGGCCTGTACTCGCCCACTCAGTAGTCGTGTTTCCGTTGGTGGCAATTCCTTGAAGTGGGATGAGTTTCTGGTAACGGATCCCGTTGAGCCCTGGGCGGTTATCATCGATCCTTTCTTCTGTGTGACAAGAAGAGGCTCTTCGCAGAAGGCCGCGGTGTACTTATGGGTTGACGAACGGCCACCACATCTCCTACGCGATGGGTGAGGCCTGTGCCCACCTGCGGGCGTCGGCGTATTCTTTCATTCGAGCTTTTGCCGCTTCGGCTCGCTCCCGGACCTCCTCGTCTACAGCTGGTTGTGGTATGATCGACTCCGCCTGTGGGAGGCGTGTCTGCGTGTTTCGGCCAAACATCAGTTCAGCTGGTGTCTTACCCATTGTGCTATGAGGCGTTCCTCGGTAGTGCCTCAGCAGCTGGTTCAGCACCAGTCTTTAGCACCTTAGGTACTCCATATGCCGAGAACATGTGATCCAGCGCGGGGATGACGTGATAGGCAGCCGTAGATGAGATTAGCCGCACATCCGGATACCGTGAATATTCGTCCATCACAGCCATGACCATACTGTCCCCCTTCGATGGGCCCGAAGAAGTCGGCGGCGACTACCTCCCATATTTTCTGCTGGAGCTCCGACATGACCAGGGGTTCCGGTGCCTGTTGGGTGTTATGAGGCAGCATGTGGGACACGCTTTCACTGCGGCCTCCACCAGGGCGTCCATGTGAGGAAACCATACCTTTTGTCGAAGCATGCGCTTGGTGGAGACTATGCCCCTGTGTGTCTCATGTGCAAGGTTGATGACCTTTGCTCTTATTGCTTCTGGAATGACGAGCTTGAAGTCCTTGAGTAGCAGGCGATCCTCTGACACTGCCAACTCCTCACGTACTAGTATGAGCCTTTCTACGTCTTCTTTGAATTGACTTCCTGCTGCTCTCCCCTTTTCCTTGGCTCTTCGCCACTGCCCTGATTCTAGACCTTCGCATATGATGTGGAATGCCAGGTCGTTCTCCGTCTCTCTGGCGAGTTCTTCTATATTGACACCCTCCGGTGTGGTCTGATGAACCAAGTATCTTAGGTATCGGTCGGCCACGGATGGTTCTGGTGTGCTTTCTCCTCATGGCCTTCTTGATAGGAAATCGGCTGGGTTTTCACCCTTCCCTGGCCTGTGGATGATGTCGAAGGCGTAATCCTGAAGTCGTAATCCCCACTGGGCAATCCGTGGAGGCATCTTGGCCTGCGGATTGCCGTACAGAAACAGTAGGGCTTGATGATCCGTGACAACTTGGAAAGGTTTCCCGTATAGAAACAAATCGAAATGTTCGCAAGCCCACACGACAGCCAGCCCCTCCTTCTCGGCTTGAGAGTAGGCCTGTTCAGTGATCGATAGGCTGTGGATGGCGTAGGCCACTATGTGCTTTTGTGAGGGATCTAGTGGGTTGAGCTGCGCCAAAATGGCTCCTATGCCCACTGGGTTGGCGTCAACCGTCAGTTCCGTCTTTCTGTTGGGGTCGTAGTACGCCATGTTTTCAGCCTTCGCGACTCTCTCCCTTATGATCTCGAAGGCCTTTTGGCAGTCGCTGGTCCTCTCAAATTTTTCATCTTGATGGGTCAATCTTCTCAGTGGCTCGCTGACCGACGCGAAGTCCCGAATGTATCTGTTACAATAGCTGGCGAGACCCAGGAAGGAACGGAGTTCTGATATGTTGGTCGGGGCGGAGGTGTCATTCAAAGCTGAGACCTTGTCTGGATCTGGGGTCATTTCTGATTCTGAGAACACATGGCCGAAGAATTTTAGGGTGTTTTTCCGGAACTCACACTTGTCCTTATTTAAGGTGAGGTTTGCATCATGTAGGGCCTTGCAGACCTTTATTAGTGTTTCGTCGTGTTTGTTCTCATCGGTTCCAAACACTAGAATGTCATCCGAATAATTGAGGCAGTTCGGTATGTGTTTAATAATGTTGTGGACCTCTGCCTGAAATGTCTCTGCTGCCAAGGATACCCCGAAACTTAGTCTCTTGTATCTGAAGAGGCCGACATGGGTGACAAAAGTTGTTATGTTGCAGCTCTCAGGGTGTAACACTAACTGGTGGTATCCCTTTTGTAAGTCCAGGTTAGAGAAGACTTTTGCCCCATTCAATAAGTGAATCATATCCGAGGTGCAGGATATCTTTCCCTTTTGATAGCTTGGTTCGGGCGTCGCATGTTGACGCACAGCCTGATGGCCTCGGAACCTTTCTTGGGGACCGGGACGATTGGGGACACCCACGTGGTGGGCCCAGTGGCCTTCTCTATGATGTTTTGTTCCAGCAATATTTGTAGTTCGTCCTCCACCTTCTTCTGAATATTAACTGGAATGCCACGGTATGGTTGAGCCACGGGGCGTATCGAGCTGTCCACATGGAGTTTTATTTGCCTGTTCCGGAGTTTCCCGATCCCTTTGAATATTTTTGGGTATAAGTTGTTTATCATCTCCACAGGGTCTATGTATTTGTGAACCATTATGTTGTAGAGTATGTGTATTAAACCCATGTCACAGCCACTATCAGTCTCCGTGGCTAGCACGTGTATTGGGACTCTCATTTCCTGTCCTTTGTAGCGGCATAGGCCGCTGAACTGTCCCAAACATTTCAGGGGTGTTTTTGCGCCATATGCGTAGATATCGACTGTGGCAGGGTGTAACTTTGGCTTTCGGATCAGCTCAGAATATATCTTTTCACTCACCACGTTAACGGTGGCACCAGTGTCTATAAGAAATTCCGTTGGTCTTTCCTGTAGTTTAATGATGAGCGTCGGGCTGTGGGCAGTTGCTGTGGGGTTTCCCAGGGCATAGACGTATGCCTTCCTTTTCTGGTCACTTCCTGATGAGCTGGGGTCCGACTCGGTAGAGTATTGTTCTACCAAGTAGTGTACATGTTGCCTCGATCTTCGCTCTGGTCGTGCGCGCATCACAAACCTCCTTCTCTCTTTCCTTTTCTGTCGGTCTTCTCCGGAGTATTTGTTTCTGGTCGTTCAGAGTCTGCATCAGGGTGGTGGAGGTGCTTGGAGGTGTGCTGGTGCTTGACGGCCCCATAACGACTTTTCGGGTGTGACGTGTTTTCCCTAGGTCTGTCTCTCCCTCGGTCCCGGAATAACCTGCAGACCGCCTTGAAGTGTCCTTCTTCCCCACATGATGTGCAGCGTTGTCCGATTGCGGGGCATGTCCCTTCATGCGGATATTTGAACCCGCACTTGTAACAGAAATGTTCTTCTGATTTCCTATCCAGTTGGAGTCTGTTTGTTCTCGCCAGCGTTGGTGCTCCCAAAAATTTCAACTTGAGTCAATGGCCCTTTCAACCCTGGCGAGTGCCAAGATTTCCTCGAGTGTGCGGGATTTTTGGAGTAACTTCCTGCAAAATGCTTGACACTCACATCCTGATATGACTTGCGATCGTAAGGCCTCTGTGTTAGAGTAATTAGCAAAGTCGCATTTCAACTTTGTGCGTAGTCTCATAACATAGGCATCCATAGTCTCCCCTTTTGCCTGTTTCGTGCTATGAAAGAGGTGCCTTTCATAGTCCACGTTAGTGTGCAGCGCAAAATAGGCTGCTAGTGCGTCCTTAAGGTCTTGGATGGAGTCTATGGAGTCTTGGGGCATCTCGTCGATTATGTCGTGGGGGGCAGGTCCTACTGCCAATTTCAGAAGACACACTTGCCTCGGATCCGCGACTGGCTCAGTTGCCCCATGTAAAGGTCAAAGTCTCTCATCCATTTGGTCCATCTAGGACCCATGTTGCTGGTGTCTGTTACATCAAATGCCCCTGGCATCTGGGCTGCTAAAGTCTCTGGCAGATGGTATGGCACATGATCGGCTGTTGGGGCTGTCGGCGCCGGGGCTCCACCTCCCTGAGCCTGTGCGCCCTGTCTGACGTCTTGATCTGACATTTTGTTGTTTAAATGTCTCTGATGGGTTAGAGTTGAGGGTGGTGGTGGTGATTTTATCGATTGAGGATGGCCGCCTGGTGTGGCACGAGCACCATCTGCTTGTTTCTTTTATCGTTCGCAGCACCACTAGCTGGGTTTCCTGCACTTGGCACCTTCTTGGCAGTGCACGTGTGCGTGTGCTCCTCCTGCCCAGCCTTGGGCTTATGTTGTCCTCCTCTGTGGTGCCTCTCCTTGCGCTCGCGTGCTGCAGGCATGTGGATTCCCCGTTTCTCTGGGCTTGGGGCAGCGTCGGTGCTTTTATGGATAAGCACGTGCCCCGTGAGTGAGGCGTGTCACTTACTGTGGACGCTGGGTGCGGATGGGTCTCCTTGCTCCCCCAAGTGTGGCCGGTGAGTGCGGGCGGGGCTCCCAACTCTTCCGCCTGTTCACCACTTCCTGGTCTCTCGCGGGCAGGGCTGCCGGCACCTCCATGTGCGCTCTTCTGCCTCGTGGGAGACTGTGTAGGAGGCTCCTTTCTCCCCACATGCGGCCGGTGAGCGCGGGTGGGGCTCTTGACTCTTCCGTGTGTGCACCGCCGCCGACCGGGCTGCCTGGTCTCTCGCGGGCGGGGCTGCCTGCACCTCGGTGTGCGCGCCTCCTTCTCGTGGTTCGTGATGAGCGGCCCGCATAGCTCTCAGCATGAGACACGCTCCGCTCCTGCTACCACCTTCGTCGCCATTGTTATGTCCTCTCTGCATACATGCGCGCTGCGCTGAAATCACTCACATGGAGACAGGGAACTGCATCTCCTCCTTCAACTTTATTCCTGTAACAGAACTTCCCTTTCCCCGCCCTCCCACGTCACTTCCCCAGTTCCACCCGCTCCATCTCCCCCCCCCTAGACCCCATTGTCCTGGATACGGCAACATGACAATGGGTAACGCCGCTCCTAAATAAACCCTCTCTATATCCCTCAGTGCCTACCAACTACCGCCCTATCACCACAGTACCCTTTCTGTTGAAAATAACAGACAAAATTGCATACACCAAAATCCAAGCACACTTGGAAGTTAATAATTTATTAGGGACCAGACAATCTGGCTTCTGGCCCAACCGTAGCACGGAAACAGCTCTAATGGATTTTAAAATCCAGATGGATGCCATCAGATACTCGGGCAACCTCTGCATCCTACTTCTATTAGGCTTATCGACTGCCTTCGACCTGGTAGACCATGATAAGTTATGCACGACCCTGGCAGAAAACTTCCATCTCTTCAAAGATGCCACAGCTTGGGTGAAATCCTTTCTAGCAGACTGAACATTCAGAGTCATAATTGGTAAAGTCTCTGCAGACCCGATCCCAGTTCCCATCGATGTTCCACAAGGTTCCTGCCTGTCACCCACACTATACAATGCCTATACTAAGTTAGTATTCGCTGCCCTGGACGCCATGGATGTAATCTATACAAACTTTGTGGATGACACCCAGATCCGGATAACCATCTCAGGGAACCATGAGCAAGATACAACTCTAGTAAACAAAATCTATGCCATAATACAGAACTGGATGGCAATCAACAGTCTTTGCCTGAATGATGAAAAGACGGAGATCCTCATTATTGGCTCTCCTTCTAAAATCAATGCACTCCCCTGAATACTCCACCATTACCATTGATGGCACTCCCATCCCTATCCTCAACCAGACCAAAATCCTGGGGATGTACCTTGACTCAAACCGTACTATGTCAAAGCATATTAATGCACTTTCCTCATCCACTTCCTACACAGCCAAGTTAATCTCACTTAGTAGACAATACCTGACCCCTCAAAACTCATTCAATTCGCCCGTGCACTAATACGGTCCAAACTGGATTATTATAACGTGCTATTCCTAGGCTTGTCCAAAGCCAATTTGGATAAACTACAACTTTTACAAAATAAAGCCCTAATAGCAGCCCTCGGCATTAAAAAGCATGACCACATCTCAAAGTCCAGAAAGGAAGCCCATTGGCTACCGATGAAGTTGAGAATCCTCTTCAAAACACTGTGCATTACGCATGAATGCCTAACGCAAACTGCTCCCATCTACCTAACTAACACAGTGACAGTCAAGAAATCAACAAGAACAATAAGATCTAATTATAACTCCCAACTTCAGGTCCCACGCTACAAACTCTCTAAAGTTGGAGGATCAAGCTTTCTAGTCTTGGCGCCTAAAACCTTGAACTCCCTCCCAGTGCCACTGAGAGAGGAAACCGTGCACTCAAGCTTAAAAAAATTACTAAAGACCTGGCTCTTTAACAGTGATTAGGGTAAAACCGCTCCCTACCCGACACCGCCGCTGCATAGATAACCCACTACTACCAACATCTTGGGTAGAGCTTTAAATAACAGTATTCCTAGAACTTGGATCCTGATTAGTGCATATGTACCCCTGCCTAGTTTTGTAAACTGATGTTGATTAGCCTTTTCTAGAGTTTGTCCTTATGTGTTTATCTTTGCCTCCAATGTAACTTGTGTACCTTTGCTTCCAATGTAACCAGAAATGTAAATCTCACTGTAACCTACGCCGTGATACCCAAGGGTTTGGGCTTATTACAAATGCCATAAATAAATTAAAAATAAACAAGAACATCTCAAAATAGCGCTTCTCAATGTGAGAACTCTTGTCTGCCATGATAATGAGATTACTGATTATATACTGGAATCGCAGGTTGACATACTACCAATTACTGAAACCTGGCTCCAGGAATCGTCCACACTCGCTGCACTTGCATCCATGCCTGATGCTTATAATATGCTACACATGGACAGAGGAGGTGTGGGGGTTCGGGGGTGTCACACTAATGTATAAAGAGCCCCTAAAAATCAATGGCACAGCCATATCTGACCTTGACCACTGTGAATCTATGATGGTCAAACCGAGTATCAATGCCACATCCAAATACTAATTATGTACAGGCCACCCCAGAAAAAGCAAACTTCGAGGAACTACTACTGCCTATCCTCAGTGCCTCTCTGAGATCCTCCTCTCACATACTCATTGTAGGGGATTTCAGTATCTGGGCAAATGACCCACTGGACCACAAGGCTGTGTCTCTGAGTATGCGTGATGCTTCAGGTTTCTCACAAAATGTTAACCTCCCCCCCCACCCCCCCCCCCCACCCCAACCACAGTGGAGGACACATCCTGGACTGGAAACTAACCTGGAACACCACAATCTCACCTACCAAAGAAAGAAGAGGCCTGCCCATGGTCTAACCACTTGTATTCTGTTCAATCTTCTATTGCTTCACACTTAAGACCACTGCCCCAAGGAGGCAATGAAGCTCATCTTAACTAGGAATACCCGAGAAGTAACCCCCCAAGCACAGGTAGCAGGTGTACAGATGGCAAGGTTAGTGGAGGAAAACAGGTTTGAGCCAGCATTGGAAAAATACGGACAATATGCAGATCCAGGACATGGGACACAAATCGATCTACAGTAACAAGAAACAAATGTTGGAGGGAAGGCTCAGTTCCCATCAGCTCACACTTGAAACAGAGGAGAAAGTAGCTTGATCAAGTCTCCAGATGCTAAGAAGGCAATGACACCCAGAGCAAAAAGGACTAAAAACGTTAGAAATTACTGAGCAGGAGAATTTGAAATATAGATCGGAGCAGACAGGGACCTTCATTCTCATCCATCTCTTGGGCACAAATTATACAATATAGAGCAAAGTTGAAAGCCAAATGCCCTGGCTCCGGGCCTATGGAATCCAAGAATGGTAACTTTGGTGGGGGACAAAGCACCTTGGAGCCACTCATCACCTTCAATTGTTGCTCATGTGCTGGTAGCAGTCCAAGCTCCCATGGTTGGGAAAGTTATCCCTGACCAAGAATTGTCCACCCTTAGCGTTCCCTCAAGAGTGTTACTCAGTGAGGCACAGAAGGGCCATGCCCCTGATGGCCTAAACAGGCAGACATGAGAGGTGTTACCCTTGCTACAGGTTGTAAGAAGGCGGCCACAGGGAATTATTGTGATATTTTATGAGTCCATTTATACGTTTATTGTATACCCAGGGATTGTTATAGATACATTGTATCTGCACTTTAGAGGTTGATAGGAAGAGGCTGTTGGTCTCCGGAGGAGGGGGGCACCTGGACTGTAATAAGCAAAGCGAAATAATCTTGAGTTGTGCGACAAAGGCCGGTAGCCAAAGAATGAGGAGCCGGCTCAGAGGTGTTAGAGTTGTCGTTGTTGCCGAAGTTGGTAGGGTTGTTGAGGTTGTGAACTTAAGGTTGTAAACTTAAGGTTGAGACTTGGGGTCATGAAGGAAGGTTGTGTGGGCATTAGCCCAGTCTCCAGGAGCATGTGAAGGTTTGGATTGGCCTTAAAGGGTGAAGTAGGGGCAGCAGCTGTGCAGTGCATGCCTAATTGGTGTTGGTGGAGCCTGAGAGGCTTGTGGGAAGGCTTGAGAAGTGTTTAAATTCATAGAAAAAATGAATTGATGCTTAAAGGTTTGCTTTGAGGTCCCTTAAGTATCTGCAGTCAGAATAGTGACATGTCATCATGGGGGACACTATCCTAATGCACATGTGAAAGTTGCTTCTGCTGTATGAGGTTGATATTTGTAAGTGTAGTGTGGAATGGACTTGCGAGACAGTGGGCAAGATGATAAAACCTTGGCCCCAAGAAGGCAGTTTTTTCTAAACTTGTGCTGCAAGACATGACCACATATTTATGAGCCGCGTATAAGGGCAACAAGTTAGAAAATAGGATAGTGATCCTAGAGCTATGGAAGATGTTCGGGGACAAGGTGGAGTACCCACCCAGGAGTGAGTGGATACTCAATCAGCATGGCATGGGGGATGAAGCACCTATTGCTGCTCCTCCTTGTCACCAGAACACTGACCCACCAAGCGAGGGACAGGGATTCTACTCATTAAAAGAATTGAAGGCTGCGGCAGGATACACTAACCCCATGCATGCACCTCCTGCATATAGCAGTGAGGACACAATAAATGGGGCAAAGCCAAATAATTCAAAGTCACTACCCCTGCGCAATGAGTATATGGAGTGCTGCAAATTAGAAATGAAGCTTACAGGGGGTTATAGGAGAGGGGCGACCGAGGGCAAGAGCAAATGGGTGGGAGGATCGATATTGCTTAAACTAGATGGACAAATAAGGCCGACCCTGAAGACAAGGAAAGGGAAGCTAAAGACAAATGGGATAGAGAGGACAAAGAAGAAAGGCAGAAAAGGAAGCTAGAGGTGGAGGAGGAAAGAGCATGGGAAAATGCGATAGAAGTGGAAAAAAAGGAGGTTGAAGGACAAAAAGAGGATGGGAGTAGAAGCAGAAGAGTGGGCGAAGGAAAAAGAAAAGGGAGAAGAAGGGGTCCACAGAGGGCAGCGAGAAAGGCCAAAGAAGGAGTGAGGAGGAAAATAAATGGTAGGAGCAGGAAAGAGTGAGGTGCTGGGAAACGAGGGTTATGGAGATGGAGGAAATAACGAAAAAGCATAGGCTCCCTGATGAGGGGGGATGAAGGAGGAGGGATACGAACAATGATTGGGACATTATATCAGAGCAGTCGGGACAGCGGTCTGCCCTTAAGGTGGTGAGTAGCGCAAGTCTCTGCAGAGAAGGGAGCCAGGATTGCTAGATCGGGACATGAAGGGGCAAGGGAAGAAAAATATATTGAAACGGTTGAGTTTTGGAAGTGATGAGGACAAGGAAAGTGACAGTTGTGGGACTATTGAGGCAGATGAGGAAGAAGAGAGCAAAGATGGAGAGGGGAAAAAGGCATATCGGGCTCCTCAGAGGGTATAGCCAAAGAGGTAGGAGAGGTAGAGTGGTCCAAGGGAGAAGGGGCAGAAGAGGAAGGACCAGGGCCTAAGAGGCTCCCAAAAGGCCACTCTCGCACTATAGACGAGGCTGAAGGCTTTGCCGGGATGGGGAAAGACCAGCCCGTACCAGAGCATTTACAGTACCGAAGGGTCCGGACGCACCAAAAGGTTGTGCAGAAATAACTCTGTATCCACTAATAGAAAAAGGGGGAGGATGGGCACATTCCATGGCCCCAAATGGATAACCTGAGGTATAAATTGCGATTGTTGATGGGCAGGTGGGAGGGTTAGGGAATGAATCTATTAGAGAAATTGACAGCGACATCAGTGTGCTCTCTGCCATCCTTGGGGAGAGAGCGGACGAGGTTTTGAAACAAGCATGATGTCCTGGGATGACTGCACAGAACACATCACATAATGGAGCACCATTTAACAACTGCAGAGCAACCGTGTGGCAAGCACTCCGAGTGCAGTATCCTGGTATGTCAGACATAAGTGCAGTTATGGCATGCGAAATGCATGTTGATGAGGACCCCATAGTATATATTCAAGAGATCCTAGAATCTTGGCATCTCTAGACTCAGGAACTGTGGGGCAGGACTGTAGGATTGTTTTCATATATTATCTCAGGGATTACCCGAGTGCATACAAAAGCAGCTGAAGAAGTTGATGGGGATGGAAGTGAAGCCATGGCCCGAGATTTAGCTGTCGATAGTATACCATTGTCGACTAATCCAAGAGAATGCTAGGAAGAGGTAGAAGGAAAGAAAGTAGGACAAAGCAAAATTAGTACAGAAGAAGTTGTCTAAGTATTCACTGGAAGGGGGTGGCACTGACGAGCAGAGAGGGAGTGGTTATGTAAGATCCACTGCAAAACCAGAAAATGGTAGGAGGGAATTTTGCAGGAAGGGAAGAATATAGTCAATGTCCCTGATGAAGAGGGGGTATGCCCAGGGTAAGGGGGAGCGCATTGCAGGCTCCCCAGGGAATAAGAGAATTCAACAGAGGACCCCTTCAATGTTGGACACATGGGAAAATTGGCCACATATCCCTGTGTGTAGGTCTGGGGAGGGATGCAACTGAATGGGCATGACCCAAGAGGGGGGCACGACAAATCCACCCAGATACACAGCAGAGCAACCAGGCTACTATGCCCGATATCACACACAGTATCGGGCATATGCGCTGCAACCACTACAAACCCCTCAGACACCAGCACAGCAACAGCAGACGTATGTACAGGCACAGCTGCAGCCAACACATGTGCAGGCACCACCATAACAAGTGCACACGCAGACACCGTGGCCACAGACACAAGCCCCAGTTTCAGCACAACAGGACACCATGACAGCATGAAGCATGAAGTACAGACTCCTGCTCCCAAGCTTGGGAATGTGACGTTAGTGGGAGGGAACCCTTTTATCAGGATGTGAATGAACTTGTCCACACAATAGGACAGTCCACATGCTGACTTTATATGTTCCATCCTATCCATCACACCTGACCTGCAAGAGGAGCCATGAGTGTTTGTGACCATAGGTGACAAAACATTTGCTTTCCTTGTAGATCCATCCAGGGGCCACGGGATCCTGTGTTAGGAAGTGGAGATAACCAACGTCAGGTGATGCCAAGAACATACAAGGCTTTTCTGGGGCTACAAATGTGGTTCCATTCACTGACAAATTGCCCCTTATGGCAGGGGAATATGACCTTATCATGCCACCATTATATTTCCATCAGACTCCAGTGAACATGTGTAGGGATATGAGTAAATTTAAAATTACCATTTCATTTACTGAACAGGGGATAGTGTGTTCTACACCAGGGTTCCACTACATGAATGCAAAAGAATTGACTCAGACGCATTGGCAATTACAGCGTAACGACAGTCAGCGGTGCAGTCATTTGCAGCTCCAGGGGCTTGAAAGTGTCCTTTAAGGGGGACGTCGGCAGATGCTTGTTTATGCACTCCTCCTAGCTTCTTCACTGGGCTTGTGTTGTCCTTTAAGGTGAATGAATGGTCCAAAGCTGAGGAGTGTTGCAGGACGCTGCCTTGTCCTTAGTTTGGTTCAGAGATTCTCTGGTAATTCCTACCTAGTAAGCTTGCTGCAGAGCCTAGCAGGGCAGGCTGTGTGTGCTGGCTAGGTACGGGTCCTGGAGCTGCTGGATGGTCCTCTGGATTCAGTATGTCCCTCTGTTCCTTGGGAGATGTTTAGGGGAGGGATCCTGTTTCCCTCTTGGAGCTCCTTCCTGCCCTCCCTTCACTGGCGGAATAAGTAAGGCAGTCTGTACCTTCAGCCTGGGTCCAATGCTGAGTTCTTGCTACTCCTTGCAAAGTCTTCAGATGATCTGCCCAAAGGATGGGCTCAGCCTCCTTTTAAAGCCAAATGGGCCACAGTGATTGGTGTAGGATAAACCTTTCTTAATGACTCAATCCAGGGGCCCCACTAACAATCTCCTGTATGAATGAGGTCATAACCAGAGTAAATAAAGGGTATCTCTAGTTAATGGAGCGCTCTGTGGTTCCTCATTAAAGCGGCAGGTCTCCCTTGAAGCTGCGGCGAGACCAGACTTTCTGACTTCTGCAAACCACATTCTCGTACTTTCTGAATGGGGTCCCAATGCAGGGATGACTACTGTAAACAGTTGTCCCAAACATGACGGTTCACTGTCCTTGGTTTTGAGAGGCGGGAGCTGGCTTCACATTGACACAGATGAATATCAAAGGTTGTTGGGGTTTCCTGTCTCCTTTGTTAACCTCTACAGCCAGGCCCCATATGGGTCTGTTGAAAGTATACTCTATTAGTATGTTCATTGCTGCGCCCATCTGCAGAGGGTAAACAAATGGAGAGGGCGGATCCATGGAGCCTTTGGTAGTTAATTAGGCTGGCCATGGCAGGAGGAAGGTTTTGATCCTCCCCCCTTCTGAGATACATCATGTACTCCACCAGTCAGGTCCCAACTAAATATGACAGGGAGGACTGCGCCTGTAGGCTGTGTCCACCCAGACTACATGGGTTTATGTGTATGTCATGAGGTTAGCATAGAATAATGTGTGCAGATTAGCCCCACACATTTTCCAGAGGTTGATCTACCATCATTCAATTTCATATAAAACATTTTAAAAAGCCCAGGTGACCTCAAACCCACCGTGCAGATGGTCGAATTCCTCAAAAGCCCCCTAGCCTCAACATGTGAACCACCACCCTACTAAGGGACTGGTTTGTCATCAAGGTCAAAGTACCGGCTGAGGCCATCTGCATTTCCATGCTGGGAGCCTGGCTTGAGCTGGATGTGCATTTTGAATCCTGGTAGGGATAGTGCCCAATGCAAAAGCTTAGGGTTCTCCCCTTGCATGGCCATTAACCATCAGAGAGGCTGGTATCTGTCTGGATTGTAAAGTGTGATCCAAAAATCTAGGGTTTCAGCTTCTTTACAGTCCACATGACCACGTAAGCCTCTTTTTCAATGACAGCCCAGTTACTTTCCCTTTTTGTCAATTGCCTGCTAATGTAGGCAACAGGTTGCTCTACCCTGTGAGAGTTCAGCTGAGCTAACATTGCTCCAATCCCAAAATCACAAGCGTCTGTCTGTCTGGATAATTAACTCCTGACCATAGTCTGGCACTTTTAGAACTGGGGCCCTGCACAATCCATCCTTTAAATCCTGAAAGGAGGTTTGACAGGTAGGCGTCCAAGTTACTGTCTTCTTCATTTTCTTGGAAGTTATATCATTCAGGGGCATGTAAATGGTCCCAAACCCCTTGATGAATGACCGGTAGTACCCAGTGAGACCTAGAAATGCTCTCACCTGCGTCTGTGTGGTAGGGATGTCCCAATCCTTTAAAGCCTGTAGCGAGAGGTTGTTTCTTACCTCCCTGACCAGGTGGCCTATTAAAGTCAATGTGCTCTGCACGATCTGACACTTTGTGGCCTTGATAGTTGATCCTGCATTCTACAGCACCTGAAGCACTTGTTTCAGGTGGGATAAGTGATCCTCCCTGGTGTGGCTGAAAACAGCAATGTCCTCTAAATAGGCGACACTGACGCTTTCCAGCCCAGACAAACACTGGTCAACTATCCACTGAAAAGTGATAGGGGCATTCTTCAATCCGAAGGGCAACACAGTGAACTGATATTGTCCTTCTGGGGTTTGTGAGAAACCTGAGGGGATCTGTCGTCCAGGTGGCCAGGACACAGCCATCGCTATTGGGTCCAGTTCCTGGGTGTGGACCAGTGGGGGAGGATCACCTAGGTGAGGGGTCTTCTGGGAGTGGGACACTGAGGGTTGTAAGTGGTTTCAACCCAGCACTCCACCTAAGTCAATGCCTAGCGTGTGATGCCCAGCTGGAACCTTTAATTATATATTTTTATGTCTAAAGTTCTTTTATTTCTGAATGATGTACCCTTATATCACGCCCCTCTCTTTGAATCCCCCCGGTCTCACTGAACCAAGAAGTAGGTTGTTTTGCAAATTTAAAATATGTATTTGATGGATTTGAATAAGATATATATCACACTTTTATGAATTTGAACAATATCTAGATATCACACTATTAATATGGAGACAATGATCAGCGTTGGATGATATTACAAGAAACAATCTCTTTAATCAGTAGGAGTATGGATGAGAAGAATAATGTAGCATATAATAAAACTTTGTGTGGGTTCAATGAAATGCAATGATAGAAAATTAATGCAGCACAGAAATAAAACTTTGGTGTGCTCAGTCAAATGCAATGTAATCACTCTTTCCCCCTGATACTACTCAATCCCCCCTAATATGTAATATAGAGATGGAAGGAGAGAAAACAGGTTTCAGGAATAAACACTCTACAAATGCAGTTTCAATCCCAATTCCCCCAGCAAGGTGAGAGAGAAACAGGAATGATTTCAAAACAGGTTGATTGCTTTTGAATAGAATTTTAAATTAATGGGAAAAATGCTAAAAATTGATTTAATTCTCTAAATGGGATTCAAAACTAGTTGGAGCCGCTCTTGATAGCTTCAGGTAAACACTAGCAATGATGGTTGAATGACTGGCAGATCGGAAACTGAATTCATAGGTTGAGTGCAAGAAATAGCTATTTTACATGTGATGAAATTGAGCCAAATGCAGATTTGCAGCAAACTTTTCAGCGCACGAGAAACGCGATTACAGAAAAACTATAAGTTTGGCATGCGATTTTAGATTTTGTTTCCAGCATGTACGGTTCAAAAGTTAGAGGTTTTAGTAGAGGTCGATTTTTTTTCTGAAAGAGTCAAGATTTTCAAATGAAAGATGCACTTTTTAATGTTACAAACATTTTTTGGCACTAAGAGAGGCTATGAGGATGCAAGATACCCAACGGTACAGCCACCAGAACAGGGCGTCTCCGCTCTGACTTTTGCCCGCCGAGACACTTGTCTTTCTTCAGCAAAATATATTAACGCAAAGATGCTATTATCACTACAATTAACAAAGGACTATATGGATGAGGGAACGATTCAGAACAGACAAAAGAGATTATACAATGCACTTCTGGATATGTTGGAATGGGTTGGATAGGATTACTTAAGGATAAGAGATTGGCTATGTACAATTCTATGCTAAATACTCACAACTATGGTTTTGGAATAGGCCCGTCAGGATCTGGTCAAAGGTTTTGAACTGGAATTCTGCTAGCCCACCAGACAGGATTCAGGCACCCGGTTCTGCACTCAGCACGGCACTCTGGTCTCTGCACGGCATTCTGGACTGGATCTGACGGGTTGGTTCTGGAGTTTACAGCTTTCTGGTTTCAGCTCTGCTCTACTGGTTCGGATCTCTGGGTTCTGGCAAGAGTTCCTGGCTATAAGCAAAAAACAGCACAGCCAGGCTGTCAATTTTGGTGTGCCCCTTGGAAGTCTGGGATTAAAATCAGGTTGCAAGATTTTAAAGGCCAAGCTGAGAAGGATTCTGCTTTAGAATTGGGCCTTCTGCTTTCAGAGTTCTGGAGTCTTGGATCTGTGTTCTCCTGCAGAGCACTTCACCAGTAAATCAGTTGATGGGTGAATGTGTGTGTGTTTTTTAGGTCCTAAACCGTCCCTATTTATCCATTTCCCAAAGGGTTGGATAGGCTGATTATACTAAGCCCACCCTCTAGGAATCAAATTGGTCATAGTATCGCCTCTCTCCTGATTTGAGAAGGAAATCAAGTGTCATAGTGATGCTGCAAATTACAATCCAGGGAAAAACCTCCCCTTTGTTTCTACACAGAAAATCTATTTTTCATAGAAAGCATATCTACAATATCACCAACTTGCTAATAATACATATTCACATCACATATTTAATAAAGCACGTATCCGTCCGAGTCCCATCTTCTTGAGAGTTTCGGTTCAAAACTGACAGTTTTTTGTGCTTTTGGTTGGTTACCCAGTGTCAGATCTGTACACATTTTTCCACATACATGCACATGACATCTGGGCATAATCCTGTAAACTTTCATATTCCTAGCATGATCACAATTGCTACAATATCAACATTTTGACAGTCCGCTCTCTGAATATCACACCGGGTTCAGAGTAATTTCAAATTGTGAGCAGCATTTTTATATTAACAACCTATAAAACACAGATTTTTCCAAATTGTTCACAGTTTTCTAAAAAGATATTTCCTTGAAATTTCCGATACACATCAGTCTAGCTCCGCCTCCAAGGTTTGGCTGGGCCAAAAGCAACCTAAGCCTCTCTTCCTTAGCAGTTGGTTTCTGTTGACGCCCACATTTGCATTTGCTTTCAGTTTAGGTAGCCTTTTGTCCCTACTCAGAGCAACAGGCCAAAATCTCCTCCCACTTCCTTTATCAACTCAATGCCAGTTCTTGAGCAAAGAGCAGGAGGAAGATTCCTTTGTTTGGGGAGAAGCTGTGGAATGTCTTTGAAGTCCAGTGTAGCTGACATTAGTCCACTTTTAAAACACAGTTTAAAATGGTCCTTTCTAAAATACAATTTACATTTTCTACAAATATCCACACAAATTTCTTCATTCCAGACTTTTTAAAACATAGAAATTGAATTGTAGCAACCCATATTGCTATTGATGGCAAGTCTCTTCTTTTCTACAATTTGATTTTAAGACACAAGTTTTGAACCGACAGTATAAGTAATGAGAGCTTCTGACACAGGCCAGCGGCGGTACTGCGCCCATATCTGACATATTTTTCCAAGCAAGCACCTTTTGAATGTGGATTTTTTTTATGATGAAAGGTGTTTCTCCTGGCATTGTGCTTATGGGGATTCCTTAAATAAGGTGATGGTGAACACCCCACAAGGATGTTGGATCTTCTCTGCTGTTTGGGAGCCATGATTTTGCAAATTTAACAGCCAAGGAAAAATGGATTTTAAGCACTTCTGGGTTTTCCTTGGGATGTAACACTGCCTTTTCAAGCAGTTCTATTTCACTCTGTGAGCAGCCCAAAGATATGTTTTGGCAGTGTGGTCTCCTGTTTTACCACTGACATAGGCAAAATGGACTGGCAGCCTATTTTTCAGGTTTCCCTGCGCACTTGCGTGCATAAGGCTTACCGGTGGCCATTCTGTAATATTTCATGAAAGCAACACACAGTGATGTTGCAGGGCAGAGCCAATGGATCAGAACATCCCACAGAGTTGAGATGCAGTATCCCCTTCTCTGTAACACCTTTTCCCCATTCTACCCTGTATTATATTTAGAAGCTCTATCCCTCCACCCCCACTTTTTCCGCACAAACACTTTGTTACAATGTAACAGACAACAGACTTACACCAGAACCGTTTACCTGACTTGTCCCAACACACGTGTCAGGCAATTGACAATAACCATGCACACCTGCTGGCCCTTTACCTTCCTCATAGGGATAAAATGCAGAGCAAAAAGCACACTTTGAGCAAGGCTGAACGCACGAGGAGAAAGCTACACCAAACCGTCATTTCAAATGGAGAAGAAAGGCAGTGAGACCTGGAAGGGCTACGAAGGGGGAATTGCCCTTGCCCTTCTCAACTCATGTCTGCGAAAACCTCTGAAAGGGAAATCTTAAGACTAGGAATTGCAGCTGGTGTGTGGAGCAGCAGATGTCAAAAGTACACGGGGGCCACCTGCATTGATAATGCAGCCTGAGAGGTAAGCTGGATACCGTGGTACTATCCTTGACTCCAGAGAACAAAGAAACCAATGGGTTCAGCACAGCCAGTGAGTTGGAGGAAGCTGATGGCAAGCCGAACTGTGTTGAGACCAAGGTTGCAAGTAGCAACATTTTGAATGCAAGGAATGTGTTAGAGAAAGAACTTGTATATTTGCTTGAACTTTAAAGAAAGCCCAGTTGAGGTCCAAGTGCAGAGGGGTCTGGCGCCACCTGGGCACTCATTCGAAAGACTCTGACCGGGACCTGTTCTTTTAAGCTACAAGAACCAGAAGGCCCTAACATAGGGTGCCGTGAGCCATCAGAGTAGTCCTATGAGGGTTACACCAAATCCCTTATACAATCGAAAGTCTCTGACCTGTGGCCAATGCAAAGCTAGTGGAAGGTAACCCAGCTTTCCGAAAGCATTGTGAACTGTGAAAGCGGCACGTTTGAACCCGGGATGCCGAAAGAAAGCTAGGAGAAGGAAAACCCTGCTTTCTGATGCAAAGAAACAATACATTAACTATGTTAAAGAAGGCCGTAGTGAATTCGACAGAGGGAGGCCCAAACTAGACTGCAAAGAGTATCCAAGCCTGACAGAGGGAGATCTTGGAGAAAAAGGCAAGAAGGATCCGAGCCCAAAAGAGGGAGATCATAGGGGCGAGAGGCAATCAGCCAAGGTGCAAGATCACAGAGCACTTTTTGTTGATTTGTTATTTTGCATCAAGAGTAATACACCTGGGAACATTGTGTCGACAACAGTAAACCCAGTCAAGGGTTGTCCGCAGTGGGGAATTGTTTAAAAAGACATTTGAATGATATAAGCAGTATTTGAAAGGCTGTAGTGAACCCGACAGGAGGAGGTCCAAGTTGCAAGAGGGATCTGCTTGTCATTGTGAACCACCACAGGCCTTCAGAGGCAAGAAGGAGACTTGGCCTCTGAAGGTTTTTGATATCATTGGACTCGAACTGTGACCCTCGTACTGTGGAAGCCCTGGGGTGTGCTGTGCTTGAGAGTCCTATCTTGTCCTGTGCTTCAAAGATGGGGAAGGGGAGACCCAGCATTACCATCCTGGCTTAGCAATTTTTATAACACTTATTTCTTTTCTGGTGAACATTATCCCACACTATTTTTGTAATTTAGTAGTAAGGATTGGCAATAGTTTTTTTTTAGCAAAGCATAGGCACTTTTTATTTACCAAGACACCACTAGTGCTATCTTATTATCATTTGATGGTCGTAGCTCACTCCCATGTTAGATTTAGGTTTATATTGGGTGTTTACCTCACCCATTATGAAGTTCAATAAACACCCTTGAACTGTGATCACGTGTCTGCCTTTACTGTTCTAACCATGAGATCCTTACATATGGTGTTGGGGTTTGGATGTGATTCAACTGATAAAAATTGAAATCCATGCTAATAATTGTGGTACCACCAGAAGGGGAAAATAAAATAGTTGATCCTGACACTGTTTCCACACTAAAAGATGTATTGTTCTCTCAATTGCATGTCCCACCTGGTCAACAGGATCTGTTCTTTAAAGCCCAAGTACAACAAGACACCCTTTCCCTCATCACAACGTACAACCGTAGGATCGGATAATCCTGAAAATCCGACCTGTCTTTTCCTTCATTAGACCTAGTGCCCTGAATCCCTGTCCTTCTGAACCTTTTCTTTTTGGTACTTCACCATTAGCAGTTGCAGGGCCATCCGGCTTGGGGATGGAAACAACGCAACCCACTACTTCGACCGACTCAGAGTCAGAAGGGTCGGAACGATTTTGAGACTTTATCCAACGGAGTTCAAAGTTGCTTCCTTTGTGATTCAGAACCATCTACAGAAGGGACCCTTACACACCCAGAAGAAATGGCCGTCCTAGACATTGTCATCGCCCAGTTAGTGGCCCATCAAATACAGGCTTAGATCAGACTTCAAGAACACTTAACCAAACAGGTTGAACTACAAGCAAGACCCTTATTACCACAGGGGGTGCTTCAACCATATCTTGAAGGTGAAGATTTAGGAAAGAAATGTTTAAACTTTTAATGCCTAGCTGACCAACTGAGGTGGGTCGAGACCCTTAAAATATGCTATTTAGCCCCTCTACGGAAAGGTGAATTACAAACCTCCTATCAGCTACTTAATCTACACAGGGAACAACCTTTCGATCCATCAAAGAAGGGCTAGTAAAAAGAGGGGGGCAAACTTGCGATTTCTATCGGCAGAAACTAAGGGCCAAAAGACTGAACCCGGGAGAAACCCCCTTAAAAAATGGGTGAGTGGGTCTAAAACACTGTGGCCCTGTGGATTAGTGACCAGTCCTTGGAAGAACCGATGGAGATAATCATCCTGGAAAAGTTCACAAATTCCTTACCCCCTTTTTTTTTTTTTTTTTGCAAAAAGCAGTTCTGCAGTTACATTGACTTAGCCATAGCCATTGAAACTGCATAGAACCATTCAGATGCAGCTAAACACTGTCACTTGACCCATCGTTGGGAGGAAGGGAAGGATCATAAAACCCATCCACCGGCCCCAACCTCAGGGAGTAGATAAACTAGGGCGATCATACCGACTCAAAGAAGGCTTGACACAAGAGAGAGGAAATCAGGAAACCTGACCCAAAGGTCAAAGAGGAAAGTAAAAGGGAGGACATAAAAGGGAGCAGACCATCTCCTCCAATCTTTTTTTCATGTACAGAAACGGGACACTTAGCTAGACACTGCCCAAAGAACATAAGAGACGAACCTATGGAAATCGGTTGCTTAAAAGGTGAAGCATAGGATGAACGCGAGGAAGAGCTAGAGACATTTAGCATCAATTTATGTCAGACTCCTACCGAATTTACCTATGAAAAAGCCTGGATAAACAGGAGGCAAGTACGGGCCTTGATTGACGTAGGTAGCAAGTAAACTGCTATTCGGGCTGATTTGATTTCCGCTAAAGATCTAGACAACTCAGTCCTAGTCGGTTACCTGTGTAAATGGTGACAATGAAGTGTATTCTAAAATACCTTTACACACCAAATTCTGGGGTAAATCCTGTGAGCTGCCATATTATCCTCGAGAGGGGTTTCCCCACATTCCCTACTCTTTTAAAAAAAAAAAACTCCACCTCTGTATGGAGATTTTCGACCACAGAGTTCTTGGCAGGCGAAGTACTACTCCCAAAACTCTCCAATGTGGAACCGGGAAACTGATTAACCGGTGAAATCCCAAGTCGACCTTGAACCCCAATTCATAGGGTATTGTAGAGAGAATGATACCATCCCTCCACCTCTACCTACACCAGCCAAAAACCATCAGTGTAATATGTGAGAGTTCCTGGGCATCTCTCGTCCCTGTTCTCTTCCCGGTCTTAACAACGGAAGATCTGGACAAAGAACAGGCATATCCACCTCGCATAGGGGAAGGGTATGTGAGAAACCCGAGGGTGTCTCACTTCCTAGTTCCCGGGGATCTGTCATCCAGGTGGCCAGGACATGGCCATCGCTATTGGATCCAGTTCCTGGGGGTGGACCAGTGGGGAAGGATCAACTGGGCGAGGGGTCTTTGGGGAGTGGAGGTGGGATACTGAGGGTTGAAAATCGGGATGCCCTTCCCTGTAACACCTTTTCCCCATCATACCCTGTAGGATATTTAGAAGCTCTACCCACCACCACCACCCCCCCTTTCCTGCATAAACACTTTCTTACAATGTAACAGATAATGGACTAACACCACAGCTGTTTAGCTGACATGCCCCAAAACACGGGTCAGGCAGAGTCAGGCAATTGACAATAATCACGCACACCTGATGGCCCTTTACCTTCCCAATAGGGTTAAAAGGCAGAGCACTGTAGAGGAGGAGCCAAGTGTCTGTACTGAAAGTCCCGCCCACATATTGCCTATATGTTGGAAACCAGAAATTACAACATGCACAATGCCAGTGATGGGCCCTATACAGCGAATAGTCCTTGAAACAATGTATCCATTGAGAAAACCCTACATGATGTACCTGTAAAGAAATGAGTCTTCTGAACGAAGTTCCGGAAGAAGTGTGAAGATGAGTGAAAGAGAAGACTGGTGATGTCATATGAAGCAGAAATGATGCACCCGGAAGAGGTGCTAATGAAGAGAGTATATAGACCTCATATAAAATGAAGTAAAGAAATAAGCAACATTTCACTTGTTAAACGAAGATTGCACGTGTGGAGAGCACTGAAGAAAATTCAAAGACGTTTTTATAATTGTACAGATGCTGAAACACAAGTAGACTAATCATGAAGGATGGCTAGACTTAGTGAATAGACTGCAGGCGGTGACGCCTATATATATATATGATATATATATTCACTGACAAACATTTTTTTCTAAAGGGACGTTATGGTTAAGTTGCATAGTAAAAACCTATAAAATTCAATGGAAAAATGTTGTTACAGGGACGTTATGGTTACAGGTAAAACCGCAGAAATTCGCCGGTTAAGCTAAGCAACCATGACTCGCACCACCACTGTGCACTGCTAAGACTAACACCAATAACATTAAAGATGACATCACATGTATATTTACATTTCATGAAGAGCCTCCACACGGTATTGTCAATATAATGTTGGCAGGAAACTATCAGAGGTTATTGGGAGAACTCTCATGAGATACATAATTCATTACACAATGCATTGCTATAAACACCATTGCAATCTAGAGTTCTTTCCAGTATATGAAACAGGTCATGCAGAAACATAGTCCTTGCCTGCAGCATGCAGCATGCACCATAGAGCTGCAATAATCAAGTTTTTGCCACGTTTGATAGTAAAATGATGAATGCTTTAGTGTCAGAGTTTTGCATATTGTGAAACTTGTAATAAGTAGCTAATAACGCCTCACTTACTAGATACTTGTACTACTACACACAAAGCATAAAGAGACCACAACGCACACAAATAAGCCCTTATGCAGGGAATGTAAAGTAGGCAGAATAGCTGCAGTACTACCAGAAAGTGTTCATAACCTAACTGGTTATCTTCATGCCCACAAATGATTGCTGTGTTTCAGGCCCGCTTCTTCCCTTATGTATATGTATTATATGCTGTGACTGACCCCTTAGGGAAAGTAGTGTAGGAACATATGAGAAGGGTAAGGTCTACAAACATAGTACCTTTTGAATGTTTACTTCCTGACTGTCAGTGTAGAAAACCACCTGCCCTACATATGTCCGTGACCAAAACAAGAGGGAGCCAGACATGTGATGTCATCAATTACATTTGTGATGTTATCTTTGATGATATGGGTGTTAGTCTTAATAGTGCAGAGTGGTGGCGCGAGTTATGGTTGCTTAGCATACCATAACTGGTGAATTTCTGAGGTTTTTCTGTTTGACCTGTCCCTTTAAAAACATTTTTTGTCAGTGAATTCCATTGGTTTTTGCCAGGATACCCTTAATGTGTAAAAAAGAACTGTGAAACATAGTGCAACTGCTGGCACCATATTAATGCAGATAGCATTCACGGACTATACATCTCTTTGCAGAGATGGCGTCCAACCAGCTGATTAAGACAGGTGCTCTCTTATATAGTGGTACCAATCACCAAACGCAAATAACACAAACAGCAACATGGGCAAAAATTGGCAGGGAAAATAGAGTAGATTTGCAAACTGTGCACTTATGATGCAAACAGGACTAAGGCATAGGGAGTACACCATAACGGAATGCATCAACAGAAGGGACGTCGGCCTTCACCAATTTTACCACACTGCTACTTTAAAGGGGAAGAAACAACCAACTTCCAGAGTAACTACTGGTAAATGCAAAGACCTGAACATCGGTACATTGTAGTAAGGACCCTAAACTTTGTAAAATAATTGCACCAGTGCTGCAGTATGCAATAGTATGGAAGAATAACGTATCTTGGTGTAATGCAGCAATGCCAAGCACCTTACAGTGGCAGGAAGAAAATGTCCCTCATGACGCAAGTTCTTTCTATAGTAACCCCATTAGTACGCACAGTGCTGTGAACTGTAAAAAATGTAATATATATTGCTTCATGTACATCAAGCACATTTTCTTTTTGGTAAGACAACAAATTGGAAAGGAAAGCAAAGTAGTACAAGTGGCAACCCTTCCACAACAGCATTCTGTCCATAGGGAAATGGACAGCGTGGAAATCAAAATTGAGAAATTGGTGAACAATTGTGCCGCTTTAAAGGTTGCGTACAATAATATCATTTGGACAAAATAACACAACACGGGCACACCTGCATGTGTACTCCTTCCCCATGTCGGAGCCCGCATTCCCTCAAAAACCGTTTCATGGGAGACGTTACGGTAATGCATCAATCTTTTCCTCCCCTCACAACCAAATTGTGCAAATTCACATTTCCCCACAATAAGTAGTTCTGCTACCCCATCCTTTCCAAATTGGATGTATGCATGTGTACAAGGAAACGATAATAATGAGAATGTTGCAGACTGAGTGGTACTTTTCTTTGTACCTGAAATGGGGTTCTGACTCAGCGGCACACAGTCCTCGTTGCAATTTCCGCAAGTAAGAAAAAGGTAGATGTCCTATGTACACTGCAGCTGTCTGGCCTATCCGCAATCACAATAGAGGTATCTGTACGCCGCAAGCATGCTCCGCACGTCCGCTTGTCCACTACCAATCAATGCGTGTACGCCCGGACGTTTATGCGTAGTGCAAGTACACTCGTGTGTGTCTGTTCTTCTGTGTTCTGCAGACATCACCACTGTGCAGAATAAGCAAAGGAACGTTAATTAGGTCGGGCGTTCACCCACGTCCTACAGGTAGCTATACAGATAAACATCCCACCTGCTGTATCTTATAAATACCCAGCGTCTCCCTACATTTTTGGCGCATGTGTGTTGCAGTTTTAGTCAGTAGAGAAAAGGCAATGGTGTGCATAGGACATCCATGCATGTGCGCACAACGTATTGTGCCCAAAATGCGTGCAGCGGACAGCCGTCCCAAAGGAGAACAGTGGCAACGTCGCCATGAGACTGCACCCACTCTGGGCGTGAGCCCTTATTTCGGGGACAGGAGCAGACCCTCGAACAGCAGGAAAGTGCAGGGTTGAGCAAACTACGGACTGTTTTTCGGCAAGTACACGCTTACAGACACACCACAATGTGCCGTTGCACATGTATGTAAGGGTTGGAACAATGTAGGCCTGCTTTTCGGGTGAAAGTTGTCCACAGCATCCCTACAAAGGGCACACCCCAGAGGTGCTGAGGAATCCGTTTGCAGCTTTGATGAACAAAGTAGCAGGCCACATAGGCTTGTCCTGTAAGTAATGCTGTACCAAATCTGATGTGCTACAGTGCGTCTGCAACTAATAGCAACCATGTTAGTCCGGCTGAGTACTTACAGTAATGGACAAAATTATGAACGGACCATGCTGTGCCACACGCAACTGCAGCTGCAACATTCCCCATTGTCCCAATCGCATGGGTAGCTAGCGGCAAAGGGGAGTAAGCGCATGTGAGTTTCCCCAAGGACGGCGAGGGCTGTGTCCCAATGAAGCAGAAACATTCCTTCTTCCATTTCCTTCTTTGTAGCACACCGTCATTGCGTACTGTTAAAAAGTTCCACACGCTTCCGCCAATGACATTGAACAGCTCTCCATGTCACAGTATTAGTTCTGTACAACACTCCTCTGCGTACACATCCCGCCCAGAAACGTTATTGCGCAATCCCTGTGACTCCATAGTCCCATTTCCATCTCTGCCATCCTAAAAATCCCTGGATGTGGCTTTCGTGCTGCGTGCGAGCGTAGGGGCACAACGTGCAACCAGGGTGGGGGAAGTGTGTTATAAGGGGCGGCTCTTAAGAGGTTTTTTTTCTTTTTTTGTAGATGCTTCTAGAGGAACACTTTCTTCATTTTTTTTTCTTTGTCGTCAAAAGATAGGCTGTTGGGTTTTTTTTCTTCTTTTTGTAGATGCTTCTAGAGGAACACCTTTTTTTCAAGATAGGCTGTTGGATAGGATGCTGGGTGCATAACCAATGACCTACAGCCCTTGGCCATGTACCCAATACTGTAGGCCTTACCTACACCCAGCACAACATAATAGCCTCATGAAAGGGAACATTTCCCACATACCACAATCCACAAATGTAACACATGATGGGTGGTGCAAAGGGCAACTCATGGCAACCACAAATAGTGCCATTTGGCTCCCTAAGGTCAAGATGGTGGCATAATGGGTACCATATGGTACCGGATGTATATCCGGTCACTTGTGCTGTTCAACCATGTCAACAAGGTCCTGCAAAACCATTTCTTCAACGTCCCCACCATCGGAGACATGCATACTTAAAAGTGCATGTATGTGTTATAGTGGCGTGCTATGCAGCAGGCCTAGCCTCTTCGGTCACTGGCCTACGGGATATGGGCTTTTGCCATACACCCAACCGTGTAGCCCTTGGCCACACCCAGCTCAACATAACATAGTTTTGCAGGTGAACAAGGGGCCAGGTACATGCAGGTCTCCCCTAGCCACTTCTAAGCATCCTCTACTTCACCACTTCTCCCACAGGACACACTGGAGAAGTCGTCTTTCCATCAGGTCCAGGCATATACTACACAGTGTAAGAATTGCAACCAATCCCCACAACCATAAAAGCAACATTTTAGCACACGCAACACACCATACTGCAGTGTACGTTGCAAGTTTCATATGTTCTCCACTTCTGCCATAGCGCTACCATCACTGACAGCTAGGCCTCAGCACACACTGCATACCCTAGTACAACCTATGTTTTACTTCTCATGTCATATGTAATGCAGGCCCCATCTGCAAATGCGCCTGCCAACTTTGACCCTGGCCACATCTTTACATACATGGCTCAATTACATTGCTTTGCCTGTGCAGAATGGTATCTGAGTGGATGTGTACATTGTCCATATTGCAACTTTCTAATGCTGATAACTTCCTTTCATGGCGCAATTTGGTAAAACACTTCCTCCAGCAAGGGTCTTATAAGGGCCTACCCATAGCAAATGCACATGGTGACATGTGGCTCCCTATTGTACAACAGGGGCAATGATGTACACCATATGGTAATGTATGCATAACAGCTCACTTCTGCCTGCCAACTTTTACCCTGGCCACATCTTTGTATACAAGGTTCAACAACGTTGCGTTGCCTGTGCTGAACGGTATATGAGTGGCTGTGTACATTGTCCATATTGCAACTTTCTTATGCTGAGCACTTCCTTTTATGGTGCAATGTGGTAAAGCACTTCCTCAAGCAAGGGTGTCATCAGGGCCAAACCATAGCAAACGCACATGGTGACATGTGGCTCCCTATTGTGCAACAGGGGCACTTATGGGGACCATATGGAAATGAACGCATAGGAGCTCACTTCTGCTGTTCCACCAAGTGCACAAATTCCTCTGCAACCATTGTGTGCTACTCACCAACTCCAAATACATGCACATTAACAACTGCATCACAGCATTATTTTGTGGAGGCTATAATGAAGGCCTAGGCTGTTGGGTGCATGGCCTACGGCCTTCGGCCTTCGGCCATGCACCCAACAGTCTAGGCCTAGTCCACACTCACCACAACACAAGAGAGTATGCATGCAAGCAGGTGCGCATATGGCATGAATCAAAAGGCAACATATGCACCAGCACTTCCACCCAACCGCCACACCATAAAGCCGGGACACATGGACACATGTTCCACTTACCGTAATGCAGAGACATCTCGCTGTGTTTGGCACTGCTACCCACTTCCAATCACAAAGCATTATAAGCATGTCAACCAAACAAGATAATCTTCACAACATTGAGTCTGCTTCCACCACTCTAGTACGTGCATATAACCAATGGTGCGTACTGCACTGCAACACTTACTAATCTGCACAATGGACACTGCGCAGGCACATAGAACAAACATTTGCCCGAGACCTCTTCCATATGTACACTATTCTATTAATACACCCATTGGACACACTGCATGACTGCTCACTGCACCGTCTCCACCCATACACCGACAACTGTAAGTTGTTCTACCAATCACCTCATGCATTCAACTACCATTGTGTGCACTGCAGCCAAATCGTACACAATAAGCAACAATGTGGCACCTACTTTAAACCAGTGGACATACAGTTTCAAACAGTGCACATAATTATCTGTGCTAGGGCTGCAGCCATGCATCCAAGGGGCTACGGACCTATGTCACACAGCACACCATAGTTCACACTATGTTTAAATCCTCATATGACGTGGAATGCACTCCCCTTCTGGAAATGTGCATGCCACCACTCATGACAGAAAGACATCGCTGCTGTAGCTCACATGCCATAATGCAGGCTGCTACAATGACCACACAAGATAGGTGCCTTTTGAAGTATCTGCACATTGGCGGAGCATGCACGGATAGCGCTGTCAGGTCTCCGTCGTCTTGTATAATGATATATATCACGTGAAGCTCTTCTCACTCCCGCACCCTTTACATCCCTTCTTCCCATCACCAGATGCGTACACTGTTTTTCATATCCTTTTGCCGCCGCATTATCCTCCGATACAACATACTGCCGTCCTGGAACACTTTTCACACATCCCGTCACCGCACACTGCAGTTCAATAAATGTTTTGACTGCACTGCAAACAGGGAAATGGGACGCCGGAGCGGAGCCAGATATGAATAATTTTAGTACGCACACTGCTACGTACAAGAGGCCCAGCCATGCACACAATGGCTTACAGCCTTGCAATACACACTGCAACACTATCCTCTGATACACCATGGCAGTGTTTCCCAAAACCTTTGACGCACAGCACGCTTCCCTCCAGCCAACCACCAGCCACGTCCACTGTTCGCGGACAGCACAGCGTACCGCAGGCCAATGACACTCTGGTCCACGGAGCAAGCAGGGAAATGGGTCAGCGGAGCGGACCCAGATATCACTAGTTTTTTGGGACATTCATTTCAGTATTTTGCAAAAAAATTACTGGTCGGATTTCCATTCCACCAAACACACAACAGCATGCTTTGACCCAGGTCCCCGCTCCTGCTGTAAATTTGGTGAAAATCCATAAAGCCGTTAGGACTGTAGCTATGCACAGTTTTTCCCTATTCAGTCTATGGAAAAAAAAATGTTGGGACCCTCCCTATATAACTTTGCCCCGCCCCCTGCATGAAACCTCACCCAACAAAAAAAAAAAGAGCCGGCCATATACTTTTTTTTGCAAAGTTTGGTGAGGATTCCTCCAGGGGTAGCGAAGTTATAAGCTGCAGAGAAAGTGGTCTTCCTATGGGTTTAGCAACTTAACCATAACTACACACCCGCTGTCGCGGCCCGTGTAATGTGTGTATATATATATATATCAATGAAAAAACTTGAAGGGGACGTTATGGTTAAGTTGCACTAATAAAAACCTATGAAATTCACTGAAAAAACGTTGTGAAGGGACGTTCTGGTTAAGTTGGACTAATAAAAACCTATGAAATTCAATTAAAAAAACTTTGTTAAAGGGACACTCTGGTTACAAGTAAAACCGCAAACCCCCAGAAATTCTCCAGTTATGGTAAGCTAAGCAAATATAACTCGCGCCACCACCGTGCACTGCTAAGACTAACACCCAGGACATCAAAGATGTCTTCACATCGGGACCAAGCTGCTGCTCCTACCGCAAATTTGGTGACAATCCGTCCAGCGGTTTGGGCTGTCGGCGCAACAGACATTTTTTCTCCATTCAGTCTATGGGAAAAAAAAGACATTTTGGGACCCCCCTGTAACTTTGACCCCCCTGTAACTTTGACCCCCCTTGGACCAAACCTCACCAAACTTTGCAAGTAAATTCAGAGTGGGCCATAATACTATTCTTGCAAAGTTAGGTGAGGATTCATCCAGGGGGAGCAAAGTTATAAACCGCACAAAAACTGCTCTTCTTATGGGTTTAGCAACTTAACCATAACTACATGGCTGCTACCGCATGCCATGTAATATATATATATATATATATATATATATGTGTGTGTGTGTATAGAATCTGGATGTTCCATGGTGCATTTTAGCAAACTAGGACCCCGTGAACAGAAGGGTGAAAGTGTGGTGCAGTTAAAGGAAACAGCTGACGAGAAGATTCAAGAAGGCTTGTCTGCCCCGGTGTCAAGGGTTGGGGCAGCCAAGAAACTGGTAATCTATTGGAGAAGCGAGACGAGCTCCTGTTGAGGTGTAATGGAAAAACACTAGAAGTGCCAGGTTTTATTCATGTGATTGTGTTAAATGCAAAGGAGGAGCTCAAAACACGGTCTCCTGTCACATGTTCAAGTTGAAAATAGACTTGGGGTGAGCTTCACCAAGACCGGCAGATAAGACCATGCTCACACCACCTTCTATTCTCAGATGCAGTGATACTTGCCAGGCCAAGTTCAAAGGACTAATTGAATGGCAGACAGTAGGAGTGAGAATGGATGTTGGGCTAATTGGGTGGAGAGGTTTGGTCCAACCCTCCAGCACCTTGGGTACCAGCTTGCGTGTTGCTAGCGAGTGGAATATTCCAGAAGGGTACAAGCGTGCCAACCAATTATAGAGGGCCACGTAGCAGAGAGCCCTATAGTTTGAAAGCCAATGAAACGTGTATTTCTATGACACGGGAGATGACTTGCACTAGGGGTGGGCATAACTGTCCACCCGACTTTAGAGACCCAATCACGATCCCATACCCCATAGAAAGTATACTTAGATGTTCCCCTTAAGCCTATCATAACTGCCGTAGGTTTTTGCTTATTTGCCACATAGTATGACATCACGTATGACGAGTTCATTAAAAAAGGGTGTTTTTTATGAAATGTTTTGAGTTGAGTGGAGAGCGAATGCTTATACAGCGTCCGTTGATGCCCGTTGTACTCCCTGTTTTAAATACTTGTTAATAAAATAGCTAAAGATTTGCCAACTTCCTGAGTCGGTCTGACTATTGGTGCAAGAGTAGGATCTGCATCCTCATCCATCCCATAGAGCGCCACCCCTCTTAAAGTGCCTACGGGTTCACGTGGTAGCAGAAGGAGGATGGTTCTGGCCCATCGATGAGTAGGTCTTTAGTGTTTTCGGAGAATTAACACCCTCCACCATCTAGTCGGAGGATCACGAAGTTTTCTGTGGAGAGCTGCTGATATAGAACTCTGATTTAGGTGGGACAGGTCCCTCTTTAACAAAATCCCTCCTGGTTTCCAAAGGCGCTGAGTGGACTGAAGGCGACGGTGGTCAATTGGTGGAGGGGGAAGATCTTGAAAGTGTGGAGCTGAAAAAGCAAATGGTGAGTAGATTGAGGGGACTGGCAAAATAAAGGGGATGGGATTGTGGTAATAAAGAAAAGTAACGGGGGGGTTGTTTGGTGTAAACGAGAAGTGTTTGACCGAGGAATGTTCTATAGAGCCCAGTTTCCTACCTCAAGGAGCTTTAGAAGGAGTCATTTCAAGACCCAAGTAGGTAATTTGGCAGCACATAAACCAGTTTATGATAGAGAATGGCTCAAACTCCAATCAGGGTATTCCAATCGGGGTATTTTAGGGGATAAGAGAAAAGGAGTACCATGGTGAAAATGTGTAAAGTTGACTAGCCTGTCTGTGTATTTTGTAATTGAAAAGAGGTGTTGAAGACTGACAAGAGCAAACTGTGAGGTTAAAGAAGAGATAAATAGTTGTCATCTGTTTTTTAGTCATTGTCAGCGCTGGCTGAAAAGATAGGTTGAGATAATTGAAAGGTAGAGGCTTTGAGCGGCGAGGTTGGAGCATGATAATATTTGGTATTTTTCTGAAACGTATCCGGGTAAATCAATGGTATGTATTGACATTCAATTGATTGAAACACAGGCTCCTGGTGGTGACCCTATTCTGCCAAGGAGGGCTATGTAATCATTAGATACAAGTGAACGGGTCAGTAGAACAAGCATACCTCCTTATCGCTCATTTTCTGATCACAGCATATATAAGTACCACACCTGAATTGTTGTAATACTTATTTTATAAGTGATTCCTCAACCGAATGGTCTTTTTCAGCATTTACATATTGACTGTGTTGATATGCTGCAAGTATTTATTTATTTATTTCATTTGTTACACGCCCAGACCCTGGGGTATCACAGCGTGGTTACAGACAGCTTAGAAATTAGTCATACAATCGGAAAACGTGCATAATACATTATTAGCACAAACAGAAGATTAAACAAGACAATCATTGACATTATTTACAGAGAGGACAAGTGTGCTTCGTGCTAATATTTGTTGAATAACCACGTTTTTAGCAGTTTTTTGAAGCCTGGGAACAATGTCTTTTTTTAATGATGATGGGGAGGGAATTCCAGTGTTTGGGTGCTAGGACTTGGAAGCTGCTACCCCCCCCGCTCTGGTATTTTTATACCTGAGAGTCACTAAAAGTAAATTATCATTAGACCTTAGAATTCTAGTCGATTCTTTTTTCTGAAGGGCATTGTTGAGGTAGATCGGGGCTTTTTTGGCAATGCCTTTGTGTGCGATGCAGAGAGTTTTAAAAATAATTCTAGCTTTGATTGGTAACCAGTGGGCTTCCTTCCTTATCTTGCAGTTTGCTGAGATTGGTGTTAGAGGTCCCTAGCAGTAACACATTGCAGTAATCCAACTTGGATATTACCAGCGCCCTGGCCAGGGTGAGGCAGTTGGTCGGAGTCAGAAATTGTCTACTTAATGCTATGAGTTTGGATGTGTACGCTGAAGTGGAGGAGAGAGTACTGATATGTTTAGACATGGTAAGGTTGGCGTCTAGGTAAACACCTAATGTTTTTACTTGCTTGAGTACTGGGATTAGAGTGCCATCGATATTGATCGAAGAATAGTCTGGGTTGAGGGCAGCTATTTTGGAGGGGGAGCCAACGATGATAACTTCCGTCTTTTCATCGTTAAGGCAAAGACTATTTAGCGCCATCCAGTTTTGAATAATGGAGTAAATTTTGTTAATGGTCTCGGTGTCTTGGTCATAGTTTCCTGAGATGGGTATGAGGATCTGGGTGTCATCCGCGAAGTTAGTATAGATGACACCCATATCGTCTAATGCCCAGAAGAGGAGTTTGGTATAAGCATTATAAAGGGTGGGTGAGAGACATGATCCTTGTGGTACTCCAATGGGGACTGGGATGGGATTGGCAGCTACTTTGCCTATGGCAACTCTAGAGGTGCATTCGGCAAGGAAGGATTTCACCCACATGGTGGCATCAATGGAGAAATGGAAGTCCTTGGCTAGTGAGGTGTAAAATTTGTCATGGTCCACGAGATCGAATGCGGCGGACAGGTCTAACAGCAGGAGGTTGCAAAGTTTCCCTGAATCTCTGATGGTGTCCATTTGGATCTTAAGATCCAGGAGGGCCATTTCCATACTGTGGTTGGGCCTGAAACCTGATTGTCTGATTCGGAGAAGATGGTTCTGTTCCAGATGGGCTTGTATTTGTGTGTACACTATTTTATCTATAAGTTTTAGTAGAAATGGGACCATTGTTATTGGGCGATAATTAGTGGGAACTGTGGGGTCCGGGGATGTTTTTTTTAGAAGTGGGATGACCCAGGCATCTTTGATGCTGGTTGGAACTGTATTGGAACTGAAGGAGGAATTGACAAAATTGGTGATGGTGGGGGTGAGGGAGGAAGCACATGCTTTTACTAATTTAGCTGGGACATTATCCCCTTTACATTTGGATGCTTTTAGCTTAGTAATAGTGTCAAACACTAGTTCTTGAGAGACCTGTGTGAAATGGAATAGTGAATTGGTATTATCATTGGCAGTGGGGGCGGGGGGTTTAGTGGCTAGAAAATTTTTGTCTGCTAATAACCGTTTTTTGGTACTTATTTTGTTTTGTAGTACGACAATTTTGGAGGCGAGTGCATCTTGAATAGTGGTGCACCACTCTTTGCTGGGGTTGGTGTGAACTGCAGTTGGGATAGGATTTTCTAATTCTCTAAGGATTGAAAACAGTTCTTTGGAGTCTGATGCAGCATTGCTGAGATGCGTGTGTTGTAGGAGTTGGCTGTATGAGAGATGATGGCTGTTTTATAGCTTCTGCTAGCGTCCTTGAAAGCTTTGGAAGAGTCGGGTGAGGGGTGTTTGTAGTGGGCATGTTCAAGAGCCCATTTGATTCTTCTTAGGGCGGCTAGTTCATCATCAAACCAGAAATTGGTCTTTTTGTTAGCACGTCGTGTTTTAGTTGTGATGGGTGCTACTTGATCGATAGGGAGGGTGAGGCATCTGTGGTAGTAGTCAGCAATGATGCTTCGGTCGTTACTGGTGCTAGGGTTTTGTTGAGGGTAGGGACAAAGTTCTCTATGGTGAGCTTTCTGGGGTTTCTATCCATAGCTGTTGTCTTAGGAGGACAGGGTTCGTCACGCATGAGGGTGAAGTTAATACAGTAGTGGTCTAACCAACTAAGTGGTGTAATGGTATCAATAGTTAGTCTGGTATTAAGTGAGAGGATTCAGTCAAGGGTTTTGCCCTTAATATGAGTGGGAGCATTCACCAATTGGGTGAAATTCAGGTCTTTGAGTTCTGCGTGTAGAGCTGTGGCCTTGAGGTCTTGTTCATCATTGAAACCTAAGTTCAAATCTCCTAGGATGGTGCATTTCGTGTTGGCTTTGATGAAGGGTGTAAGAAGAAGTGGGATGCCTATTTTGGGATGACTTTTTGTGCTAGGTGTTCTATAAATCACCACAAAGTTAATTGTAGTTTTTTTCATTCAATGCAAATTTAGCTAGTAGCAATTCATACCCTAAGAGGACTTTGATAGAGCCTGATCTGAGTAAAAGATTAATTTTGGCTATAATGGCTACTCTGCCTCCTATGGTGTGGGTTCTATCAGCTCTGAGGATAGTGTAATTGGGTGGAATGGCCAGGGATAGCAGAGGTCCCGAAGCTTGGTGAAGCCAGGATTCTGTGAATACTAGTAAATCAAGGTTTTGTTCTAAATTAAGGTCATGTATTTCGATGGCATGTGCTCCAAGAGATCGGCGTTAATGAGGGCACATTTAAGATTCATGGATGTTTTGGGTTTCATTGCAATTAAAGTCTTTGACGTTACGGGGTAAGTGGCATTAAGCTGAGTTTTAGGAGACCCGGTGGTAGGTGGCTATGCTTTTTGTTTTGCCAAAGGTCATTGAGTTTAAGTGGATTGTGTGCTGCGGGTGTGGCGGTGTGAGCATAACGGAACAATTTAGTATGTGATCTTAGGTGAAAAACTCTGTCGTTCCCGGTAATAGGGTAGGTTTTAAGGTCTAAAATGGTGTTAGAGGTGAGTGCGTAGTCTACCACGTGCAGTAAGATCTGGGTGGGTGTGAGATCTTGCTCAGGAATCATAGTGATAAGGCTGGCCCTAGGGGTATGTTCTGTACTAATTGGAAATGGTGCGGTTGGTGGGAGTAAAGGTGTCGGGCAGGGAATGGGGTAATGTCTTGGGCATGCCAGTTTAGACAAACCATTTTTGAATGCAAGGAAGTGGTTACCTGTGCAGGGAATGATGTCTTGGACAATGCAATAAGGGAACATGGTGAAGAGTATCCCGCCTAACATAACTATATTCAGTATGGGGTAGCACAGGAGGGGTGGGCGAGTATAGATGGGATTGGCCGGCATGAGTCTCAGTGACAAGAATGGTACCCTGCTTAGTAGATCTAAATGGGCAAATGGATGAGTTGCAGTATACTGGTTGGTGCGCAGTCTAGGCGTATATTCTGAATGCACTATGCTGCTAGAAATACAGCATGGCTTGAAGTTCTAGAAGTGACATACGGCAGAGTACAATATAACATAAAAATCTAAGTGTCATCAGCTACTAGGCGCATAACATAATATGATAGGCTAGAGGCGCCATGTTACCAAGGACACCGAAAGGGGAAACATACTAAATGCAAGATGCTCCTGGGCAAACACTATATTGAGATAGGCTAGAAGTGACATACTACCAAGGACATAGAAGGCAAAACATTCTAAATGCAAGATGCTCCTGGGCAAACAATATATTGAGATAGGCTAGAAGCGACATGCTACCAAGGACACAGAAAGGCGAAACATTTCAAATGCAAAATGCTCCTGGGCAAACATGGAATGGCATTTTGGGTAGAGCATGAAACTAGCAGACGTACAGATTTACCGGGTATGGGGCACATAGAGTAGTTGGTGACAATGGGGGATTGTTGACTCTTATTGGTTCCTTGGACCTTATTGTTTGGTAAAATAATGGGGCTCTATTTGCTAAGTAGGTTAGCATATAGTCATTACTGTGGGAAATAGAGGTCTGTGGTCAGGTCGGGCACTAGGGTAGATGACACGATTTGCGTCGCTTCTCTGTAGTCTGTAGGTCTTAGGATGGCTGAGAGTGTACAGAGGTGATTATAAAGAGGGGCTAGACCGCATTTGTGCAATGCTTACCGGTTAGACCGGGTACTGGATAATGTCTCACAGCTCCGGAGTAAGCACAAGGGCTTGGAGGAGAGCCTATGGTGTGGGGTCTGTCGACCACTGAGCAGGGGTTCTGGCCTTGGCCTCTGAGCACTCTCTGGACAGGCTCTGGACAGGCACTGCCTTTGTGCTAGAGCCTTTGTGCGAGGAGCCGGCGCGCGCCTACTAGCGCATGATTGGTGGGTAAAACATTGGTTGTAGCAAATCCTAGGCCAGTTAAGGTCAATCAGGAAGTCAGGCTGAGGGTCAGGCTGCAAAACCGACTACTGCGGGTGCAGCGGCCATTATAGCAAGTGGCGATACTCGTGGGTCATGATGGCGGCGCTGTGCACTTTCATGTGCAGTAAAGTTAAATGCTGTTATAAACAATAATGCTGGTGTTGCATTAAAATAAGTGGCCTTGTTGTGGCATTAGCTACGTTATTCCGCGCTGCTGAGAGGGGACACGGATAGTGTCTGCAGCAACTCTGACATAGCCCTGGGGCTTACCGCATTGGATGTGTGGTCCAAGGACACTTCTCCTGCAGTGGGACAGGAGAACTCCTGCTCCTTCAGGGAACGTGATGCTTCTGTGGAGGCGCGGGACAGGCACTGCCTTTGTGCTAGAGTCTACATGCGAGAAGCTGCCACGGGCCTACCGGCGCAGGATTGGTGGGTAAAACGTTGGTTGTAGCCAATCCTAGGCCAGGTTAGGGTCAATCCGGAAGTCGGGCTGAGGGTCAGGCTGCAAACCTGACTAATGCGGGTGCAGTGGCCATTATAGCAAGTGGCGATCCTTGTGGGTCGTGATGGCGGCGCTGTGCACTTTCATGTGCAGTAAAGGTAAATGCTGTTATAAACAATAATGCTGGTGTTGCATTAAAATAAGTGGCCTTGTTGTGGCATTAGCTACGTTATTCCACGCTTCTGAGAGGGGACACGGATAGTGTCTGCAGCAACTCTGACATAGCCCTGGGGCTTACTACAGTGGATGCGTGGTCCAAGGACACTGCTCCTGCAGTGGGAGAGGAGAACTCCTGCTCCTTCAGGGAACGCAATGCTTGTAGTGGACACAGGTATATGTTAGTGGTGGTGTGTCCCTTTTCAAGATGGATCACAGCAGGTCCATGTGCACACCCTGATGCCACTTGCGCAGCAAGGTTTTTAGTCTGGGAAGTCTTTCCCACATGGGGAGTATGCGATGTGCTGAGATCTGACAATGGGCCCCATTTTGTTAATGAAGTATTTGAACAGATTAGCTTATTGCTTAGCATAAAACAGAAGTTTTCTTCTGCTTATCACCCACAAGCGAAAGGAATATGTGAGAGACTAAATGGTCTTCTCATAGAGAGAATTACTGAATTGAAATTGACACTGAAGAAGGTATGGCTTTATTGCCCTTTGCATTATATGCATTAAGGAATCAGCTGGGTCGGACTACCACCTCACAGCCTCTGAGCTAGTGACAGGGTGACGAATGAGAAAACCTTTGTCTCCCCAATAGAGGAGCAGAAGTGGTGCCCAGAAGACTGCAGAATTGTTAGGAAATGAGTTACAAACATATTTGCCATGTATGACCGCTAGTATCTCTGTCATTTCAAATCAACTGAAGCGCAAGGGGCATTGGCCCCAGGACACAGATGAAGACCATTCAGCAACCAGACTTCAAGAATTATTTCCTATACCTACACTGTTTGTGGGAGATGCAATCCTAGTGCGCAGGTCTCTTTATTGTGGATAACATTACAACCTCAGCAGTAAAAGTCCAAAAAAAACGAGCATGGATATACCTGGGTGACATCAAGCTGTATGCTGGTGAAACCGATGCACCCTCAACCGTTGATTCAGAAGCAAGACAAGAAGAAGTTTAGCACGCGCAGTCTCGATCGATGACAAGGAAGAAGGATGCTAAGAGTGCTGATTAGATAAATGCAAGTGTGCATTTGGACTGTGGCTCACCCCGGACACACTTTATAGATATTTTAGTAGGAGCTCAAGCTAAGTTCGGAGCCGCAGGAATCTTTGAATTGGACTTTAGAATGTGGTGATGTGCTAAAAATGCCAAATCTACACTTGGAAAAGGGAGCAGTTTCCCGATTCATTCCTCACTGAGTTTCTCTTTTGTTAAGCCCATGGTCCTATCGGATGTCGATGCCCATAGACTACTTCTATATATACTCAGAGCATATCCTGCTCTTGTTGGGCGTAGTACTAATATACATGTGTTTTTGCAAGATCCTAAAATGGCCTTGCAATTAGGTGGATACTTGTGGCAATAGTTTAACAGATCCTGCAACTACCTGGTCATTTAACAAGGTTGCCTGATTAAAACGTTTTTTTCCTTCCTTAAAGTAGTACACGGGCACTATGTGGACTGGCGAGAATAATGCAGTTCTGTAAAGTGAGCAAACTCAATGACGTGTGGAGAATCAAAAGTGGTGGGGGTTGATGTATTGGTGAATAATATATGCGCGCTCAACATTTATTGTTTTTCTGATTTAGATAATCCATACTGTCTACTTCATTGGTCCCAAAAAGGTAGGAGTCCCTTTGATTCTTCCCACTCCAGTGACTTATGCAGAATTACCTGTTGAAAAGAGACCAGGGCCATATGTGATTATCCCTACACCAGTGACACATATAAGGTCACCCATTTCTCGGACAGGTGTTCCTATGATTCCCCCTGTAGGAAGCACCCGTATGGATATACTTCATGCGCATTAGGCACGCACCCTCCTTGCAAGAGGGAGACACAAGAGAAGCACAAGGGAAGATGGTCAAGTTAAATAATTATCTAGACAGTAAAGCACATTTGGGGAATAACATGTGGTATCAGCACATGAAATAAGTGGGAAAAAGAACCTCTAAGGAGAGTTGCTATGTTTGTGCTCTCATACCTTATGCTATGGGGAATTCCAAGATATTCATAGCTATAGAAATAGCATTCCAGACAGCTCATTGCCTGACACACCTTACACAATACGAGAGGTCCGCTCCAGGGTCGAATAGTATCCTTGGTATGGGTGACTAAATGGACAGCTCCAGAAGATGATTACATGCATGATTTAAAGACAAGGGAGAGACCACACACCAGAGATCATGTGATAAGATACGAACAGCCTGGAATGAGGGGAGCAGGAATCAGATGGGAAATAAACAGAATGGTCAATTGTCAAGGAAAGAATGATGAAAAAATACGAAGATGTAAGGATAGAGGTTAGCTGCAAATCAAGGCAAGAGTACATTCTCCTGATGGATGGGAGAAATATATAGTTGTATTCAGAGTGGTGGCAGTAACAGGACATCACAAACCAGTTATAGATTGTGTGTAAAAGGGATGCAAACCTCTCTGCCCGAAGCTTGCAAAGTTATTAACATGGGTTGGTGACAAAGGAGGTCCGTTGCAGATAGTGCCTCTGGCCAGTGCAGAACTATGCTTCAGAAACAATGGCACAAGAAAAGTTTGAGAGAATCGGCAGTGCAGTTGAATCTTCGATGTACCAGGAATGAAGGATGGAATAGTCGTGATAATGGACTGTATAGGATGAGCCAAGCACCCCCTACTCCAACCCTCCCGCCCCCATTGCCTGTGGAGTGGGAACCAAAATATGTGACGTATGCGGAACAGTTGAACCAACAAAGGGCAGAACGTGAACTCTGTGCAGAACCAATAAGAATGCCCATACCTAAGAGAATCTGCGAGGCAAGGCACCAACTGTGAAAACCATACCTGCATACAAGACAATACGATGGCCATTTGAATTCCTGAAGAAGCAGAGCAGATGAATGGCAAAGGTGAATGGTGACGTCCCACAGAGAGAGATGACGCACACAGAAGAGATGCAGAGACCAGAAACTGCAGATATTCTATATGGCATCAAGAAAGTACCAAGGATAAGTGACATCTTGGGATCATTTTAAAAGCTAGCCTCAAGCTTTATAGTAACGAGTAAAGGATGGATGTTTCCACTACACATTATAAGCAGTGCTGAACATTAAGCAAGAAGGCCTCCTTTCAGTGTGTCGCAGTTAAAAAGCAAATTGAATTAGAAATGAAACTCAGCAGAAGGAGTCGGATGATCCAAGAAGCCAAGGTCTTAACAAACTATAATAAGCTGACATTGGATACAAATCGTGTGAAAGAATAGAGACTCCTGTTCAGAAGGCTTGAGCAAAACAAAAGATGTCAGCGGACTATTCGAAAATAATATTAAATAGACTAAAAGGTTCGATTCCATGGTCTCCAGTCATGTGGAAGAATGAAGTTGGACGATCGAGGTGGACACACCTGTGCACAAGGGCCGGATGTGCCCACACTTCCTAAATTTCTCAGAGTGCAGTGCAAACTCAAGGCCAATCTTCAAAGCACTAACTGGACCATTGAGGTGATGATCGATTTATGCATTAAATGGTGGGAAGCTAGTGTTAAGCCGAGCTACCAGCAGTTGGATGTTCAGTCTGCATGCTGCTAGACGTAGGTGGAAAATTACTGACGGGTGTTAGAAGCCAACCAATTGTAGAGGACCATATAATTAAGGGTCTTATAGTTTTAGTAGCCAATGGAACGTCATGTATTTAGTGACTTTCATATTGGCCATTTTGAGGGAGGGTTTAGTTGCCCCACCTGATGTTAAGTACCCTATCACTTTCCTTCACTGTTCTATACTGATATGGAACTTATACTTAGATATTCACTTAGAGCCTAACACTCCCTCCAATAGGTTTTGTAGTTTGCCACGTAGGATGACATTGGTAAGTGGCGCAGGTTAGCACGTCACTAATGACGATTTTGCATGATGTGGGATGTCTTGACCCACTTTTGCTCTGCCATGCAGCATCCCTGTGTTCTGATGGTGCCGCAAAACCCTTGTGCACACCAAAACCTTTGAAAATCACGCTTTACAACACATAAAATGACTGCTCAATCTGCCATGCATGTTGTCAGTGGTGGAACAGAGATCTCACTCCTGAAACTTGTCACTGGGCTTCACAACAAGGGCAAATGGAGCACAGAGGGGAAAAGCAGTGCTTTGCTGAAAGAAATCCAAATCTTGCTTTTAAATCTTTTTTCTTGGTTGCTGAAACTGCAGAATGCCAGTACAAAACACCCTCAAACATCCAACATTCTTGCTGGGTGCTACAATTCACTTAGTTCAAGAAATAAGTGTACACTTACAATGTCCTGAAAAGCTGAACTTGTCATAAAAACATCCACAGCAAAAGTTGTCTGCCTGTGGAATCTGTCAAAATCTGGGCTCGGTACCCTCTGCTGCCTGAATGACAGCTGTCAGAAGCCTGCATGAGAAATTGTAAAGTTGTTAGAACTGAAATCAAATGGTTGAAAACTAAGTGGCCTGTTACTGAGAGTAACCTATGTTGTAACTGCTTAATCCCATGGTTTAGAATCTGGAATAAGTGTTCTAGCTGCTTGTTTGAAATTACAAGTTTATTTTAAGCAAAGAAAAAATTCAACAGAATAACATTTGAATTCAAGCCTGACTAAAAGCAACCAAACCAGTATAACAGCTTCCCCCACAGAGGCAGGGCCTCTCCCTTCTGCTTCCCTCCACCAGGAAATCATACCTAAGTGATGATTATAGGGTGGGAGGAGAATTTGGTCTGCAGGGGGAAGGAGACAATGGACATCCTCCAGCTACAGGAACTGCCAAGTGTGAAGGGTCGTAAAATGGCATAGGCCCAGGAGGAACTGGGAGGAGTGTGCTTCTGAACTGCAGAGAGACAGAAGGAGACAGAGACAAACAACCATTTGTTGCTTAACAAGAAACAAAGACCAAAGACACATTTTAAAAAGACTGATAACTTACTGTGTAAAATTGTCAAAAACTCAAAAATAACAGCATATTTAATGTCAATATTGGCTACACATTTTAAAAGGTGCCAGAACTCTGCGACATGTTCTAGGAAGAAACGGCGGAAAATGTGATATTACACAACATTTATTTTTGATAGAAGCATGAAACTTCATACACTTATGCCCATATTCAATGCGCACATTTGTAGAAATTTGCCCCTAAATTGGACATTGTGTTCCAGAGGAAAAAAAGGGCAAAATACTGTAAAAGCAGTTACTCCTTCAAACCCCTTCGCTGTAAAATCTTGTATCTGCTACACAAAATATGTAATCTATATATGTTATTATTATAGAGGTTGCACACATGGAAATATGTATTGTACCAAAAGTAGATTTTGTGTTCAAGAGGCTAGGGGTGGACTCTAGGCCTCATAAACCCACATTGTCATGGTGATACCCTGTTTTTCTCCTCCTATCAAGGAAGAGAGGAGACCTGACCAATCCCTGGCAAAGGGGCGCACTTTGGATAAACCAGCACACACCTCTTTATCGTAAGCATAAATAGAGACACCTCAGCACTCAGAAAAGACACACAGATTCACCCACTAACCTATTGCAGGCGGAGCACCCTGCAGCAGCACCATCCATCTTCCTTGCTCCAGACTCCAGAAACTTGGAAAAGCAGAAAGGCCCATTGCATAGCTGAACCATTTTCAGCTGGGCCTTAAAATTCCAGAACCAAAACCCCAGAAACTTAAGGGGAATAAAAAATACAGCCGGGCTGTGCTGTACTGCTTGCCTGCTGAAAATAATTATCAGAACCAAGAGTTCCAATCCAGTGCTGTGCTGTGAAGAGACCCAGTCCAATCCGGTGTGCCCCGCTGTCTGTCCTGACCAGATCCTTGACCAGAATCCCTGACTGTTCAGTTTGAAACACATCTAGTGAGTATCTATAGATAGAACTGTGTCACTAACATATGTACTTGGCTTAGTCCAATCCCTATCTGAAATCCATCCTACATTGTCTTCAGAACCTGCATGCTTAGAAATCTTTTTGAATTACCTGAACTCTCTATCCTATCCCTTCTATCTTTCCTCCTGTTCTAGTATTGTTAAAACTATCTTTGCACTGATATATTTCATCTGAAGAAGGCGATCTCCTCGGCAGGCAGTCACCCTGATCAAGTGGCTGTGCTTCCGTGTGGTATATGTTTCTTCATAGTCATCCTCTAGTGTAAGAAATCCTTTTTGTCATTTTAAAGTGCATTCCTGCTTCCCATTCTTGCACCTATCTCAGAAAACGACCTCCACTAAAACGTCCATAACTAAATTTCAACTTCTGCATCCACAGCTTTCATTTGCATCCAAAACCGCATTCCAAATCCATATAGTTCTCCAGTAATCACGATTATTGCACACAGAAAAGTTTGCCACAAATTTTCGTTTAGGGAATTTCTGACATGTGTAAAACAGCTTTTGATTGCTTCCGACCTCAATTTTAAGATTTCATCTTGCTTCTTAGTATTAAATCATTGCTAGTGTTTGTCTGCAACTATCCAAAGCGGCTTCCATAAGAATTTAAACAATTTCAGAAATTTAAACCATATTTAATGTTTTACCCAATCCATTCTCAAGATAAATTTAAAACCATTTTGAGAGCTTGCCCATCAATTTTGTTTTTCTCTTGTGTTTTGGGCGGGGGGAAGTGGGATTGTTATTTTGTTTGAATTCTGCCATTCCTGAAAACCTGTTCTCCCCTCCTATCTCTTTACATTGTCTATTGGGGGGTTGAGGGGTGTGCAGGGGGAAATAGTAACCACACTGCTATTTGATTTGAACACACACACAAGTATTATTTCTGTGCTGAATTGTTTTGCTCACTATGATTAAAGAGATTGCTTAGTGTTACATCACCCCATTGGTGATTATTGTATACCCATTAAACATAGTGTGATTAATGTGTAACTACATAAATAAATATTTTAACTTTGCAAACCAGCCTGATTCCTGGTTCAGTGTGACCGTGGGGGTTCCAGGAGGGGGGCGTGATATGAGTGGTACATCGTTCAGAATAAAAAACTTTTAAACACAAATACATATTTCAGTTGTGCATTACACGCTAGGCGTTGCCTTAGGTGAAGTGCCCAAGAGGGAGAACTACTTTTAAGCTAAATCAATAGATGCTTTTAATTCTATTCCGTATGAACACGGGTTGTACAGTCAGACTTCGGCAGTATTCGCGACAATCTTCATGCCAGGGATGCAGATGATGGAGAATGCCAAATGGTTACAGATAACCAGATGAGAGCTCCTGCAGACGTTCAATACTACCATGAAGGGATTCATTGCTATCAACGATGAATTGAGAGCCATAAGACTGATGACTCTTCAGAATAGATATGTCCTGGCACGATTACAGCTATGGATGGAGGTGTTTCTGCCGAAATTGGAGAATCATGTTGCACATTCATACCTTCTCATGATGTAGAGAATGGGACGTTGACAGAGGCCATAAAGATGCTGACGAACTTGCACATCAAGATGGAAGATAAAGTGGAAGATATTGCATATGGCAGCTGGTTTGCATCAATCTTTCCATGGGTTCCACAATGGATAGCGAATATCTTCAAGTTCCTCTGGGCGTTGTTGGTGATGATCATGTTTGGATTCTGTGTGATCAGAATAATAATCACACAGTGCAAAAGGATGGCAAAGAAAGAAGTAGGAATGAAGATCATGATCGATGTCGAGTCAGGGTTTGGACCCAAAGAGCTGACAGATAAATCAAAAAGTACATAGAAGCAAGCATTCTAGCACCCGAGGGAACAAAGTTCCTGTATCCAAGAAACCACATGAAGTATGTGGGAAGACGGACCTACTGCAGCCCGAATGGACAATGTAGTCTTACGACTTGGAGTGTTATGTCCCATTAAACATAGTGTGATTAATTTTTAACTACATAAATAAATATTTTAACTTTACAAACCAGCCTGATTCCTGGTTCAGTGTGACCGGAGGGGTTCCAGGAGGGGGGCGTGATATGAGTGGTACATCGTTCAGAATAAAAGAACTTGTAGACACAAATAAATAAGGATTTTACTTGTGCATTACACACTAAGTGTTGACTTAGGTGAGGTGCCGGATTGAATTCACTTACAGATTGGGGGCTCGTCACGAGATCCTGAATTAGACATACCACTTGTGACAGTCTAACACAGCGTGCTAACTGATGGGGTACATATACCTTGTTGGGCTACCACACTGTGCTACACTGTAAAAACACCCTTCAATAGAAACACTCAAAGGAGTTTGGCCTGTTTTGCAAAAGTAAAATAACCCTGAGATAAGTCAGAAGGAAATTAATATTTCCGGAATGGCGACCCCAGTGGCAATTAATATGGCAAAAGAACACCTACTGCACAAATTGTTTGTCAGGGGTGAATGGGTTGAGCACGAATCAGACATTTTGGCTGCAGGAAATCAAACAACAAGCCATTGCCACGGGATTAGATACATGGCAGGACCAGGGTCCATTACACCAGGCACTTAGGTAGCTGTATATGGCCCCAAGGGTAAAAGAAGAGCAATGTAAAATTGCCAAAATAGCGGCGTACCTGTACCTCCACATTGGAGAAATACAGGAAAAATATGCTGAAAACCTAGATCTGGCAAAAAGGCAAGTACAATCATTAGAGAAAGCCCAAACTGATCTTGACTCTGCAGAGTAAAGGCTGCAAATGAGCCAAGAATCAGAGAGTGAAACCACAGTACCTGACAAAAGTAAAAGAAGATTTGGATCTCCTATAGCAAGAGAGGGTAGAGCAAGACACCAAATTACTGACACTGCAAAAAGATTGTCAGGAAAGATTGGACTCTCTACAACAGAGCCAACAAAAACTGGCGCAACAATTAACTTTTAATAGAGTTTGCGCAGAACAGATGGTCGTCTTACAAGACCAGATAGACCAGGGAAAAGAAAAAAATAATAAATTAATTCTTAAAGACCTTGAATCCCAAACAAAATTTGATGAAGAGTGCCAGAAAGCTTGTGCATTCAAAAAACAAAGGGACGACCTGGCTGCACAGAGGGGCACTCTAATTCAGGAAAGGGACACCTTAGGCCAGGAAGTCAGTTATTTAAAAACCAAGATGGAAGAAAATCACCTGGCCCTTCAGGGACTTGGTGAGCTCAAAATGGACTATGAAAAACTGTTAGAGCACACCAGTAGGGTGGAAGATGCTCTGGCAAAGAATGACCAGGCCAGTAAGGACAAGACTCAGGAGGTAACCCTTCTGCAGCAAAAATTGGCCCAATACTCCAAAATTAGGCAGGAAGCACAGAGAGACAATGAGCTCTCTGTGAGAAAAATGACAGGCTCCATAGACAGGTAGCCATGCAGGAAAAATTAATAGAGACCAGTAAGGCCTTAATAGAAGAACAAAAGGGTCAGATTCTTGAAGGCCAAGAGGGAGTAGGGGCTGAGAGAGATGAGGTCAGATGGGAGAGGGAAACCCCTGAGCATAACCTCAGAAACCCTGGCACCAGAGACCTCAAGCTCTTCAATTCCATGGACTCTGCCACCCCCATGTCCACTGGCTCACATGAGCCAAGGGCCATGGGGATGGTAGACTTCAACCCAATGGGGCTAATAGGTCAGCGCCTCCCAGAATGGATAGGCGGGCATCTATGTATGGGTTCCCAAGTCCTAGGGCCATCTTCTCTGACCGGGGAGACTCCAGTGAAGGGAGAATCAGAGAAATGGATCCTCAGAAATATAACTTACCCAGAGATAAACGGTAACATTTGGTGGGGAACTCCATGAAAGTAGGCACACTAAGGGCATACTAAAAACCTCTTCCCAGCTAGGACAGTGGGGGTGGGAGGGTACTCAGCAAATCCGGGGAGCAAGGAAGAGTCAGAAGACTCTTCTGAGCACCACAGGACCCAAGGAACTAGGCCTCCACATTCTGCCAGCCATTCCCAAGCTCGCAGAATCCGGGAGAGCCTAGAAGACCAGACAGCCACCTCTGGTAGCAGTGCCTCTGAGTCAGAGGATGAGTGGACCAGGGTGATAAGGACTAAAAAGTCCAAGAGGGCTTTACTCAAGGATCCCCTGAAACAAATAAAGGCTATTAGGAGCGTCATCACACCCTATCACAAAAACGCTAAATATTCGGTGTGGGAGCACCTTGAATTATTTGAACAGATGATGGACACTTTCCATCTGAAGGACAGCCAAAGCTGTATTCAGTATGTGGAGTGGACATTTTCTCCTGAGTACTCCAGCTTCTTTGCGGGGCTGGAAGATCAGAACCATTCTAGATGGTCAACTTATAGGGCAGCCATTTTGAAAAAAATGTCCATCCATAGGAACACTCAAGAGGCTCGCAAGGCAGCCTACAATTTACAATGTGGGGAAGACCTGGCCCCACAAGAATTTGTTCAGGAATTAAAACGTGCCTTTGCGCAGACCACTAGAAGGGTGTGCACTGACAGTAAGGAATTTGTGAACACCTTCTTTCATGCTCCCCCCAAGTATATTATGACCCAGCTAGTGAGGCACTTTCATAAGATAAGATCACTAGACTGGGTCATTGAACAAGCGACGCGCATCTTTGAAGTACAGAAGCCGTTGGAAAATAAAAATAGTACCAAAAACCCCAAATCAACCAACACCCCTGCTGCTGCTAAGGTGGCAGAGGTGAAGGTTGCCCCCATTTTAGATCTGCAGATGGGGGGGCCTAAAAATCTTCCCATGCAGAATCCAACCAACCCCAAACCCAGAAGACCTTTGGGCCAATCCCAAACAAGGAGCCATGGAGGTAACCCCACAAATGGGACCCCTAACTCCCCTGACTACATCAGCCCATGCTACAAGGGAAATAGACCCAGCCTGGGCTATGTGTGGACTCCTCCAGCCCAAGGGAGGGATCCAACCAGACAGCAAGAAACACAGGGAACTCCCCTTCTCATTTTTCCCAGGAGGGCAGTAATCACCCAAGTACCGGACCAAATTTCTTTTCCAGGTACCCGCCAAATTTCAACCCCCAAAACAACCCATCCTTCTTTCCCCACTTTCTTGAGCCAAGAAAGCCCAATCCGGGAGAGGGGAGGTCAAGGGTGGAGGGGTACCCAAACTTTCCAAACCAGGGTTATTTTGCGAGAAGGGATAGGTACCCTTCCTGGGATCAACCCAGGGGAGACATGAGGACCCCGTACCAGCCAGAGCGGGTGTCCCAACTAGAGTGCCAGGTCCAGAACATGGCACAGGATCTGGGTCACATGCTGAGGGCTAGGCAGAACCCTCAGATGAGCATGGCGGTTCAGAACTCCTCGAATCCAGGGTCTGGTGCTCCAGAACAATGACGGGGGAAGAACCCCGACAATCCACCAGTTCCCAGGGAGGAGGCACAAAGGGAAGGGGGGTGCAAAGCCTTAGAGGAAGCTTCCTGCCCCACTTGTGAAAAGCCCCTGGAAACCCAGGAACCGGAACCAAAATGTCCTGCCCCCGAGAGTCTGCAGCCCAAGGAGCAGAGGGTGGGTAGGAGAAATAAAGAGCCTAAAAAGGCCCATATTGTGGAGGAGGTGCAAATCTTCCAGTTTGAAGGAGAGGGGTCCTCAGAGGATTCTGGGAAAAGGATTTTCTCCTTCAGGGATGGGGGAACTCCTACCAAAGAAAAATGGGTCCCAAAGGATCCAAATCCAGACTGGGTAGATGTGGAGACCGAGTTATAACCACCCATCATCAGTACCCAGAATGACCAGCACGAAAATCCCCTGGTTCAAACTGATCCTGGTGACTGCCTCCAAAAAGGGGGGCAGCCCAGAATCAGAACCAGGGGAACCCAAAACTTCCCCCATATCTAGCTGTCACCCTTTTCTTAGATTCCCAAGAGCCCAAACAAAATCCTGCCCAAATCACCTCTCGGTCAGTATCCAAATTATATTAACCCACCAGTTGACCAAAAATGTACATTACCTTTGCTCCCTTGAGGAAAAGGAGGGAAGATTTTATGCCCCGGTCCAAATACAGGCGCAATGTACAATTTTGGCGCTGGTGGACACTGGATCCCAAGCTACCCTTCTGTCAAAAAGGGCCTTTGATCAACTGAATTCGGGAAGGGGGGAGAAGCACCAAATTCCTCTCGCCCCTCTTACTGGACAACTTCAGAACTTCGACGGGAGGGAAATTCCCGTCGAGGGGACTGCGGATTTGGACATTAAAATTGGGCGACACAAGGTGAAGCACCCGGTCATAGTTGTGACTCCATAGGGCACACCTTGTTTACTAGGGAATGACATCCTGCGTAGGTTGTTGCCCCTCATAGATTGTGTAAACCAGGTCCCCTGGTCCCAGACTAGCTGACCAATAAAATTGAAACAGAGCGTCAACCATGTTAGTTTAAACGGCACATGCCACATGGTTGAACAAAAACCTGACCAAATAGAATTTCACTTCCAGAATAATCAAATCCCAGACGTGACAGTAATTGCAGTAGGACAACAAACTGGTGATGGGGAGTCCTCTCTTTTTCTGAAAATCAACCTTCCTTCCAGTCTAAGGTGGCATTCCACACTGGAAGGAAACTCTCTGAAATTCTGTGCAAATTCACAATCAGAAAATTCCATTCCTGTAGTCCAAAAAGATGAGAAATCAACTCAAAGCTTGGCTGATATTCAGAAGATTGGAGAGCAGTTGTTCATCCCCATTCAGTTAAATGAGGGGAAGGACTCTGTTCTCGCCCGAGTATGTGTGAACAACGGTAAGAGCTTCATCAGCGAGGCCATGTTCCTCAAACTCTCAAAAGATCCAGCCAATCCCACATTTAAACTGTTAGAGAAATGGGAAATGGACCTGGAAACACCCAATTCCAAACATCTCCTGCCTAGCAGGTGTATGCTCAAAATGTCCATAGGCAACAAGAGCATAGTCCATAATTGGTGGGTCGTGCAAGATGTCCTGCTGAATTTTACTTAGGCAGTGACATTCTCAATCGCTTTGCCATTAGTTTGGACCTAATAAACTTCAAAGCTTGGTCCCGATTAGCGGAAAATTCCATGGACTTTGATGATCCAGAAAAAGCATTTCAGTCAACACAACTGCTGCCATATGCAGTTGAAATTCAGATTGGAGAGGAAGTCACCATCCCAGAACGGACCCGACAATTGTCACGAAGTAAAAATTTAAAGAGGACAGAAACTGAAAAATCCTGACGCCTATGTCCATCTCAATGCTCATGTCCATCAGCAAGGGTTGGGGGTAAACCCAACACCACTAGTCAACATAGAACACACCATTCCAATAGAGGTGGATAACCGCGAACTAAAGAGTATCACTCTGGCCGCGGGCACCATTATTGGAATGGCGGTTGATGACTGACATTTTTCCATAGATTTAGGTAATGAATTGTTAGGACCAACCCCAAAGACTGTTTTGACAGTGATAGTGACGATGACGCAACACCAGACAGGATCTTCACCCGGGATGGGGGGAACTTCCTGGTCTACTCTTCCTGCCCTTATGATAAGGAAGATGTGACTTATTGTAAAAGCAAAAGGAAATATCTAGGCTGAGTACCCCAAAAGGAAATACACCAAACACAGGCTTATAAAGATTCACAGATCTTTATTCTAAAACTGTACAGTTGCAAAGAAACAAAGTCAGATACTGATAGCTATCTGGCCCTCAGTACATCACAGCGAATACCAGCCCTTTCGGTGTGAGAAGTGAGAGGTACTGGACGTCTAAACAGTTGTGCATTTTATACATTTGTGATCATAATGTCCATCCCCTCTGCAAGGTAATAATCCATGTCTAGAGTTTGTGCCGAGTTCACTTCTGGCTTGTCCGACAATATGCACATGGATCATCCTAAATTCACATAAAAACAAGTCACAATGGCAACATTGTATTCTCGGATTTAACAATAAGTCTTAACACATGTCCTTTACAACGCAGTTCAGCTAGTGTCCATGTTCAGTATTTGTTCAGCATTGTGGTCGATGTATGTGCGTGGATCAGACTTATTGGTACAGACAATCCTCTGTCTACAAGTCAGGCATGGGACAAGGTCTCTTTACTCAACTCAAACATTTGGCCAACGGACAGTTTATACATTAACTAACGTACAAAGTTCAGGACGGCTCAGTTACAAGCGGGAAAAACTGTCCACCATTTTAGAACAGAGTTACATTGGAATAGAAATCAAAATGGTGGATGGACCTAAAATGGCAGCGAAGTCGATCTAGAATCGGAACTTTGCAATGCGGTTTTCTTCGCAGAGCGACTGGGCTTAGGCCAATATATACAATAAAGGAGGCACGATATGACCCTCCTTTTGGCCTAAGCCAAGCGCTAAACTACTTCTAGTCACTTTACGAGTAACTCCACGTCTCAATGTCCATACATCCTGAATCATTATCAGAGATATCGATCGCCATGAGGTCAGATACTGAGATTTCCTTCAGCACAAATTCATTAGACATTTTCTCTGGGGCGTATAACTCGTGCCCTAATGTACCCATCGCTTGTGCACAACATCCTCCTATCATCGAACATATACCAGGAAGACATTGTATACAACAACAGAAAAACAACAGAATACCTAAAATAATCAGCAAGACCTAAAGTAGCTTCCCTCCCCAAGATCGCAAGAAGTCCCAAAACCAAGCGCTAAGATCCCAGTTCCCCTCGGGAACATGCATTTCTGAACTAAGAACGTGCAGATTTTGTATTGCCCTAAAAATCATTGGGGAGGAATCTGGCACAAAAACGCAGCAAGCGGACCCCACTAATTTACATACCCCTTCACGCTCAGCCAGGATGACGTCTAATGCCATCCGGTTCTGAAGTGCTACTAACCTTATTGCTTTTTGTTCAAAAGTCATGTTATAGAGAATGTCAGTGGTCTGGTTGATGGTCCTCTCCAGTACTCTTGCTAGTCTTCTGATATCCTCAGAGTTCAGTATTTGCCCCCAAAATGGTACGAAGGATTTAGCTATGTCACTCAGAACTTGTGCTGAAGTATGGCCATTCTCGTCCCGCCTAGGACAAGCTTTTGAAATTTCTACAGTGCTAGCAATGAATACCCTCGGGTAACAGAATCCCTAAATAACAGTTCCCTGCCAATCCCTGGGTAACCATGGAAAAGCTACATCACCGCAAACAAAGTAGACAGGTTTGCCTACATACAAAGGTCTGTCCTCACTAGTAAAGTTTGCAACATTGGCGCACTCCTTGAAATCACCCATTGACTGAATACCATTCCTCTGTATGCAGAACGAAACTGAATCGGGGCTGTGGTTAATAGTATAAGAAGGTGGCGTGGCATCCCTATTGCCTATAGGAGCCATCTTGAAAGAGATCAGAGATTGAAAAGGATGGGACAGTCTATTAGAAGGCCTAATAGAAGCAACATTAGGATTGCTCCTATTCGCAAAGAGTGAGCATCCCTGGGGCGTTAGAACACGTTTCTCGAAGTCAATCAAATTAGTTCCATAAAAGTTCCCGAGATGCTATTGTTCCATCGGCCAAAGAATAGTGCCCTTGGAGAAGCATAGCATGCTGTACTCAAAGGTAAAGGATAAATATACCAACCCAGCCCCGTATCCCCATGTTGCGGTAAATGTGAGCAGACCCAACAATTAGACTTATTAAAAATGGCATGTGTGGCATTCATAATGAGTGATGGAGTATTGTTATGGTACCTTTGTGCTGAGAATCTCTAGGAGATAGAGTGTGCAGATGCACAAAAGGTGTAGAAACAGTGGGTACATTTTCAGTGGGTAACAGAATTTCAAGCGGATGTACTTCTTCCAAATACCAAAATCCTAAGGCAATGACTATTGTGAAACCAGTTAACATAATCACAAGACAACAATACGTTTTCGGGGCCCACGCAGTCGATTGTTCATTTTTACGATCTGTCACACAGTCTCTTATCTGTTCTGTATGAGTGGGAGTGGTTGCAGGCATTGTTTCTTCAAACAAATTCACCAAAGTTAATTTGCTGGTGATCTCCAGATCAAGCGTTTTCTTAGTCCTTTCCCAAACCCTAGCCAACAGAATCCCCTTACGTACAAATGATCGGGCCAAAAAGACAAGCCCTTCTATGATTTTCCTTGATGGCACAGCCGAACCGTGCAGTAAGTCTAACTCCTCAGATGCAGATCGTAACTTGTGATCCCTCGTACTGAGTGATCTGAAAACAACATGTCGTTACTTCCTGATGGAAGCAGTGAATTCAAAGCAGGATTTAATGCAGAATTTGACGATGCTGCAAAAGTATCTGTTGGAGAGTGTGGAGATGAAGCAGCTGTTTCCCCAGGCCCCACGGGCTCAGGCAGAGACTCTGATAGGCAGAAACCTGTGCAGTTCCCTCTGGGACCACTGCAAAAGATTTAGGACTACAGGTGTTTGGCAGTAAACCCACTTGGTAGCAGTCTGTACCACACAGATTCACTTGGTAGCTGTGGCTGAGCAGTCAAACTTCCCTCAAGAAGAGCTAGGCAGTATAGAGAGTATTCGCAATAGGTCAAGAGAACACAATAGAACAAGTAAACACTGACCAGGGCTTGGTGTAAAAGAGATATAATTATTTATTTAAAACAACATCTAGAAAAACACACAGGCACTAATAGTAAGCAATTCAAAAACACGGTCACTAAAAGATATATACTCCCTTAAAAGAATATTAGACAAGTCTTAAGTAAAGCCCCACTTATTTTCAGACAGCGGTGAGCGCTTAACGTAGATGGCACTCTAATAATTTGTTTTAAAAAGGGAGAGAAAAGGGGGCGCTGTTGAGCAGCCTACAAAATGGCTGCTTAGCTCTGGAGCTCCCTGCCTGGCCGCTGATTATCCGGCAACATCGGCGGTTCCTGCCATAATCCTTCAGTCTGATCTGGCCCCCTGCGTTGCTGACTGCCTGGGCTATCTGCACATCTAATCCCAAAGCGAATCGGACCCACTAAGGCCCCCAACTGACTACTACGCTGTGCCTTGTCGTGGCCGACTCTGGGCCCGTGGGGTGTCGCGGTGACCGCTGCGAGCCGGCCTCTGGAGCCCCCGCTTGATGCCCCGGAACTTGTGCTTCCAGACCCACCACTTGATCCGGAAACTCGCCCGCTTCACATCCGCAGCCTTCTCGACTGGACCCGGGCTGCCGTGGACTCCCGCCCCTCGCGTGTGGCGTGTGGCGGCTTCTCGTCCTGCCGGTGGGGCGCTCCGACCCTGCGCCGATTGAGGGGAGCGTGCCGGGTCGCTGCGGAGGCCTGCGCGGCCCTCCCTTGCTCTCTGGACCCGTGGCGTGGATCCCGCTTTGACTGCCTGCGCGTGCCCTACATGCGGGAGCTCCGACTCTGCTGGGCCGCTCGCTGTACGGCGGTGCTCCTGTGCTGAGTTCTTCCCGCTTGGAGCCGCGGCCTACAGGTGAGGAGCCCTCCCCCCCCGGACTGCCTGATAACGACTTCGATCCCCGCGGGGCTGTAACCCATTGAGCTGCTCACGTCTACGAGGGCCTCCCGGTGGCTGTGCGGTTGGGCCCCCTGAGGTTGGGACCCCTCCATGATTCAACCAACTGGGTGGTCGGTTAGCTGCATATCACATATTAGCTGGCTGCCCTCATTACGCCTAGTTTAATCTGCTGACACTGTTACACCTGCTCCGGACCCTCCACTGCACAGAGGCTCGCTTCCTCCTCATCGCCATCTCCCCCCGCGGCGCGACCGCTCAGCACCCAGGCCCCTATTTCCTGCAATGTCGGGCCGCTCCAGAGGAACTGCCAAAGGGGGTACCATTGATAAATTCGCTAAGGCGATTCCTTGAGCTGAAGCAGCCCACATGTCGCAACCCCGCGAGAGGAGCTTGATAATGACACTATTCCTGGGGTTGTGGCGCCAGATCTTACCACTCTAATGGAATCGATGGCCAAAAACTTCGCCTCATTTGACGAAAAGCTTGACGACATCAATGCAAACGTTGCCTCACTTAAAACTCGTGTAGATCAGGCGGGATCTAGAATCACGGAGGCCGAAAACAGAATCTCCACCAACGAAGATGCCATACACACGCTCCAAGACACTGTGGCCTCCTTGTCGCGTGACATGAGGAGTGTAAGGGCGAAATGCGACGATTTGGAATCGCGTTGCCGCAGGAACAATCTGCGCATCATCGGGGTCCCCGAGAATGCTCTCAAAGGCCGGATGGAAGACGCCGTGGAGAAATTGCTTAAGGACCTGTTGGACAACCCGGCCCTCTCCCCATATTTCACGGTGGAGTGAGCTCACCGGGCCCTATCACCACGACCCAAACCGGGCGACAGCCCTAGGCCCATAATAGCCAAGATTCTCAACTACCGCGACAGGGACCTCATCCTCACCTGTCGCGGGAGAAGGGTAACCTACGGATGGAGGCCCATACCATTAGAATCTTCCCGGACTTCTCTGTGGCGGTGCAACAGGAGAGACGTCAATTTCTCGGCGTCAAGAAACTGCTCAGGGAGCGCAACGTCCCATATGCCATCCTGTTTCCCGCACGGCTTAAGATTACCCATAACGGCAAATTATACTTCTTCACCGTTCCAGAGGAGGCGGTAAAATTCATCGAGATGCAAATACCGCTCCACAATCCGGAGGACGACCAAGCTGGTGGCATCTGAACACGCACTGTGTGGCCCAACGGATCTTACTGACTCTGCTGATCCTTGATGGGTGATATGTTACTGGCAGCATGGTTCTGTTCACTGTGATGTTGTGGTTTGCTACTGCATGCATTTATGTCACGGCCTGGCTCCCGAGGGCAGGTGCTGGTCACTCCTTTCTGCCGAACTCTGAGGCTACCAACCGCCCCGGCCTTTGGCCCTGACTGACCGGGGAGGGCGCCCTTGGGCTCTGGGGTCCGACCCAGTAATCCGCCCTTTGCAGTGGCATGCCCCGACTTGCACATGCTGCCTTTGTTATGCTTAAATTGACGGCTGCGTGGTGTCAACTCATCCCACTGGGGCACGGCCGTGCCCCGTGCCTTTCAGGTGCTCTGTTTACATGAGGCCTAGGGATCACACTGAGCAATGCTGGCAACCCCTTCTAATCTGGAATCAGTACTCATCATTACACATAGTTCTGGTATGCTCACTACAATGGTCACCTCGGTGACACACTCCATGGGGCCAACTCATTTTTGATCCGGCCTGCCCCTTAATAATCACCGCCACTTGTTACTCACATTGCAATGCCCTGATGCCTCTGCGACGGCCCTTGTGTCCCATTGGCGATGAGGGGGGCATCCACCGCGAGACTGCTGTAAATGTTTGTATTGTAACCGAATTGCTATGACGCATGTATTGACCCCTGTCTCCCACCTAAACAGGCGGGACCATACATTGCGTGACCGCCGACACTGCTCGTCTTGTAACGGAACCATCTGGTTCCAAGCGTGCCTGCACGGCAATGGCGCACCCCACTGCGATTGCATTGTTCTTGGATACACCTCTGTTGTGGGTTAGCCCCTGTTGGGCTTTTGGACTGTCTGAGCCAAGTTGGGGATGGCTCAGCTGCGCACAGTTCGGGGAGGGTGATGTTCACACTACTAATCTTGGATCGGTGGTGAGGGTGGCGGGCGGGAATGAGGTGTTATTTCAAAAAGGCACACGAGGTTTCGCGGCACGCGTACTGGAGGGCAGCAAGTGCATTGTCAATCCCAACTTCTTGGGCTCACACTGTCACTGGACATGGGATGTTCACTGAGGCGTGCATTGTGCGATTAGATATTTACCAATGAGATGTCTGCCGTTATAATGTCCTGGAACATCCGGGGATTAAGTCCACCAAGGCCCGCAAAATCATGTCCTATGCTAATAGGCATAACTGTAGGGTACTATTTCTACAGGAGACACACTGCAATGGTCACATCCCACAGACCATGGCCCCATCATGGGGCACCGCCAGATTCTTCACCTCTTACTCCTCCCAGGCTAGGGGCGTACTTACCATGATCCACAAATCAATCAAATTTATATTGCATAAAAGCTACATAGATCCTGTGGGACGGTATGTTATATTACACTGCACTCTGGTTAATAAAGAGTATCTTCTAGTCAACACTTACTGCCCAAACATAGACTCTCCTGAATTCTTTGACGCTGTGGCCACCGTACTGCTGGGCTTCGCGGGAGTACCAATTATATGGGGAGGAGATCTGAACCTTATTCTGGACACTGTCCTGGACAGAACGGGAACTGCTACCAGAGCTCTGTCCAGTGCTGCTCGTCAGTTACGCAGCCATATACAAACACTGAACATCTGTGACGTCTGGAGGACACTGCACCCCCAGCGGCGGGAGTACACCTACTACTCGTCTGTGCATGACAGCTCGTCTAGGATAGACCTGTTCCTGGTGTCAAGGGAAATTATGGGCAGAGTTGAGGGCTCATGGATCCTGCCTCGCACACTATCAGACCATGCCCCAATCACAGTCTCGGTGGAACTGGGGATGCCCATCCCGACGTTTAGCACCTGGCGTTTTAAATCCGAGGCCCTCAAAGACATTGTCTTCAAGGCTGAAATATTAGCTGACATTGAATCTTTCTTTGAGTCCAACTCTCTTCAAGATACATCAGCCGCGGTGCAATGGGATACCTTTAAAGTTTATGTTAGGGGAATGTCTATCTCCCGAGAGGCTGGGGTTCTGAAAGCAATAAGAGCTGCCCTCGGGCGCTCTGAAGCGAAGCTGAAACAACTGGAGCTGCAATGCTCCACGGCTGCTGACCCCGGTACACTTGCCCAAATCAGTGATGAACTTCAGATATATAATTCACTTGCTACCAACGAAGTCCAATACTTTAGCCGCCCACAGGCCGCCAGGAAGTATGGGGAGGGGGACAGACCCGGGAGAACACTGGCAACACTGGTAAAAAGGGAATCTGGCCTGATGCAGATTACCTCCATCAAAGATCAACATGGCAACCCACAATGGGTGGACCAACGTATATTAGACATATTTGCAGAATTTTATAGATCCCTCTACTCCCAACCTGCCGAACACACCGAACAACACATGCGCGAGCTCCTTGACCAGATCCCCACCACTGAGATATCCTCTCATACCTGGGACCAACTGGACCTCCCGATTACATTGGACGAGATAGTGACGGCCATTTCAGACCTACCCAAAGGTAAAGCCCCGGGACCTGACGGGCTTACCACTGAGTTTTTCCAGGAGCACATCGCTATTCTGGCCCCTAGGCTGCTCGAGGTTTGGGACGAAGCACTACGTGCCTCCATCCTTCCCCCTTCCATGCGTGAAGCAGTCATCACGGTGCTGTTCAAACCTGGTAAACCTGATGATGACTGTGGGTCTTACAGACCTCTTTCCCTTATGAACCTTGACACAAAGATCTTTGCTAAGATCATAGCGAACCGCTTTCTGCCCACCATGACGCACTTGGTTCACGAGGACCAGGCAGGCTTCGTCCCCGGTAGGTCTACCTCTCACAATATCAGAAGATTGTTCAACGTCATGCCCCGTATAGACCAGGATGTCCAGGCTGTAGCAGTCACTCTGGACGCTCAAAAAGCCTTTGACATGGTCTCCTGGAACTATATGTGGCTGGTACTTGAAACTATGGGCGTAGGCCCGAACATGATCGGGTTCATCAAGCTACTATACACTTCCCCTATTGCAAGAGTAAGAGCTAACTCACTGACATCTGACCTCTTCACACTTTCCAGGGGCACCCGACAGGGTTGCCCCTTCTCCCCGATCCTTTTTGCACTAGTGATAGAGCCGATGGCGGACTATGTCCGTTCACGCCACGCCCGCAAAGGAATAAGATTGGTCGATGATCCTGAAATCATCACTTCTATACGCTGATGATGTTCTGCTGTATATCAGGGAACCCTCGGCCCATCTCGACCCTATACTGAGGGATATCACTCGCATTGGCACCCACTCCGGGTTTACAATTAACTACTCGAAGTCTGAGATCTTCCCTCTCACTAAATCCACCACACGACCCACCACCGAATATCCCCTCCGTTGGTCTCCGGATGGTGTTAAATATCTGGGTGTTCAAATATCCCTAACCAAATCCACCCTGCTCGCCAATAATTACTCAGCTGTAGCACAGTTAGTCGAGGCCAAGCTCTTACGGTGGTGCACCCTCCCAGTATCCATGACAGGTCGTCTCTCCCTCATTAAAATGATTTTACTGCCTAAGCTCCTTTATACTTTCAACAACATACCCGTGTGGCCTGGGATGGAATATTTCTCTAAACTACATGCACTATGCGCACAGTTCTTATGGCACACCGGTGCCGTACGCAAGAAGTGGACCGATATGGTGCTTCCATACAAACAAGGGGGAATCTCTGCTCCGGACCTGCTGCTATATTGGATTGCGGCCCAGGCCCAACACGCCACTCATTGGTACCCCGGATCTCCTGCCCGCCCACATGTTAAATTGGAACGACTGGCAGCCGCCGGCACTAACCTAATGGCCCTCATACTGCATCAGCACTATACGTCTGACTCCCCCATAGATCCTATCAGCGCGACCCTATATGCCTGGGCACGCCTGTTGTGTCTGACATCCGGCCCTTTCCCTTACTATAAGCGGCTCCCGGTTTGGGCGTTCCCGAGCCTGGAACCCACGCATGACACTGCTCTTGCCCGTCACTGGGGCGCATTGGGGTACCAGGCATTATCGGACTTCTATCCGGAAAGCAGGTTCATTGATCCTCAAACATGGAAACAGGGGCACACCAGGTCCGCTCTAGAGACCCTCCAATACTATAGGCTCCGAGCTGCGTTCCGCACCAAATGGCCCTCATTTCCAGATGAGCCCCCTGATAATCCGGCGATCACATACATCACTAACTCGGGCGGCGCTAGCGGCGTCGTCTCCTCATTGTATAAGATCCTACAAGACATCACCCCGATCCCAGTGCTCAGGGCACGCGACGATTGGGCAACTGAACTGGGCCTAGAAATACCCGATGGGGTCTGGGAGGAAATGTGCCTACACACCCAAAAGGTCTCTCTAAATTTCCGTCACCGGGCCATGCAATACAAACTCCTAAATAGGCTTTACTATACCCCGCACAGGACTTCGAAGTTCACTCGCACCATGGTGCACCCCTGCCCGCGCTGTGGAGTAGAGGGAGCTGACCATCTACATATGTTTTGGTCCTGTAATAGACTGTCTGACTTCTGGGATAGCATCCTAAATATACTCACCGAGATTATCGAATCGGTGGTCGACCCTGATCCCTTAGCAGTTCTTTTCGGAGTCTGGAAAACCGAGGACACTAGACGTCTGGCTAAATTTTTAAACATAAGCTTTATGATAGCCAAGAAATGCATACTCCAGAGTTGGAAAAGTTCCTCCCCTCCGCCCTTTAAGAAATGGCTGAACTTGCTTACCTGGTCACGAAACTGCGAGGAGGAATACCTGTCCACGCTCCCAGCCCACTCCCGCCCCAAGAACATCTGGGTTGAATTTAACACCTATCTTAACAACCAAAGTGAAACTACACCCACAACTGACTTGCCCCCTGCCTCACAAGGGACACCCCCTACACCATGAGACCCTATATCCTCTGCCTAAGACTCGCCCTGGTGCTATTGCTATGTCTACTGTACTATGATTACTGTGTTGTTCAAGTATAATATGTCATACAAATGTGTTGCCTTGCTGTATGTGCCTTGTGAACCTCTGCCGGTAAAAATAAAAGTTTAAAAAAAAAAAAGGGAGAGAAAAGCAGAGAATAAATTGAAACAGATCCCAACACTTTTTTACGAACACAACAAGAGAGGAAGGCAAAGTAACACCGTGAATTCAGAGTCAGTAGGCCGGATCCGCTTTAAGAGGATCAAAACGAAATGTGTCCAAGGTCACACGGTTGCAGTGCACAAAAGTCTTGTAATGGTTCAAAAAGGAGTTGGACCAAAGAAAGGGACCAGTTAGAGGGTCAAGGCGGCCAGCCCAGTCCAGAAGGTTAAGGGGTTATTATTACCTTGTAGCAATCTTTAGAAAGGGAGGCCTGGCGGACACGGTACCTTAAAGTGGTAAGAACACTCCAGCGGGGGCAGTTGTTCCTGGCAGCGGATGCAAGTCAGTGCTTTGTCCGGGGGGAGAGAGAATGTCGTTGGGGAGGAAGACAGGAGTCCGTTGCACTGCCAGGGAAGAAACCAGCCGCGGAGTTTCTCAGGTGCAAGGAGCGGTCCATTGATTCGCGGTTCAGTGGTAAGTGGCTATCTGTCTTCAGGGTGCTTGGCACGGGCAGTTTGACCAAAAACCAGTTTGGGGTGCGAAGAAAAGAAGGTAAGCTGGTTGTGCCCACCAGTCAGGGGAAGAAGCCTCTACAGCCGGGAGATCTTCTCTGTCGTCGGGGAAGTGGTGAGTCGGTTCCACAGGGCTCCACTGGTGGTGTCGTCGTGGTAGGTCGGCTCAGCTTCTCCCTCGTCGGATTCTCAGGTCCTGTGGCGACTTCTGAAGTTCCAGTCTCAAAAGCCCTGCTTTTATGCAGCATACCCCCATTCACTCAGCCTAGCTGTCAATCAAACATGCTAAGTGGTGAGCCGGCCGGCTCACCACTTGGGCCAATCACACAAGAGTGCGACTTGAGTTACCAAGGTAACTCAGTCCAGGGTGCCTAAACCCCCTCCCACACCCCCTGTGGTACCCAGACAGAGTGGCACCACTTTTGGAGGGTTCTGTGGAGAAGCCCGCCAAAAAGTGGAACAAAGGGCTCGCCTTGGGTTGGAGTCACAGAAGAGAACACAAACGCCATTTTAGAATCGAGTCCTGGCAAAAAATACCAACCGGCGAATTAATATTAATTAAATAAACCGGCGGTATGTTCGAGGCTATGAGAATGAAATAATTAAAGTTGGTAGCATCGAACAATGGGAAAATCCCATAGGGAAATATTTGCGGTCGGATATAAAAAGTAGTATCCACTGCACCAGCCAAAACTCGATCAGGGGGGACGGAGATGTGCCCCCTCGACTTACAGACCCCGGGGCATTCGAATTGCCCCGACCAGTACGTCCACAATATGATGGTTTGTACTGGTTTCTGTTAATAATTTGGGACTAGTAAAGCCAATGGTGACTTTACATGCCCTGGGAGACAGTAGTCAGTCCCAGGATATGGAGTCTATGGTGGGGTGTCACTATGACACCCCCGTGTTACTGCACGGAGGGTGCTGTGTAACACACATAGTAAAAACACATGAGACCCTATGGAGTAAAGGACCCCATAGACCATAAAACACATTAACAGTCAAAGGAACACCATAAATCATGTCCAAGAGTGGGAGAAAAAGAGTCTCACTCTTGGCAGGAGAAAAACAAACAAACTCCAGAAATCCAGCAAAGCTGCTGGGGGACTCACTAGGTTAGGAAATTCAGCCTAAAGAGAGAATTCTCCCTAACAGTCTCCGGCGCACTCTCGATGCTGTTTGACGATTCGTGATCACTGGTTACGGTGCAGGTAGGGGAAACTGTGTCTTCTGTATCTTGTGGAAAAGGGAAGGGAATCCTCTTGATGTGGGACGCATGTATCCAGTGCTTCCGGCCCTCCACTCGCACATCGGTCTGTGTGACCAGGAGAACTTGTTGTGGGCCCCGCCAACGAGGTGCGAGGCAGGATGCTCTTTCAAATACTTTAACAAGCACCCCCTCCCCAGGTCGGATGCTGTGACCTGGGCCCTCGTACCTAACAGGTAGAGCTTCTCGCACCTGTTGGTAAATCAAATACAGATTTTTTGTTAACTGTCCACAGTAATCAGAAAGAAGTACATGTCCAATATCACGTAGCAAGTGGGGCTTAAGCAGGTTCCAAATGTTAGCTGGCATACCCATGACCACCTCAAATGGAGAGAGCCCAGTCTTAGTTTGAGGGGTCCTTCTCATAGACAATAACACGATCGGTAAGGCGTCCGGCCATCTTAGTTTGGTACCTGCACACGTCTTAGTGAGCTTGTTTTTGATGATGCTGTTGAGTCTTTTTACTAAACCAGCACTCTGAGCGTGTCTAGCAAATGGAACCGTTTATCGATCTGTAATCCCGTGCATATCTGCAGAATTACAGCAGCGATAAAATGTGGACCATTGTCCGACCAGATGACTCTTGGCAAACCAAACCTAGGAAAATATTCCTTCAGCATGGTCTTCGCTGTTGTCATAGCTGTGGCATCTTTGACAGGAAAGGCTTCAGCCCATTTACTAAAGGCGCAGACACCCACTAGTACGTCCTTGGAGTTGTTGCAATGCTCCATTTCAATAAAGTCAAAATGTATCACCTCAAAGGGGACAGAAGGTTGACCAAAGCTACCCCTAGGAGACGATGTGCCCTTTCCCACATTATGCTGTAAGCAAATCATACAGCTTTGGACAAAGCACTCGGCTACCTTGGAGATTTTATCATTCAGCCACACATTTTGCAACATTTTGGTAACTTTTTGCGCACAGATATGGGTGGGACCATGAGCCATAGCTACCATCATCGTAATGTATGCATCTGGCAATAACCATTTCCCTTCTACTTTGTCCACCCAACACCCGTCATCGAATTTGCCAAACCCTCAGCTCATTTCTTAGATTCCTCTAAAATGGCATCATTTTGAATGTCGTTCACAGGTTCAATACCCTCATCCATATAAGTGGTAGGCAACTCGAGTGTGTCAAGCTGCTCTTTCAAAGCCCTACTATAGATGCTAGGACTCTCCGTGTAACCTTGCGGTGCACAGGTGAAAGTAGACAAGCATCCCCCTAAGGTGAATGTGAACAAGTATCTACTATCTTTGTGTATAGAAATACTAAAGAAAGCGTTCTTAAGATCCACAACACCAAAGTGAGTAGCTGAAGCCGGAATCATAGTCAATTTTGTCGTCACATCAGGCAAAATGGGAAATTGTGGAGCAACAATCTTATTGGTGGCACGTAGATCAATAATGAAGCGAAAAGGAATTGCATTATCGCCTTTTTTGTACATGGGTAGAATCGGACTATTGCACAAACTACCTGCAATTTCCTCAATTACTCCACGATGCACAAAATCGGAGACTATGCATTTTCAAAGCTTGCTCACCATCAACAGAAATCTTATACTGGGGAATACGTGGCAACTTTACTGCATGTTTCAAAACAATCTTAACAGGTTCAATTTGTGATACACTGACATCATTATCATCAATTGCCCACAAACACTCCGGAACATCACTGAATTCCAGGGGCAAAGGTCTGGTCGAGAACTTAGAGACAGAAAGTTGCTGTGGTGAAATCCTCAATCGCACTCCATCAGAAGAACAATGAATTACCGCATTTAATTCCTTCAACAGATTCAACCCCAACAAATTCTCTCCACAATTCGTAGTCAAAAGGAATGGACAGTGGTCCGAAAATGGAACCAAGGTAATCGGTACCGTCGAAGAAACCGGACAGACTACTGGTGTGCCAGAAAACCCTACAGAAACATTGGTTTGCCCTGACAGTGGAATGTTTGGAACCCGTGAATGGTCGATGGAACACTTCTGTGCCCCTGTATCTATCAAAAATAGATGTTTCCTATTTCCCACTATCATGTCAACATAGGGACCTTTCTGATTAATGGGAATAGGCGTCGGTTCCAAACCCTGCTTCGGGCAATCCTAACGAAACAGAATGTCGTCAAAAGGAAATTCTTCAGAGAGGTGAGCAGCAGAAGGATGATAAAAAATGTTTCTATTATTCACACTCGGTGCCTGATTATCCTGCGAAAAAGGTTGTTGTGAGTCCTGCGAAAACTGACTTCTACCAGGACGGCCTCTGGATCGTCTACGATGTTTCCAAATGCGTTATTCGACCTCTGCTGGAGGATCAGGCATTATGCACGCCAATGACCCTCTTGTCTGCAAAAAGCACACTGGTTTATGTTTACAGGACCCAATGGCGCATTTCCCTGTGGAGCATACTGACCCCTAAACAGTGAATTACCCCCTCTGGGGCCTCTAACAATCTGCTGTAATTTTGTTTTTAAGTTGCCTTTTCTCTTTTGAACTCTTTCTTTTTCATTGTTGACACGATTCTCATAGTATTGAGCCATATGCAATACTTCTGACTGAGACTAAGCTTGCCAAGTACTCTCTGAAGACATAATTTGCGACTGGATGTCGGGCAGCAATCCACATACACATTTTTCCACAAATAGTCATTTCCCAGACTCTGTGCTCAAATCTTGTCCAGTGAAATCTGAAAATACTTGTTCGACCCGATTAAAGAACTCGGTAGCACCCTCAGATTTCCCTTGGACACAAGCAGTAAGTTTGTCCAAAATAATCCTTTGTTCAGGAATTATAGCTTTTAACCTCGTAACTATTCTATCGGGCAAAGTCAATATTACCTGCGGTGGTCTCTCGCCAGCTGGCCTTTCTCTTTCTAATCTAACCATATTATCCCATGTATCTCCTTACCATGGAGTAATTATCAAAAAAGGGCACCTGGTTGATGCCTTACTCTGCTCAGGGGGGGCGGGGGTAATATTGTGGGTAGAACAAAATTGAGTAAGGTCATGAGAGTCTGACTGCTGAAAGTCGGATGAACACTCCTAAATGTCAACCACCTTTCCGTGGCGGTTGTAAACTAATATCAATAGTTGTGACAAATATTTGACAAGACCATTCTGTGGGCTGCAATAGGGTTTTAATTAAATTGCAGTGGGTGTTTCAATACAGATAATCTGGAGCAAAAGATACATCAGCCGGTGTACATTTTCAAGATTTAGTACCCAGTTTGTAGGGAACAAATGCTGAATATTTATGGTATCAATCTATTGCTTCTAAGTCCACTGAGGTGTCCTTGGGAAGGAGACTAGCGGACTTAGTGAGGTGATAGCACATTAAGCGGTGGACAATACGTCAAAACAATGTAGGGTTGAACAGCAACAACACACAAAATAGTAGAAGTATCTTTTGAGGTCTGTTGGAGTAAACAGACAGGAATTTTTTAGGAGTGAGTCAAATCGACAGGATCTAGCAGTAAGTAAGTGACAGAGTCCACAAGAGAAAAGAACCGGTGCTTACCGGATCTTTGGAGCGCAGTGGCTCGAGAAATAGCAGTGTCTAAGTACACTGGTACATCGTCTACAGTTCTAATCTGTTTCCATAGATCAACAGGTAGGAGCACGGGAAATAGCAAATCAATATCGCTCAAGGTAAATACTGGTGATTGCAAGACAGACTCTATCTCTTTGTAGAACCCTGTTGGATTCTTCCTAATATCGGGAATAGATTGTTTAATGGTGTTCACTTCCTGTCTCGAGAACGGGACGTCAACAAACTGTGACACATAATGTGCAGGGATATCCTGTGCAGGTGTACCTGCTGCGACATTAGCAGGGATCTCAACTTTTGGGGCAAATGTCGGAGGAACCTCCCTCATAGGCAACTGAGAAGTAGCCAACTCTGAACGCTTACTGAGCAACAGAGCTAAATCGAGCACTAAAGCAGATGAAGAAGTGTCAAATGAAAAAGCTCTCTTTATAAATATTCAATAATTCTGTGGGACAACAAATCTTTCTTTTTATATATTCATCCTGCAGGTATTCTACCATTACCTGTATCACTTTCCTCTGCGTATACTGACTATACGTGTCATATACTTCTACGGGAGTTGTCGACATGTCTGAAATCCACATAATCGCATCTTTTGTACGAATTCGTGTTTCCTCATTTATCGATCTATGGCAAGGAAAGAACCGTTTCTGTACTAACATAGCATCCAAACTATCACCATCAATATCTTCATTCTGCAACCTTTCCAACTCCCTTCTATACTCAAAAACCCTCTCGACGTGCTCATGTACTTTCTCCGCAGTATCTCTTGAATATGCTAAAATATTCAGATCCCTCAACCCTTGTTGGGAGATCTATATCATTTAATCTGTTCCACATTATAAGTAAATGAATTCCCAACCCTTCAATGACAACGTTTTTCTCAGGAAAATTGTCTAAGTTAGAGAGTGTGGCAAAAACATCAGCTTGTTCACCCCTCTGCATACAATGTCTAGCCCATGCAGTAAATTAATGCTTTCTCTCTGGAGACACAGTATTACGAGTTACAACCCTTGATCCCGCTCCACGATCAACTGCAAGTGGTACGGAACCACTTGGAAGAGGAAGAGGAAGCAAATCTTGTACATTCGGCAGTAAAGGGTGCTGCCACTGGTGCAGCAGGCAAACCCACCAAACCCGTAACATCAGGCAAAGGCGGAGGAGCAGGTGGAGGAGCAACAACAAGAGGAGGAACAACAAGAGGAGCAATAGGAGGAGCAATAGGAGGAGCAGGAGGAGCTCCGGGAGGAGGAATAACAGCAGGAAGAGGCAAAACAGCAGGTAGAGGAACATGCGGAGGTGGTGCAGTGGCACCAGGCCTTCGTTTATTTAGAAGTTTGTCAATCAGCTCATCAGATACATGAAAGTCTTTAGAAGGATACATTTTCTGGATACCAAGTGAAAAAGCCCTATCCATATTCCTAACTGACTCAGACTGTTTATTTTGATCATATAACAACGCTTTTTCGGTGTTGGTCATATGACGGCGCGCATGTTTTTCCCTACTCTTAAGTTGCTGAAAAGCTTCTTTCTTCCAATTCTGTAATACATCAAATGCTGCAGGTCTAGCCATTTTCTTTAATAATATAGATTCTAAGTATTCTATGCGAGGAATTTCAAAACTACCATTGATTGCCCACTGAAGTTCGGAAGCATGTCTAGTTTGTCTGTGCCAAATATCATTAAACACTATACTACCAATGCCGTGCTTACAGTACATAGTACACACCGGCGACCTGTCCATTGGCGCTTGTCGGCCAAATTCCAAAGATTGTGTGTCACTGCGGAATAACACCCTGAAGCAGGCAGACAATTTCCCAGGGATATCAGAATACTGGTGTTACCTGGTCAATAATTGTACTTGCGAGTGCAATACGCCAAAACAAATTATCAGGGTACTTAAGAATCTGGTCACGACTCACCTGATCAAATTCTAAGGAGGTCTGATCAGATTTCAAAGAGGTATCAAAGGTCCCACGTGGTTGGTGATTTCAGCAAATGTGCCCGCCTCGATATATGGACCCTCGTCAAGATGCTGTCTCGGACCGCGTCCTCACCGTCCAGGGATCAGGTTGTGCAGTACTGCTGAGGTATCGCGTCTCATCCAAGAAAGAGGCCCCCTTTTTCACCATCCAATCCCGGTCCAATAGCCACGTCAACCTTCAACGAGATGGCATCAATCTTGAGGGTCCCTATTCGGCCACCATATGTAAAAGCAAAAGGAAATATCGAGGCTGAGTACCCCAAAAGGAAATACCCCAAACACGGGCTTATAAAGATTATTCACAGATCTTTATTCTAAAACTGTACAGTTACAAAGAAACAAAGTCAGATACAGATAGCTATCTGGCCCTCAGTACATCACAGCGAATACCAGCCCTTTCGGTGTGAGAAGTGAGAGTTACTGGATGTCTAAACAGTTGTGCATTTTATACATTTGTGATCATAATGTCCAGCCCCTCTGCAAGTTAATAATCCATGGTTTAGAGTTTGTGCCGAGTTCACTTCTGGCTTGTCCGACAATATGCACATGGATCATCCTAAATTCACATATAAACAAGTCAAAATGGCAACAGTGTATTCTCGGATTTAACAATAAGCCTTAACACATGTCCTTTACAATGTAATTCAGCAAATGTCCACGTTCAGTATTTGTTCAGCATTGTGGGCGATGTATGTCCGTGGATCAGACTTATTGGTGCAGACAATCCTCTGTCTACAGGTCAGGCATGGGACAAGGTCTCTTTACTCAACCCAAACATGCGGCCAACGGACAGTTTATACATTAACTAACGTACAAAGTTCAGGATGGCTCAGTTACAAGCGGGAACCACTGTCCACCATTTTAGAACACAGAGTTACATTGGAATAGAAATCAAAATGGCAGATGGGCCTAAAATAGCGGCAAAGTCTATCTAGAATTGGTACTTTGCAACACGGTTTTCTCAGCAGAGCGACTGCTGGGCTTAGGCAAATATATACAATAAAGGAGGCACAATATGATATCCTGTTTAACACTGTGACTTCAGTAGGGATGAGGTGATCTATCAAGTCCACGAGGACTGCCTTCCCCACCTGAAGCCATCAGTCCAAATCAGCACTTTGACCAGGGACTTCTACACTCAGCTGGAGGAGGCCGCTGAGATATTTATTTTACCAATTTCGCAGACGATACTCAACTTATTATAGAACTCAGCGGAGACCACACCACAGACAATAACAGACTCTCAGCAATCTATAATACCATAGAAAGCTGGATGAAAGCCCACTGGATGTGTCTGAATAGTTCAAAAACAGAACTTATGACATTCGGATCTTCAAAAGCCTTATCCAATCTAGGCCCAGCCTACTCATCATTTCTTATTAAGGACTCTAGCATCACGGTCCTAACTAAGGTGAAAACATTAGGCATATACCTGCAATCCTCATTAGGAGCAGACGCTCAAGTCGCTTTTCTTAAAAAGAACTGCCAGTACCACCAGAGATTACTACGCCGCATTAGGCCATATCTCAACGCTACAAATTGCGCTACCATTGCTAGAGCCACAATATTGTCCCGACTGGATTATGGGAATGCGCTGATGCTCGGCTCAAGTAAATCTTGCATTAAACAATGCCAGATCATCCAGAATAACACTGTTAGAACTATCACCGGGAAGTCCAAGCGCGAGCACATCACCCATGACCAAATAGGCCTTCACTGGCTCGGCATTGAGGAGCGTATTAAATTCAAATCCCTGACACTTGTCCACCGCTGTCTTTTTGGCACGGCTCCTACATACCTAGAGAAGGAATTTCTTTGGTACGAACCAAGCCGCTGTCTTAGATCAGCAAAAAAAGGGCTACTCAAAGTTAGCCACACCAGAGTCAAAGCTACTGGACTCGGGAGAGCCTTCCCCACCAAAGCTATTGCACTCTGGAACGAGCTTCCTGAGAAACTCAGATTAGAAAGTAGCTACTCGCTATTTAGGAAGCAGCTGAAAACTCTACTCTTTCGATAATTTCGCTACATATTCAGCATGGACTCCTTGAGTCCCCTGTCCTCCTTTTTCATGTTGTCCTGTGATCTGTCCTATTGTGTTGTTGTCGCGCCCTGATGCTTGCGAGCTTCGGCGCGTTATAAATATATAAATAAATAAAAATAAATAAATAAATAAATAGCCAAACTGGAAGTTTTTCCAGGATTCAGACAGATGGTTGAAGAAAGAGTCAACCTAGCTGATGCCTGTGAGACTCTGGAGCAAAAGCAAAAAATGTAAAAAAGTTTTCTTAGATTTTCAAGATCTCTTTCCGCTGGACGTAGTCGCACCAACATCCACACAACAATTCCCACAGACCCTGGCATGACTCCAGTGTTTGTGAGGCAATCTCCCTTGCCTCTCGCATCAATGGAGTCCCTTACTGAAATAATTAAGAACCTTGAGTCCGTGGGATAATTTGTCCAGTCCACAGCACCTTCAATAATCCGGTGCTGGGGATTTTGGAACCTAACGGCCAGTGGAGACTCTGTGCTGACCTAAGGGAGCTTAACAAACGGGTCCACACTTCTCGATGGCTTCTTCCATACATTGACCAAGGGCTGGCCTAGATCCAGGGGTCAAAGGTATTAACAGCGGTAGACCTGACCAATTGGTACTGGACTGTACCTGTCAGTAGGGAGGACCAATAAAAGCTGGCCTTTACCTTCGGGGGGCAGCAGTACACTTGGACCCAGACTCCCTTCGGATACATCAACTCTGGCAATGAATTTAACATTTTTCTACACAAGGCCATGCCCGACCTGGGTGAATGGGGCAACCTGGCATATGTAGATGATGTTCTAGTCAAAGGCTCAACTGTGGAGGAACACATAGCAGAGATCCGTTATGTTCTGACACAGTTGAGGGCCGCCGGTGCAAAACTCTCCTTTCAAAAGGCACAGTGGTGCAGAACCCGTGTCAGTTTCCTGGGGCCTGAGATTACTCCTTAGGATGTCTGTCCCCAGGAAAAGAAAGTGGAAGCACTCCAGAAACTAAAAGACCCCGCAAATCCCCGGGAACTAAGGAGCCTCCTTGGACTAACTAATTACAGCAGAAAGTTCATTGAGGACTATGCAGAGATCACAAGAGCCCTTGATCCATCTTTTGAAGGGGGGCCAAGTGGGAGTGGGGTCCAGAACAAGCCGAGGCAGTAAAACAACTCAAAAGAAGCCTCCCACAAGCACCTTACCAAGCTTACCCTGTCAAAAACAAGGAGTTCTTCTTGGAGACAGGGTTCTCAAATACATGCTTGACTGCAGTATTATATCAAAAGCATGACAAGGTCAATAAAGTAACCTCCTATGCGAGTAAGACTTTATCCTTGTTGGAGGAAAAATTCAACGATTGTGAGAAGGCACTCCTGGGAACGGTGTGGGCATTGAAGAATTACCGCCCGTTTATCCAGGGGGAACACATCATAGTGGAGACTCCCCACCAACCTTTACAATATCTTCAAAGTGACAGAATCCGGGCCGGAAATGTGAGTAATTCCTGAATTACTTCCTGGATTCTGTCAATGCACGGCTTTCCTGTGGAGGTCAGATATGGCCAAAACAAGAAGAGTCCCCTCGCGCAAGGTCTGGCTGACTTGCATGATTGTGCCAGAGAAAACTGTCTCGAGGACGAAAGTCTTAAAATCAAGGACAACATGGAAGCCTACCTTCATTCCCCACACAAAGTCTATGAAGAAGACCAGTGTGAGGGAATGCCCACGGTCTATGTGGATGGGTGCTCCTACCATGTTGACAACAACGGGGAAAAATAACTTGTGGCCGGCGTAGGGAATGCATGGGTGAATGATGCCCTAGAACCCTCCGCTGGGTACAAAATCGGTCCCCGAAGTAGTCAAGTGGCAGAGTTGATGGTGGTGCATCAAGCATCCTCACTGCTGTCCAACACCAACTCCACTAACTGGTCATAATCACTGATTCAGATTATGTACGGAACGGGTTCGTGGAGCACCTGGTTAATTGTAAAACAAGAGGCATGCTATGTGCTAATAATAAACCATTGAAACATGGAAAATGAATAAGAAATATTGATGATCTGGTCACCTCGAATGGGATGGCCATCTACTGGAAAAAGATCAAGGGTCATTCTAAACTAGAGGGACCAGACAAAACTGGAAATGACCTAGCCGATCAGCTGGCCAAAACCGGAGCCATCCAAGGGGATCTACTTGAAATAGAGTTCCTGTTGGGGGAAATACAGGTCACTGTTATCACTAGGTCCCTGACAAATGCTCACAATGAACTCTCAACTGCACAATGGATTAAGGAGACCCCAGATGCTGATTTGATTACGGCTCAAAAAGGGGATGCAATAATTGGTAAGTTTTATCAACACATTGAGGACCCTGAGAACTTTCCCCTGACGGATACCATTTACATAGGGAAAGAGGACCTCAGAGTGTTGATGAAATGTCCAAAAATGTTCTGAATTCAAGACGGTTTGTTGGTAAGGAGATCCATAGCTGGCCATGACCAGTGGGTGGTCCCTACCTCATTCCGAAGCCTGATGCTAAGTCACGCGCATGATGCGGCCACAGCCGGTCATAGGGGGTTTCATACGACATTAGAAATCTTGCGAGAGGTTGCATACTGGCCACACATGGGGCAGGACCTCGACCAATACTTGAAGGGTGTCTTGTGTGTGCACAATTTCAGCCAACATCACTCACACACTGTGCTCCCCTCCAAAAGAGGGGGATGACACTGCCTTGGTCAGATTTACAAGTCGATTTGATATGGTCCGTGATTCGCTCCTCTAGGGGAAACAAGTACATGTTGACCGTGACATGCTTGTTCACTAAATGGGTGGAATGTCTCCGGGACCCAAATTGCAAGGCATAAACAGCAGCTGCCCTGATGATCAACCACATCTTCTTGCGTTTTGGACTACCCCAAAGGATTGAGTCAGACCGAGGTAGCCACTTCACTAGCGAAGTGATGACAAAGATGTGGGAGATACTTGGGGGTCAAAGGAAACTACACATTGTCTACTGTGAGCCTCTAGTGGTGGAGCTGAGAGATACAACAAGACAATTGTGAGCATATTAAAAAAGTTTGTGGCAGATTCTGGGCCAAGTTGGGACATTCAATTACCTCTTGTCCTGATAGCCATCAGATCTACCCCTTCTGTCTCTGTTTGAGCTGATGACTGGATGGAGGATGGTGCTTCCCCAGCATCTGTTCTATAAAACCCAAGAACAGACCTTGATAAATGCCTCCACAACTCATGAGTATGTTGAGAATCTGAGACAACACCTTCAACATGCTTTTGCCTATGCTCAGCTGAATCTAGAAAGATCTGCAGCCAGTATGAAGACCCACTATAACCTTAAGACAACTAAAAAAGAATACCAAGTAGGAGACCGGGCATACTTGTACAATTTCCAAAGGAACCAAGCCAAACAGCTCAAATTCCTCCCTAGCTGGCGGGGTACTTTTGAAATTATAGACAGAATTTCAACCGTCGTCTACAAAATCTGCATCCCCAAAGGCATTTGGCAGAAGTGGAAGACAAGTGGGTACACATCAACCAGCTGAAGTGTTGCCATCCTAGGCATACTGTGCGGCAAATGGAGGAGCCATCCGGAAACCCAGAGGGGGACATTCTGGATCCCTAGAAAATTCCAACTGTTAAAACCATTCCACCTGTTAAAATCATTAGGAGTTACAGGCAGGAAATATTGTCAAGTGTATGTCAAATGTATTCATCTGCCCCACTACATGAATAGTGGTGGGGAAATGTCCATAACCATGCTCTGTTCTGTCTTATAGTACTGAAACCATGGATTCTAAGCACCAAGGAGGACCAGTCGGGGACCGGTAGGAAAGACCCAAGGGGCCCGGAGTACCGCTCCATACTCCCATCCGGAACCAGCGAGGGGAACCTGTCAATCCTGTACAGATGGGAGAAGCAGACGACTTTCTCCATCTGGACCAAAAAGAAAGAAAGAACATCCCAATCTCCCGACTTCCCCTTGATGGGCGGTCAACCTCAAGTCATGAGGGGGGCTCTGTGGGATGTCTTGACCCACTTTTGCTCTGCCATGCAGCATTCCCTGTGTTCTGATGGTGCCAGAAATATCATAATGGCCGCAAAACCCATGTGCGCGCCAAAACCTTTGAAAATCGCGCTTTACAACACAAAAAGATGGCTGCCCAATCTGCCATGCATGTTGTCAGTGGTGGAACAGAGATAACACTCCTGAAACATGTCACTGGCATTCACAACAAGGGAAAATGGAGCACATAGGGAAATGCAGTGCTTTGCTGAAAGAAATCCAAAATCTTGCTTTTAAATCTTTTTTCTTGGTTGCTGAAACTGCAGAATGCCCATACAAAACACCCTCAAACATCCAATATTCTTGCTGGGTGCTACAATTCACTTAGTCCAAGAAATCAGTGTGCACTTACAATATCCTGAAAAGCTGCATTTGTCATAAAAACATCCACAGCAAAAGTTGTCTGCCTGTGGAATCTGTCAAAATCTGGGTGCAGAACCCTCGGCCACCTGAATGACAGCTGTCAGAAGCCTGCATGAGAAATTGTAAACTTGTACAAACTGAAATCAAATGGTTGAAAACTAAGTGGCCTGTTACTGAGAGTAACCTATGTTGTAACTGTTTAATCCCATGGTTTAGAATCTGGAATCAGTGTTCTAGCTGCTTGTTTGAAATGACAAGTTTATTTTAAGCAAAGAAAAAATGAAACAAAATAACATTTGAATTTAAGCTTGACTAAAAGCAACCAAACCAGTATAGCTTTCTCCAAAGAGGCAGAGCAGGGCCTCTCCCTTCTGCTTCCCCCCACCAGGAAATCACACCTAAGTAATGATTATAGGGTGGGAGGAGAATTTGGTCTGTAGGGGGAAGGAGACAATGGGCATCCTCCAGGTACAACAAGTGCCAAGTGTGAAAGGTCGTAAAATGGCCTGGGCCCAGGAGAAACTGGGAGGAGACTGCTTCTGAACTGTAGAGAGATAGAAGGAGGCGGAGACAAACAACCATTTGTTGCTTAAAAAGGACCAAAGACACATTTTAAAAAGACTTACTGTGTAAAATTGTCAAAAAACAAAAATGACAGGTGCCAGAACTCTGTGACATGTTCTAGGAAGAAACAGTGGAAAATGTGATATTACACAAAATGTATTTTTGATAGAAGCATGAAACTTCATACACTTATGCCCATATTCAATGCTCACATTTGTAGAAATTTGCTCCTAAATTGGACATTGTGTTCCGGATGAAAAGGGCAAAATACTGTAAAAAGCAGACACAAGATCTTACAGCGAAGGGGTTTGGAGGAGTATCTGCTACACAAAATATGTAATCTATATATATTATTATTATAGAGGTTGCACACATGGAAATATGTATTGTACCAAAAGTAGATTTTGTGTTCGAGAGGCTAGGGGTGGACTCTAGGCCTCATAAACCCACATCATCATGGCGACACCCTGTTTTTCTCCTCCTATCAAGGAAGAGAGGAGACTCTGACCAATCCCTGGCAAAGGGACGTGCTTAGGATAATCCAGCACACACACCCCTTTATCATTAGCATAAATAGAGACAGCTCAGCACTCAGAAAAGACACACAGATTCACCCACTAACCGATTGCTGGCGGAGCACCCTGCAGCAGAACCATCCATCTTCCTTGCTCCAGACTCGAGAAATTTGGAAAAGCAGAAAGGCCCATTGCATAGCTGAACCATTTTCAGCTAGGCCTTAAAATTCCAGAACCAGAACACCAGAAACTTAAGGAGAAATCAAAAATACAGCCGGGCTGTGCTGTACTGCTTGCCTGCTAAAAATAATTATCATCAGAACCAAGAGATCCAATCCAGTCCTGTGCTGTGCTGTGAAAAGACCCAGTCCAATCTGGTGTGCCCCGCTGTCTGTCCTGCCCAGATCCCTGACCAGAATGCCTGACGGTTCAGTTTGAAAGATATCTAGTGAGTATCTATAGATAGATCTGTGTCACTAACATATGTACTTGGCTTAGTCCAATCCCTATCTGCAATCCATCCTACTTTGTCTTCAGAACCTGCATTGATAGAAATCTTTTTGAATTGCCTGATCTCTCTATCCTATCCCTTCTATCTTTCCTCCTGTACTAGTATTGTTAAAACTATCTTTGCGCTGATATTTTTCATCTGAAGAAGGCAAGCTCCTCGGCAGGCAGTCGTCCTGATCAAGTGGCTGTGCTTCCGTGTGGTATTTGTTTCTTCATAGTCATCCTCTAGTGTAAGAAATCCTTTTTGTCATTTCAAAGTGCATTCCTGCTTCCCATTCTTGCGCCTATCTCAGAAAACAACCTCCACTAAAACGTCCATAACTACTTCAGTTTTTGTGCTAGAAACAAAATTTCAACTTCTGCTTGTAGTTAACACCCAGCTCTCTAATTCACATCCAAAATGCATTCCAAATCCATGTAGTTCTCCCGTAATCACGATCATTGTGCACATAAAGGTTTGCCGCAAATGTTCATTTAGGGAATTTCTGACACATGTAAAACAGCTTTTGATTGCTTCCGACCTCAATTTTAAGATTTCACCTTGGTTCTTAGTATTAAATCATTGCTAGTGTTTGTCTGCAACTATACAAAGTGGCTCCCATAAGAATTTAAACAATTTCAGCAATTTAAATGATATTTAGTGTTTTACCCAATCCATTCTCCAGATAACTTTAAAACCATTTTGACAGCTTGCCCATCAATTCTGTTTTTCTCTTGTGTTGCTGGGGGGAATGTTGGATTGTTATTTTGTTTGAATTCTGCCATTCCTGAAAACCTGTTCTCTCCTCCTTTCTCTTTACATTATCTATTGGGGGGTTGGGGGGTGTGCAGGGGGAAGTAGTAACCACACTGCTATTTGATTTGAACACACACACAAGTATTATTTCTGTGCTGAATTGTTTTGCTCACTATTACTCCCTGTGATTAAAGAGATTGCTTAGTGTTACATCACCCCATTGGTGATTATTGTATACTCATTAAACATAGTGTGATTCATTTGTAACCACATAAATAAATATTTTAACTTTTTAAACCAGCCTGATTCCTGGTTCAGTGTGACCAGGTGGGTTCCAGGAGGGGGGTGTGATATGAGTGGTACATCGTTCAGAATAAAATAACTTTTAGACACAAACAAATAAGGATTTCACTTGGGCATTACACGCTAGGTGTTGACTTAGGTGAAGTGCCGGATTGAAATCACTTACAATGATATAACCTCAGTTTTTACTAAAGATAAGTGAGTAAGAGGATCGAGCGAGTGCTGATCTTTGTTGTAATCCCTGTTTTAGATATTTGACATTAAAACAGATTCCCTTTCCCTTTTGCCAAACTACCTGAGTCGTCTTGATTATTGATTTATGAATAGAATCTGCATCCCCATCCATCTCCAGGGTATTGCTACTCATCTTAAAGGGCTGGGCAACCCAGTTCAGGACAACTACTGGACCTATGGATCCAGAGCATACATGAAGTTACCCAAAGACTGGCGAGGGCTGTGTTTTATAGTACTTGTCCATGTCCCAGAGTTGATGATTCCGAATAGTGACCTGAACATTGGAGAGTTTCCAAAAGCAAATGCTCACCTGAGAAAGAGATCAGTTGAATTTCTCAATCGAACCAAGTGGGAGAACTACTTTTAAGCTAAATCAATAGATGCTTTTAATTCTATTCCATATGAACACACGTTGTACAGTCAGACCTCGTCAGTATTCGTGACAATCTTCATGCCAGGGATCCAGACGATGGCGAATGCCAAATGGTTACAGATTACCATATGTGAGCTCCTGCAGACGATCAATACTACCATAAAGGGATTCATTGCTATCAAGTATGAATTGAGAGCCATAAGACTCTTCAGAATAGATATGTCCTGGACATGGTTACAGCTATGGATGGAGGTGTTTGTGCCGAAATTGGAGAATCATGTTGGACATTCATACCTTCTCATGATGTAGAGAATGGGACGTTGACAGAGGCCATAACGATGCTTTCGAACTTCAACATCAAGATGGAAGATAAGGTGGAAGATATTGCATATGGCAGCTGGTTTGCATCAATCTTTCCATGGGTTCCACAATGGATAGCAAATATCTTCAAGTTCCTCGGAGCCTTGGTGGTGATGATCATGTTTGGATTCTGTGTGATAAGAATAATAATCACACAGTGCAAAAGGATGGCAAAGAAAGCAGTAGGAATGAAGATCATGATCGATGTCGAGTCAGGGTTTGGACCCAAAGAGCTGACAGATGAAGAAATCAAAAAGTGTATAAAAGCAAGCATTCTAGCACCTGAGGGAACGAAGTTCCTGTATCCAAGAAACCACATGAAGTATGTGGGAAGATGGACCTACTGCAGCCCGAATGGACAATGTAATCTTATGACTTGGAGTGTTGATGAACATGTAAAATTAGCAGGATCTCTGACGGGCGTAATGAAGATAGGACTCCGAAGAAGCACTTTTTCAGACGAGGCTGTCTAGATGCAAAGACTGATGGGAGAGTGGTCAATGAATCAACCAGAGGGGGAGTGTAGAGGATGAGCCAAGTGCCTCTACCGAAAGTCCTGCCCCCCATATTGCCTATATGTTGGAAACCAGAAATTGAGGCATGCGCAACGCCAGTGATGGTCCCTATACCACAAAGAGAAATGACGCACACAGAAGAGATGCCAAAGAAGAGAGTATATAGACCTTATAGAATCTTATGGAGAAGTAAAGAAATAAGTAACATTTCACGTGCGAAAATGAAGAATGCATGTGTGGAGAGCACTGAAGAAAATGCAGTCATTTCATAATTGTACAGATGTGTAGTGAATAGACTGCAGGTGGTGCCGCCAATATATATATAGTGTGTGTATAGAATCTGGATGTTCCACAATGCATTTTAGCAAACTGGGACCCCGTGAACAGAAGGGCTGAAAGTCCGGCGCAGTTAAAGAAAACAGCTGACAGCGAAGGAAGATTTGAGAAGGCTTTTCTGGCCTGGTGTCAAGGGTTGGGGCAGCCAAGAAACTGGTTATCTATTCGAGAAGATACAATGAACATGAGAAGCGAGACAAGCTCCTGTCGAGGTGTAATGGAAAAACACTAGAAGTGCCAGGTTTTATTAATTTAATAGCATTAAATGCGAAGGAGGAGCTCAAAACAAGGTCTTCTGTCACATGGTCAAGTTGAAAATAGAGTTTCTCTGAGCTGCACCGAGACCAGAAGATAAGACCATTCTATTCTCAGGCGCAGTGATACTTTAAAGGCAGAGTTCAAAGGACTAATTGAATGGTAGACAGTAGGAGTGATGATGTATGTTGGGCTAATTGGGTGGGGCGGTATGGTCAAGTCCAAGCCTCCAGCACCTGGGGTACCAGCTTGCGTGCTGCCAGCGAGTAGAATATTCCAGAAGGTTACAAGTGTGCCAACCAGTTGTAGAGGGTCACGTACCAGAGAGCCCTATAGTTTGAAAGCCAATGAAACGTGTATTTCTATGACACAAGAGATGACTTGCACTAGGGGTGGGCATAGCTGTCCACTTGACCTTAGAGACCCAATCACGACCACATACCCCATAGAAAGTATACTTAGATGTTCCCCTTAAGCCTATCATAAACCCTCATAGGTTTTCGCTTATTTGCCACGTAGTCTGTCTTGCTGGCATTCAGACAAAGATGATTGGCAGCACACCAATCTTGGATGGCAGTTAGGCATTCAGAGATGAGAGAGGGGAGAGGAGGTGGCTGAGGGCAGCCTGAAAATGAGTTGTGTTGTCAGCGTAGCACTGGAAATTTGAGCAGAAAATGGCAATGCAGTGGGCGAGAGTTGCCAGGTATTGGTTGAAAAGCCAAGGCGAGAGGTTAGACCCCTGAGGAACACCACTGGTAGAGAGGAAGATATATGAAGGACCCAAATTGGACCTGGGAGGGTTGATCAGAAAGGAAAGAGGTTAGCCAGGCCAGAGCCTGATCACTGATACCCAGGTTATCACGGAGACGGTTGAGCAGGATGGTATGATTGACTGTGTCGAAGCCAGAAGAGAGATTGAGGAGGATGAGGACAGAGGGAATGTTAGAGTCCAGGTTGGAGAGCAGATCTTCACGGATGTTCAGGAGAGCAGTTTTTGTGCTTCTGGCAGCTCTGAAGCCAGACTGGTGGTCATGGAGACAGCCAACTGAATTGAAATGAAGGTTAAACTGAGAGATGGTCAACTTTTCCAGGAGATTTCCCAGAAAGGGAGTAATGGAAATTGGGTGATAGTGTAAGGGAGGGAATGTCTTTTAGGCGCCCTGCCCTCCGTTCTAAACCCCTTGCAGATTATGCTCATCCAACGGCCACTCATGCGCTTGTGGCCAGGGATGCATGATGGCTGCGGGACGACCCATATGGATGCAAATCTCAGCCAGAAGGCTGATCCCAGACTCCATTTTGTACCACACTCAGACTCCATTTTGTAAATGGTAAAACGGGCCTCATGAGCAAAAGCAGCACAGTGCTGCAGCTCTCCACTCGAGATTGTGGACAGTGGCCAGTTATTTCCCTCACCCTCCTCCCCTCTGTGTCCCTGCAGCAGGCTTGTTCTCACTGGAGACTAGGCGCGAACAAGCTACAAGACAAACACTGTATCTTTCGCTTTCCTCCTCCATCCATCACCTGTGAATGACCGGGCAAGAGCTTGGGTCTGATAGAAACATTTAATCTCCACAAACATGTCCCGTCCCTTGCAGACCCTACATTTATGACACAGGCTGGGGATGACCCCCCCAACCTCTCTCCTCTTTTGAAGTAACAGATACATACCCCACGCCTGTGTGCCACCCTGTATCACCCACATGGCTAATCCCCTCTGTAAAGACTATAAATCCCCCTCTGTGATTGTGTGTTAAAGGGCTGACACTATGAAACTCACCAAAACGATCTTTACCATATTATATGAAACACAAAGTCATGCTCCAATTGTTTGGGATCTATATTGTTGGTTACATGTCGTTCCTTACCAAGAACCCACCCTAATGTATGATATCCCAAGTAGCATACTTGATCTGATGTGCAGCATATGACCCGAGTGCTCAATGGTGATTTCAGTACTATGTATATTTTTTAAGTGTGTTCAAGAAAGCATAACATTCTCAAATTTACATTATAAATGACAAAACCACGAGGTTAATATGAATAGTCATTTTGCAGCATGATGACTACAAAGACACCACCTGTAATAATAATCAGAGCTCGCTTATCATTTTTTGTGTGTGCAGTGGCAATACCTTGAGTTTACCTCATTCTAATAACTCGCATATAATGCCACAAAGCGAACAATACCAAATCTAACAGGCCTCAGGGCCTTCTCTCCCGGCCTTGCAGTGCTGCACACTCAGCCCCTACCATCCTCCCCCTCTCGCTGGGCTGAAGGCTGAAGGCTCTTTTCTCACTGTTGCTCTGATGCTACAAATGTAACCTCTCACCCTTGAGCCTGCACCAAGTATCCACTCTTCCCTCAGCCCACCTGACACATGAGATCACCATGAACCTGCCTGACACCCACAGACTCCGTTTTAAGAAATATAGACTACAAGCCCCTTCACTCCAAAAGCCTTTAGATGTAACAGATGTATGCCCCACATCTGCATGCCACCCCAGCTCACCCTAAACTACTAATCCCATGTTTAGTAATATATCCTTTTTACACTAACAAACAACAAGCCACCCTCTCATAGAATCTAAGAGAATGCTTGATAAATGTGCCAATGAATTATTGTGAACAGCTTAGGCACCTGGACCCATGTGATCTTACTTTTATTGTCCAGGTCAAACGTCCAGTAATATATTTCTTATATGTCAATGTGAATAGATGAATGTCAGAGTATGCGTGGCCAAAAGGGCATTGCTATGTAGCATAAATTGTAACAGCTCGGACATCATCTGACCCTGCGCTCCACCCAGAAGAGCCCAGCTGACTCGTGCACCCTGCACTGGCACCACGTGGACCTCTGCCAATCCTGGAGCATCGGGCCTAAAGAATACATAGTGTCTAGTCTTCACCATCCAATCTCCACAATTTATGTGCCCCCTATAGTTAACATCATCAATGATGCGACTTTGTAATAAATATGAATGTTTTTCTATTGTCTGGCAGAGCGCTCTAGGAGTTTGCAGAGTTCTCTGCTTGCCCTATTTGGTTTTGGATAAACTTTACTTTTTATCTTCACCCGCACTTGGTCCTGGTCTCATTCCCTCTTGGGGTGTGTCCATTATAGACTCTCATTGGGGAGTTATCACTGCATTTTTGGGGGATGCTCACTTTCAAAAGTTAGCCAGACAACAAGGATCAGCTGTGTGTTTCTTGAGAAGAGGATGCACAAGGGAGTGCTTCAGAGGGGAGGGGAAGGATCCTGAGGCAAAGGAGTAGTTGCAAAAATCAGCAAGGGCCGGAGCAAGGGTGTCAATGTGGTCCTTGATGGTTTTAGAGGAACAGGGATGAACCTGTTTTGACAAGGCTTTCATAGATCGGACTTGTCTAGTGACCTCATCAGGGGAGAAAAGAGGAAAGCACAAGAAGGAGAGTGGGGGGTTTGGCTGAAGGAGGGTCAGCAAGCACAGAAGGAGTGGAGGGGCAGGGGTAGAGAGGGTGGACAAGATGTCCTGGGTTTTTGAGATAAAGTTAGCGGCAAGCGCATTTCAAAGGGCCTGCGAGGCAACACGAGGGGTAGAGACTGCAGCAGGGTTGGCCAGCTCCTTGCAGATTTTAAATAGTTTGGCTGAGTTGTTAGATGCCGCAGAAGCAAGAGCTTTAATGTGGACTCTCTTCTTGGTGAGGACATAGAGTGAGTATTGCCTTTGGAGCAGGCAACAGGCCAGTTTGTCAGGGGATGAAGAAGAAGCCCTCCATTTCCTCTCAGCCGCCCTACACTTACGTGTAGCTAGGTCAGAGTCATGCCAGGAATTGCACTTGGCTTTGGACTTCAAATGGATCCTCATGACAAGGGCAAGAGCATCAAGAGTATCAGAAATTGAAGAGTAGAGCAGAGACAGGGCTGTGTCAGGATGTGAGACAGCCAGGGATGGTGGGGCGGGGGGAGAGAGAGAGAAGGTGGTAGCAAAAGCCTCAACTGACACACGCTTTATGGGCTGGATGTCCGAGAAGGTTAGGTGACAGTGTTGGGGTAGGCTTGGCTTGGGGGGAAGAGGAGGAGAGATGAGAGGAGAGGAGGGACTGATCGCTGCAGGAGAGAGGACTGGTCAGAGGAGATCAAGACATCAAGTGTGTGCCCTGCAGAGTGAGTCGGACCAGAGGGGAGGAGGGAGAGGGAGTCGCAGAGGTCACGGAAGAGTACAGAGGAAGAACAAGGAGAGTCTAAATGGATATTGAGCTCACTGAGGAGGAGGAGAAGGAGGAGTAGAGTGGTAGAGGCAAGGAGGGAGGAGGAGAGGTCCGCGCACTCAGAGGTAAATGAGTGGATTGGACCAGGAGGCCAATAGATGGTAGCCACAGTAAGAGAATGGGTAGGAGAGAGAGAGAGAGAGCTTACAGACAAGGTATTCAAAAGAGGAGTGGATCTGAGTGGGAATGATAGAGGCAGGCATCCACTCAGGAAAGATCAGGGCTACCCCCCCACCGGACCGGCAGGATCTGGGTGCAGAGAGGATCTTGTAGCCATCAGGGAGGAGAGTGTCAAAGCTCTTGACAGAGCTGGCTGTGAACCATGTCTCAATCAGACCAAGGACATCAAGGTCTAGTTCTTCAAGGAGGTGACAGATGTCAGAGTAGTGTTTGACAGCAGAGCGAGAGTTGAGAGTGGCAATATGAAGAAGGTTGTCAGCTTTAAAGACCTTCTGGGGAGGGGTACAGATCAGAGGTACGCCATGTGGAGGAGCAAGAGCCCTAGGAGGGGCAGAGGAGGAGGAGGAGGAGCAGCAGAGGGAGGGCAAGGTAGCCAATGGGGGACAGGGGGGGACAGCAGGAGATGAGAGGAAATTTATGAGGCGAGGGAAGCGCCTTTTAGAGAGGGTGAGATTGGCCTGAGGGCTTAAGGTAGACATTAATGATGACTTTAGAGGAGTCGAAGGAAGCCAGGAGAACTTCCCAGCGAGTGCTACCATTAATGGGATAGGAGGAGATGGGACAGAGCACAGAGATCATATGAAGAGTCCATAGATCTGGCGAAGGAACGACAAAGAGGGTCAGTGAGGGTCTGTCTGGAGGAAGTATTGGAGTAGGTGTTGGCGATAGGAAGACCAGTTTAAGAGGCCAAGATATCCTTTTTGAACTTCTTCCTACCAGACTTAGTGAGAAGGGAAGGATAGTCAATGGAGAAGCAGTTGGAAAAGATAGGAGAAAGAGAAAGCGCTGTGGGGGTGGAAGCGAGGAGAGGATGGAGAAGCTGGGGGGGCTAAGGCAGGTAGGTGTGGGACAAAAGAGAGTGGTGAGGTCAATGGCTTGCAAGTTACAGAGAAGCAACATCATACAAGCAAAATACAGAGAATTTAGCCAAAACAGCAAGATTTTATTTTCTAGCAAAAACAGCAAGCTTTGATGTTCTAGCAAAAAGCTAAAAAAGCAAGATTTTATTTTCTAGCAAAAACAGCAAGCTCCAATCAGGGATTCAGATGTTAGCAAAGGGTTTTAAGAAGCACTGTGCATCAGGATGACAACATGGGTGTAATAATTTCAGAAAGAACAGTGATAGTCAAAGGAGTCCAGAAGGAGGGAACTAACCCATAGTTCTGGAGGTGACAATGTCAAGGCAGTCTGGATTTCTTAGAGAAGTGAGGTGGCAGCATTATTGTGGTTAAGAAGCAGGGAGGACTCCAATTAGTTTTCCGGAAGCAGAGAGGGAGCGAACAGGGGCCTTGGAAGTGGGCCTTTGTTCAGAGGGCTGGCTAAAGCCTTCCGGTCCTTGGTTGGATGGAAGAAAACACCCAGCAACCAATGGGAGTGCTGCACAGGGAGAGGTAGTTCATCCAGCCTGCCTACACAACAAAGAAAACCATAGCGGCCATCTTGGAAGGGCCAAAAGTCAGTCAAATAAGCAGGCAATAGTGGGAACACTCATGCCTTCAAAATAGAAAGTCAGCTTCAGGTATTAAAAGGCTCACAAAACAGAAGCACGTTCAAAATGCCCTATAAAACAGTGCTTCTCCAACAATTTTAAGCACATTTTGTTTTTTCTTCCTTTTTTTAAATTTTCGATTTTTCAGGTTCAATAATTTCCCTGGAGGTGCAGTAATGCACAGAAAGTGCACCTACCTAATGGAGGGATCAGCAGCCAGGCACAAACTCCACATGTGCAGGAAAAAAAAGATGGCCAGGAGGGTGGAAACAGGACCTCACTCTCAGTGAAAAGCAGATGAAAAAAAGGAGTACATCCTCCCAGTACATTTTGAACAGGCCAGGGGCCTCACCCTTAGCTTGCTCCTCCACCTGCTAGCACTAGTGTTAGTATTATTTGCATTCTACACCATTAGAGTAACAATCGCAGAGTGCATTAAGACCACACAGAAGACAATAGCGATGGAAAGAGTGGTAGACGTACTTACTAAGACAGACGGGAACACACCAACTCTTGAAGTGCTGCAGTCACACCTAAAACAGTGTCCCCTCTTCCCTCCAGGCATGTAATTCTTGTATCACTCTAATGCCCACCATTATGTAAGATGTTGTGTCTGGTGCAAGCCAGACAGAGTGTTGCTATATGACCTGGACTAGCATGTGAAGTCCCATGACAGCTTGAGTGGGGCCGCAAAGGTGTGGAACCCAAAGATGCCCATCAATGGAGAGGGGTACCCAGTTAGTGTGGTCCATGACTCGACCGGGGGGGGGGGGGGGGGGAATGAAGAGCGGCAGATGAACGTGTCCCATCATTGCCTTGACCCTTCCCCCTGTTTTGACGGCATAGACATGAACAGTGTAACTCGCTCATGGCATCTACCCCCTCACCACCATTGTATCACCGATGTGAGAACCGCTGCTCACTGAGACAGCTTTATAAGCCCTACCCGGATGATGCAACTGAAGCAATAAATATGCAGATAATGGAGCAGCTAAATGAGCTGTGACCATGAAGGAGACAAAGAACGTCACAGCTGAGGCTGACACACGTAGGTGCATTTAGACACAAAGCACATATCCATCCATGCACGAAGCTACGCAGGCATTAGGTCAAATCGCATTCAGACATGAAGAACATGCTTACAAACCACTAGGGTAGGAAACATACACTTCTTTCTATGCTGAAACGAAAGTCGCACGGGAATACATATACACGCTTGTTTATGCAGAACACAACTGAAATGAGTGGCCATGAAAATGGAAGATGCTGTCACGTTGAGCGAGTGAGGGAAGTTGAGAAGTCATAAGACAGCAGAAAGTCTTTGTCTTGCCGAAGCAAGCAAGGTACCCTAGCCTGAATAGCACAGATAGCAGGCGTACAGATTGTCAAGGTTAGCAGAGGAAAACAGGTTTGAGCCAGCATTGGGAAAATACAGAGAATATACGCAGATCCCAGACATGGGACAGAACTCTACCTACAATAACAAGGAACACATTTTGCAGGGAAGGCTTGGTTCCCATCAGCTCACACTTGACACCGAGGAGAAAGTAGCAAAAACAAGTCTCGAGAGGCCCAGAAGGCAATGGCAACCAAAGCAAAAAGGAGTAGAAACCTCACACATTACTGAGCAGGATAATTCAAAATACGGCCCCCACACACGTGATTTGCAGCTTGCAGAGAATTCCCATTAATCAGAGCCAGACAAGAGCAGACGGGAACCTTCGTTTTCCATCCATCACTTGAGAACAAACGATACAATGCAGAGCAAAGTTGAAAGCCAAATATCCTGACTCAGGGCCTAGGGAATCAGAGAATGGCAACTTTGGTGGAACACGCAGCACCTTGGGGCCGCTCTCATTACCTTCAAGTGTTGCTCATCTGCTGGTAGCAGTCCAAGCTCCCATGGTTGTGAAAATTATCCCTGACCAATCATTGTTCACCCTTACCGTACACCCCAACAGTGTTGCAGAACCCACTCGTAATGCACCTTGATGACATGTTCCCCATGTATCATTTTGTAGGTGGTCCCAGGTGGAGATACCTGATCTCACCAAACCAATAAGGTTACTAAACCATTATAGAAACTATAGTGTGCCATACAACTCACCCAATCATAACCCTCGTAGGTATGAACAATGTATTATTTGTTGTGATGTCATTGTGAAATAAAACTCTGTGACAAGCTTGTACCCGATGAGAAACAGCTGGAGATCACCCTGGATGTCCGTCACTGTCCAGTTTAATTAAGATGTTGTTAATAAAACAGTATCTTTGCCATTTTGCTAGTCTGCTCTATATTTTGGGTGTGGGATGCTCCCTACCTGTCTGCTGCATACCCGAGAGGGGGGTGTCCTCCCCTAACTAGACAATATGTTATAAATGGTATGTCATTTTATAATTCGAATGTGCTAAAAGATCATTTGAACTGTAACGCACTACTAATAATTATTTTATAATTTTTTTAAAAACGTAATCCCACCACCATCTCCCCGCTTGCTTTTCCCCGCCATGCTTATGACCTCAGTCACCCACCCACACCTGCTCCTTATCCCTTCTGCCTGTCACTGGAGGAGGCATGCACGATTTAGGTTCATACCCCAGTGTCCTCTGCATAGCCCACAAGGCTTTCTGGGGCCAGGACCCCTACTATCTACAATGCTCTCTTCCTAAATACTCTCCTTCCAGATCCCTCTGCTCTGCCGCCTCCAACTCTCTACAGGTGAGCGTTTTTTCCAAACAGAGATTCGGAGTGGATCCTTATCCTCTTCAGCTGCCTGCCTCTCTGTCTTGAGCCGAACCTCCATAAATTTCAGAAACTCCTCAAGACATTCTTCTTCTCTTCCTCTTTCTCTCTCCCTTGCTAACCCCCTTTCTCTTCTCTGCTGCCTCCCTCCTTCCTTCCCATCCCCAACCTGTTCCGTCAGCTGACTGGTCGCCTGGTGCACCTCCAGAGCCTCAGGTTCGCCCGCCAGTTCTGCACTTGCCTCTGAGCCTCCGCACTCTGCCTTGCATATTGCATTACTGCACTCGGGATACATTCCATGGGAGTGGCACCCACTCTGCACTTAACCCTGGCCCCTGCTGGACTTGGGCGCACTTGTCCCGCTCCCTCGCACTTCTGCCTGCGCACTTGCATGACCTTGAATGTACTAGGGTTGGCATCTTTGCCTGTCCTGTCCTCTATCTCCCCCTCCCTCCCGCCCTACCTGGCTGGCCTGCACGCATAGACGCATTGATGACCAACCTTTTTTTCTTGTATGTTCCTCTCCCCCGTCCCCGCTTCACCCCCCCTCTCTCTGTCACACACTTATAATAGTAGAAAGGCCCTGGCCTAGTATTTTAGTTATTGCTGTTGGATCATTCAGAATCATCAAGGCCTAAGAATGACGACGCCTTGAAGTGCTTTAAAAATAACAATTACAATACATATCACAAGGATGCAAAGAAATGGGTGGATATTATTTTTATATGGGTATGTCTGAAGATGAATAGGCGTCACGGCAGTCACACTTAAATCCACACTAATTTAAGACTGACATTATTCGCCACCTTTGCCTGCATTTATTGTTGCTAAAATTTAGAATTTTATAATAATCTGTGACCTATATAGCACTTTTGCCAAAGCGCTTTGCATAGAATTCTTTTATATACAAATATTTTTCACAACTAAAATTCATTCCTGAGTTGACGTTTCCAGGAATCAAATCTGACATCTGGAGATCACACACAAATCTAAACAAATCTCAACACTGAGCACCAAACCCGCTGAGCTAGCTAACCAGCTATTTCTCTGTAAATGCAAACCAATATATTTCGGTAATCCCTTGTCTCTAGGGGGCTAGGGGAGGGGGTCACATTTCTTCTTAATATTACATCTATTATTACAGTGCTTAGAAGTGGGATGACCACCTCACTGCACACTTATAATACAGGTTAAACATTAATGTTATATTTTGCATTTAAAAAAAGATAGGACAGGAGAGGGTGGTGGGTGGGATAGCATGATAAATTCTCATTGACATCACAAGAAGTCACGTGTTGTATGGACACCCGTCGCGGCTTGATGGTGCAGGGTGCTTTCCTTTAGTGTTCCAGCCCTGTTGCCTCCCAAGATTTGTGGAGACAAGAAGCGGATGGCGTTCTGTGGCTGCATCTCAGAAGCTTCCTGATATGCGAGGAAAATGCAAGGAGAATGTGATAGAGTGCTGCCTGAAACGGAATGAGACGCACTGAGATGGGAGGTGGAAGGCCTTTTGTGGTTTCGGCCTTGACGGATGACGAGCCCGAGGTAGTGGTTATTTTATGGCTCTGGACCCTGTGAGTCTGGCTAGGGACTCAGATCCCAGGTACCAGCAGAAGCGCCCTGGGCCATGGAACCATTGTATAGTTGCTTGTTTGCAAAACCTTATGTATATTGGTTTGCTGGTTTTCTTTGGTAACCCGATAAATGTTATCCTTTTATCAGGGGAACACCAGTTATGTTATGTTAAAGGCATTTACGTAAGCGCACGTACACCCGAAGGCATCTTGGCGCTGAGGAAAAGAGGTGAGCAAGGATCTTGTAGGGCCGCTAAAAAAAGCAGAGCTTTCAAACTTTGCCGAAAGGCCAGGTGATCAGAGATATCTCGCAAGGAGATAGGAAGGCGATTCCATGCTTCAGCAGCGGCAACAGAGAAGGCACAGCCACCCCTACGGGCTAACCTGAACTGAGGAACAGTCAGCCAACGGGCGGTGAGAGATCGGAGGGTGCGAGTAGGTTGATAGGGAATGAATTTGCTTTGCAAATATTCTGCCCCCTTTCCATTAAAGGCTCGGTGGACCATGCACATAGATTTGAACAGGATCCGTTGGGCAACAGGAAGCCAATGAAGTTGTCTCAAAGTTAGGCAAAACAGTTGCCCAGTTGGTTGAATCGCTGTTTTGTATTGAACACTGTCCCATATTTTTGCTCATTATCACTAGAGCCAAAGCTAGTAAAATGCTCAGCGACAATATGTATGATCCCCCTGTCCAAACATAGCCACTTAACAGAAATGTTGCCACTCAGTGCCGACAGGAAGCAGTGATTGAAGGACATGAGATCCTGTCCTTTTATTGATAACGATGGCCCCAGGCTGTTTGCATGTCACCCCCTCAATCAACGGGGAACTACCCTCTGAGTTGACTGCTAACAAGGAAGAGCCGGGGTGTCCCCCAAACAATGACCTTATGAAAAGTTGCGCTCAAAGGTCTGATGTTTAAATGTCATCCCTTACCGCCCTTGACGTGTCTGGAGTGAATAGTGGCAAAATAGTTCCTGATAAACCAACAATGGAAAATGCATAGGCAGCTACCTTAGTGCCCTCCCTGCAGTCTTCATTAGAACTGATGGAGAGATGAACAAATGTATCTATTAGACCAGACCAGCCCTTTGCAATGGCTGCAAATTAAGGAAAAGATCATTGGGGAGCTTAATCTATGTAAAAACGTTACAGATGTTTGCACTTGGATAGACCTCATCAACAAGCTTGCTGTGCAATTCAAGCCGGAGAAAGTTGATACATTCTGCCAAAGGGACCAGCTCACTGATGAGAAAAACCAGAGTTCCCAAAGTGTGATAAATCAGAGATCCCAAACTACCCTATGTAATTCGAACCACTTGGCCCACACGGGGCATAGACCAACCCTTAGTGACTGGGAAGGGCATAAACATCAGGGATCACCCTCGTCAGATGACTCCTGAGCTGGAAATACAGTACAGCTACCGGACTATAAACCCATGAAACAGCAAAATGTGTTACCTAACCTGCAAACTCTTAACACGTCCATCATAATTGGACAGCAATTACAAGTACCTATGGCAACCCTGTGGGTTGGAGCAGGTGAGATGGCTCAAGCGTCTTTACATCATGTCCAACAGAACATCACTAACCCCAAATATGGCATCCCTCGATGTTTGCTTATTTGCAAAACCTTTATACCCCCAATCGGTGAAGATTTCGAGAGCAAGACTGCGATGGATCATAGAAATGTTATCACTAACGTGGAGACACCAGCAGGGTATGAACCCAGAGACACCTTGAGAAGTAAGCTGCTGGCATGGCTACGTCAGAAGATTGGGCCTCGTGTTGTAAGGATGTCAGATCTCAAGATTATTCTAAGGATTGAGATTGGCCAGTGGTGTACCCAGGAGGGCAGGAATTGTAAATTGATGGGGTGCGGCAAAAGACATCTGTCGTCCTTTCTATCCATTTTCAATGATCTTTCGAGAGCGTCATCTAACCTGAAGCTAGAAGTAGACTTTGCTGTTTTATAGGATTGTTAACACTGTGGATCAAGGACTTCTTCTTTTCTTTTCCTTATTATTCTCTGTATCGTTTGCCTCATTTCGTGTCCTGCTCAGAGGCCTACGGACGCGTGGCGCATTACAAAAATGAAAATAAATACAATGTTTCTCTTTAACTGCACAGTTGATCAAACATAGTGCAGTGACAGCGGATAGCTCAGCAAATGAAATGCTCAACTCTGACATGTCAGCCTGCAGTTCCAAATTTGAACTCTCACGGGGACTGAATCAGCCTGTCATCCTTCTGAGATTTTTAAAGGAACTGCCATTACGTTTGGTAGTTGTACCACCTATCGTTCCAGTGCTTAAAAGCAGGAGGAATCGGGCATGAAGTGCTATACATTCAAATGTGCAAGAATGGGCCTCTGTACGAGTTTGGCTTTAATTTGGTGGTAAATCTGCCAAATTACTGCCAAACTCAATTACAGTTAGCACCACTTGTGGTCCATAGGACTCCATGAGGATTTCTGGCATATTTACCGTCAGTAGAATGACAGCGTGGTAAATCTTCCAATTTTTTGCAGCAAAGTTGAGGATTTACCTCCAGCAGCAAGCTGGAGGTGAATACGCCACTATTCCTCCAAAGCTTGATGGGTTGACAACACAGTAATTCTGCTCTCAGAAAATTCGCCCAAAATCATAATTTGGCGTTGCGGAAAAATTGTGATAATTCCATTACAACCAAAAAGAATTTCATGTAATTGAATTACTGCCACTTTTTCCTGCACTGCTAAACTCTTAAGGAGGCCCAACATCAACTATTCTAGCTGGATATGGCTAGTCTATGCCAGAGGTCTTCAAACTGTGGGGCGCCCACCCCACAGAGGTGCGGCCACATTCCCAGGGGGGTGCGGGACCCCTGCCTGAAATGTAAAAAATGTTTTTAAATTGGAGGGAAGAAAAAGTGGGCAGGGGGAGCCCTGGAGAGGGGCGGCTCATCCATAATTTGCAAGGGGGCATTGACCCAGTGACCCTCTCACCCATTATGAAGGAGCTGAGGAGCTAGCCAAGTGAAACACAGCTCCCTCAGCTGCCTTTTTCAGATGAGGGAGCGCTCCTGGGCTGACTGAACTGTCAAAGGGAAACAATGTTTCCCTTTGACAGTTCAATTCTCCAGCCACACATTCTCACTGAGCCATGCAAGGCTGGGGGCGTTTTGCTTCGCCAGCCTTGCATAGCTCATTGGAAATGCTGGCTGGGGAACTGCATGTATGTATGTCTGAGGGGGGAGCTCCTGCGCCTCCTCGCACATATAGACATAGCAGCCTGGAGCAGGATGTTTCAGCACCCATGTGCTGTCTCGGGAGGATAGCTCAGTGGCAATGTGCTCGTCTTGGAAGCAAGACGGCATGCAGCAACACAGGTTCAATCCCCGGGTCTGCGCTTAGAAACCTCTGGGTGTTATAAATACCCTATCATATCATATCAGGCCCCTGAATGTGCAGGAATCCGGAATCTCTTGTTGCCTGATTCCTGTTCATGATGCAGGAGCTGGAGTGCATGGGGGGGAACCTTCAGTACCGGCCCGAAGGTAAGTTTATGTTCATTTTTTAAAATTTAAATACGTGCATGGGTGCGTGCATGCTTGTGTTATGATTAAGTGTATGGTGATGGGTGCTCGTATGAATGATGCACTGCTTCCTGTGTGAATGTGTGTGTTTGTGTTGGTCTGTGGAGCTGATTTAAAAATGCCTTTGTTGCACAATCCCCCTACCCACCGGCCAAAATCAGCTCTCCTTCTGAGGCTCTGTGGAGCCCAGGGGACTGGGATGGTATCATTTTACTGGACATCTATCAAGGATGTCCAGTCCAAAATATCATGCTTGCCGCCTGTTCTCTCCCAGCACCAATTTTTTTAAAAAAACGTATGCTCTAGAATGCAACATTTTAACCCATTACTTTAAAAAATGTCCCTCTCGAACCCTGCGTTGATTGGTTCTGGATCACGCGCTATGCTCGGTCATTATGGCATATCTGGGGGAAATATTTATTCACCTCCACTTAAAAAATTCACCAGCTGCCACTGGCCCCGGGACTTTGCTGGGAGCAGGGTCGGGGGAGCCTAGGGACTGTGGTGGGAGCAGGATGGGTGGGAGCCATGGGCTAGTAGTGGGGGCAGGATGGGGAGATCCCAGGGTCTTTGGTGAGGTGGGGAGAGCCTAGGGACCGGGTAGAAGTGGGGATGAGGGAGCCCAGAGACTGTGATCGGAGCAGGTGGGGGAGCCCAGGGATTATACTATGAGTAGGGTGTGGCGACGGCACACAATAGTTAATAGCCATTTGGATTTACTGTCCATTTGCCATTTTTGGGAGGGCCTAGCCTGTCCACATGTTGCCCCGGCCAAAAAAGGGTGAAGACCACTGGTCTATGCCATAGTAACATGAAAACGTGGAGTATTTTGGCATGCAAAAAGAGATAAGCCACAGCCATATAAACTATCAAGTCAACTCTAGATAAGAAGTTCTGCGTTTGGAGAAATCCATTATGTTCTTTTTAGACAGACCCTACTCCCCAGCAGCACCTTTGCAAATAAAGCATGATTTGGAAGCCAAAACAAAAGCAGGAACAGCGCTGGCCCGGGTATTGTTCTGGAAATGTCATATTGCACCTCACAACCGCAATGCGCACACATTTCTGTTGTGTAGTGTGTACAATAGCGAACTCCTCATAATGTGATGCTTCTCACAGATGTTTCTGCGTGTCTCCTGGGCCCAGCGCCAGGATTCCTACTCATCATTGCTGTGTAGGTTGCGGGGGGGAAGAAGGGGGCTGTCATAATGCCTCCCTAGAGACGTTGTTTAGGAGACACGGGCGGAAGGGGATGTTAAAAAGCCTTTGCCAATAAGCTCTTTCTCTATAGACATTAGGCATTGGAATAAACTGGCTTTTTTTTGTCTGAGGCAGATTTGTACTGAAATGTTGACACAGCAAGATAACTCACTTACAGTATTGGCCCACATGATGGCGCTATTGTCACAGAAAATAACGATCCCGTGCAATAACTTCTTTAAATCGCACTTTTAAATAATTGCGTACACTAAAATGTAGTGAGTGGCTTTATAGGCCGGGAATAGGAAGCGCAATTGACAGACGGGAACAAAAATAGTACACATTTTTCGCATTGTTAAGCAGCAGTCTTTTTTGCTAGTCGTATTGTTTTTTCTAGGAAACGTTTTCCTATATATTAGGGAAAAAATATGTATATTAACCCATCGTTATCGTTGCATAATCCAGGAAAAATGTCCGTTATAGCAGGTTTACACGGTTCTTGCAATTATGACCGACATATTGAGTTTTTTTTCCTCCTCGACGATAAGTTGCGTTTAAAAAGGCTCGCCTTAAACCAGTGCCTGTCTCAGCTTTTCACCGGAAGTCGATTAATTTAGCAGTATTAAATCCTGCAAGAATAACATCACTAATAGCGTGTAGAGCCTGTGTATAAAATGTGTTTTTCCCTTTCAGCTCAAATCTATGCAAATCGGCCCTGACCTCCCAGCGTCACTTTTTCTAAAAGTATCCTTGCTGAGTCCACCCTGCTTTCTTACCCATTCCTCCGAGCGCCTGGAGACCATGAGAAGGGCAGCAGTGAGCGCTGTAAATCCTGATAACGTAATACTACATTCGACTTTTCACAGTGCATAAGTTGTGGTAGGAGAAAACGGTTGGAGAATTGTCTTTCCGGTATCACTACATATTATCCCCACCACAAATATCGCTGCATATATGGTCGTCTAGAACGGCCATAGGCGATATTTTTTGGGGTTGGGGGTCATTTTTGGGTTTTTTGGGAGCAGAGGTTGCAGGGGTGTCCCCCGCTCTGTAAGAAAGAATGCAGGGGTTGCAGGGTGTCCCCCGCAGGTTCCATGCCTTAATATCGCGCAAAAATATGCCTATATTTTTGTATGGCAATATTTATGCAAGGATATTAACGAATGGAACCGTCTTTCCTAGACCGAGTGCACACTGTGTGCCCGAGGTGAGCCTGGTTGCATCCTTGGTAGACTGGTGTCATGTTTATTGATTTTCAAAGCACAGGTGCACCACTAGTCTTCTCGGTGCTGTACTTCATCTACACATGACCTGACTATTTTGAGTAGATGTCGAAGTGTAAATAAGAAAACCAGTGGGGCAGAGAGATCGGGGGGGAGGGGGGGGGAGGTGGGTGGGGTGTGGGGAGTGGGGGTCCTCCTCTGGAAGAGGGCAGACAGGAAGCTATAGAGGCATGGCAAGCGATTGGCGTCATTCTGCTGTTGTTGTCAAATTGTATTGATCAGTACAGATTCGTTGGGAGGGGTGAGGGGCACTCAGAGCCAGCCCTGTGGGGTAATGGGGCACACTCCAAACCATCTCCGGGGTGAAACCAGGGCCGGTGCACCATGAACCAGCCCAGGGGAGCAGTGGGGAGAGTAACAAGGGAGAATATAGTAGCACATGAACCGTCCTCTCTTGGAGTATGTACCCAATAATATTTTGAATCGTCTGGTTTACACCTTAAATGGGCCAGTCTCGCGAGGATAGCTCAGGGGCAACGTGCTCGCCTTAGAAGCGAGACGACATGGAGCAACACAGGTTCGATCCCCGGGTCTGCGCTTAGAAACCTCTGGGCATTAAGCGCATTATAAATAACCTATCATAAATAAATAACCGATCATATCAGTTTGTTTATTCTATTTGCACAAGAATTCATAACAGCAAGTCAATTATTAGAGTTCTATGGTTTCCTTTACATTCCACTCTCAAACTAATAACCACATATATTGCAAAGTGCTCATTCACCCCAGTTTCAACATTTTGGTTACACGGGGCAGGCTTGAGATTGGTCAGTCATTGGTCTTCAACCCAGAGTGTGTGGATGGCTTCATCCGTAGGGATCATTTCATAGTGTGATGCATGTTTGTGGCAGCCATCCATCATTAAAGGATTCACATTCAGGCGTGTGATGGTGGGGATAGGAGGGTGAGAATCCTGGGATTTGCAGCTGGGCATAGCGTGCATGAGGGATGTCAGAAAGTCAGCATTTGGACCATCTCCACCTCTATTACTCAGACACATTCAGTGAGGGCTATTGGACGAGAGTAATTGGACGAATCGAGGCCACTGCGTGAAGAGCTGCTGGAGAGAGAGATGTCATTGAGTGCCGGCATCTTTCTCTTGGAAGAATTCCCTGAGTTGATGGAAGATGTGAGGTCATGGCAGTTCACAGGGCGGGCAGAGGGAGCGGTGTTAATTCTCCGAAAGTACAGGCAATGTTGCCTGGATTCATCTGTGACCCTAGATCAGTGGTCTTCAAACTTTTCGGCCTGCCCCCCCAAGCAAAATGTGGGCAGCCCGCCCCCCACCAAAATTCCAAATGGACAGCAAGTCCAAATGGCTAAGAACTAGTGCATGCTATCCACACACTCTACTCCCAGTGTAGTCTCTGGGCTCCTCCACCTGCTCCCATCACAGTCTCTGGGCCTCTTCATCCCACTCCTACCCAGTCCCTGAGCTCTCCTCACCCTGCCACAGACCCTCGGCTCTCTCCACCCTGATCCCACCACTATCCCATGGCTCCTGCCAATCCTGCTCCCACCACAGTCCCTGGGCCAGTGGAGCCTGGTTAATTTTTTAAGCGGAGGGACATACATACTTCCCCCAGATATGCCGTAGCAAGGGAGCCCAAACCAGAATTCTCTCTCTCTTTCTCTCTCTCTCTTTCTCTCTCTCTCTCTCTCTCTCTCTCTATCGCACACTCTCTCTCACTCTCGTACACTCTCACTCTCACACAGCAATCACTCTATCATTCACATGAGCACCCGTCACCATACACTCACTCATAACACAAGCATACACACATCCATACACATTTAAAAACAAAATAAATTAACATAAACTTACTTTCTGGCCTGGTCCTGAAGTTTCCTCCCCATGTTCCAGCTTCATGAACAGGAATCTGGAAGCAAGAGCTTTCTGGTTCCTGCACATGCGTGCAGGGGCCTGAACGTGGGTACTGAAACTCCCCACTCTAGGCTGCTCTGTCCATATGTGCAAGGAGGCGCATGATCTCCCCCTCGCACATAGAGACATGCAGTTCCCAAGCCAGGATTTTCTGTGAGTTATATGTAAGGCTGGCAAAGCAAAACTCACCCAGCCTTGCATGGCTCAGTGAGCATGTACAGCTGGGGAACTGAACTAAGTGCCCAGGAGCACTCCCTCAGATAGATAAAACAGCTGAGGGGGGGCTCAGTGTTTCACTGGGTTGGCTCCTTGGCTTCCCCATAATGGGTGAGGGGGGGCATTGGGTCGACACTACCTTGTCCATTATGGAGGAGCCATCAGACTCGGACTGGCCTATAGGGCAATAGGGTAATGCCCGAACAAAAATGCAAAATGCTAGTGCGGGCCAATTTATTTGGTCAAAATGGGCCACTTTTTAGGCCAATGTGTGCCAGTTTGATGAGTTACTTCACTATGCAGCTAGTAGTTTTGACCATTGCTGCTGAATAAATATGCTTTAAATATCACAATTTGCTTACATTTGATCAAAAACACCCCATTGGGTACTTTTCAAACAGTCTGTCACTAAAGGAATGAATTGACATTTGCAACTGTGGGCCACTTTTTCAATGGTGCCCAAGACCGTTTTATCCTCCAGTCCAACCCTGTGAGCCGCACCTGCCCATTTTCACAAATGAAATTTAAAAACCTCTGTCCTAGTTTGATAGTGGCTTTTCTTATGGCAGGGCTCAACAACCTGTAGCTATCCAGATGTTTTGACTACCTCTCGCAAGATCCCTCACAATTGACTACGATGGCTGAGGCTGATGGGAGATCTAGTAAAAATCATCTTGAGAGCCAAATGTTGACGTACCCTGTCTCATGGCCTGTGAAGGCATCATAAGGTAAGACACAGTCAACAGATTCACTTTCTTAATGAAAAGGAGTATTACTTCAAATGTCAGGATGGAGTAAGGCCTAACTTGCCCTACGCTAAGGTGGGATTTCCCTACTTAAAGAAACTGAGGATAGTCTCTGTCAGTAAGTTCAACTTAAAAGTCTGTCTATGTCCAAAACCTATGCTTGCCCTCACAACTAAAGATGTACAATGTGTGGGGATGTCGGCACCAAAAGAAGCAGTGTTCAAAATAAAACGTTCTGAGCTTCTTCCAGCTCGGGCTTGGTTCAGCTTCTCCTTTTCCAAGTTCAAGTAGTTCCACAAAGAAAAGCTTGGGATTCCCTTCTTCAATTCAAGCTTAACACCATCCAGAAAGAACTCGGGAGGGAGGTGTGGGGGGGCGGTGGGGGCCTCTTACCCAAGTTCGTCACAGTTCCAGGGTGTCTCTTTGAGTTCCCTTCCCCAAGATCAACACAGTTCCAGAAAGGTTCAAGTCTCTTGAGATGCACCGGTACTGCACAATTCCCACTGGCACGCCTTTTATTTGTATCATAAATGCTTCTTCTTAAATACAGCACTTATATCACACCGCCTTGGTCTCTTTCTTGGCTCTTTCCCAGATTGGGCTAATCGGTCTAAGTATAGTCACGCGCCTGATAACCCTTGACACTTTGTGATGCTCTTGTTCCTTCTTGAGTAACACTGGTTTTCTAATGAGCACCAGGGTCAACACTTGACATTTTTCAGCGGTTTTTCTGCATTCGTTTGGCTGTGCCACAACTTGCATTCAGCTTTGGTATATTGGCAGTATTTTGGCTTTGCCACAACTTGCATTCAGTTCGTTAAAAAGTTCCCATACCAACTTTCACTTTGTTTCTCAATGCTTGCAACAAATTTCACTTCTTTCAACAGAGCACGTTATTCGATTTCCATATCTTTTCTTTAGTTCGGTATTCAATATTAGCCATTGTATTTTCCCCAATAGTTGCCCTCTTTTCCATGCTTCATTATTTCTTCACAGTCATTGGGTAATTGATGCACAATTCTTTTGGCTTCACCTGGGTTCCAAACCCTCTTGTTACGCACCTCTTGCTTATGCAGTAACATGAACTATCTTGTATTTGCCCCAGAGCACCCCGGTACAAGTACCTTCTCTCTCGTACTCACCAGAGCTGCTCTGATCCACCAGGTGTTCTTGCGCTTGTCTTCATTCCTCTCTCTCCTCCCGGGTTGATGTCGGGAGTGCCGGCGAGAAGCACTGGCTCTCGGAGAACCTTCAGGCTGCGTCCCGTGGCAATCAGGAGTTCTCTGTGTTCCCCAGCTCCGCAGTACCGGCCAGTCCTGGGGCTTAGGTCCTCCTGTGGCTCTCTCAGGTCGCAGCACTTCCTTCCTCCACTGGGCACACACAGCGTCCTCTTTGCTGGTCTGCTTCATGCCTGCTCCTCACCACATGCCAGCCATCTTCTCTCCATGCAGGTTCTCCACGCAGTTCGGTGTGGGTCTGCGTTTAAGCACCTGTAACCTCTCCTGTCATGCCTGATCCTTCAGATGCCTCTTCCTCGTCTCAGTACTAAAGTGGTGAAACTGACTAGAAGTGTGTTTTGCTCCTAGTCGCCTCTTCTCCTTCCAGTTTTAAAGGGGCATATCTTAAAGTTCTAGTGTGTGTGTGTGCAGGAGGCATAGAGCGCAAAAACCCCATGAAGGAAGGGGCAGGGTAGGATTCATTTTCATAGGGAAAAGGGGGAGACCATGTCTCTCCTGCAGAAATCTTCTCCCCACTCGCCAAGGACCCTCCACCCAGGTGATCCTCCCTCGCATATTCACCCCCAGGGTCAGGATCCAAATGCAATGCCCTTTCCCTGGCCACCTGCATAGGGGGAGTAGATGGGAGGATGCCCTCAGGTTCCTCACAGGCCATTGTAACATGTAAGCAAAGCAGTTCGGTTGGCTCCTATTTTTTTTTTGCTTTGTTCTGCAGTGGACTGCAGAATCCAGACGCAGGGTTAAGAAACCTAAGGCTCGCCAGATGTTTTGGCCTAAAACCTCCAGAAGGTATGGAAAAGCTACAAGTTACCTACCCCTGATAGGCGCTGTGGAACAGAGGCAGCCAGAAGGGCCAAGGTTCCTGGTGGAGACTTATTGACACATCCCTCGATGTCAGGAGCAGTTGGTTGAAACAATCTGTGTCTAGGTTCGTATAGTTACAGAAGCACAGGTCTTCTGCGGAAGCAGGTGCATGTTTGATTTAATTACGTTTTCTTGAGTGCTCTTGAATCTTAGCTCTTATCACTGGGATCTGATTCATTCACAACCGGTTGCCGATTGACAGTATCTCTTCTGTGCAGCATTTGAATGGAAATCGCACACGTTGTTAGCATCCTGTTGCCTAGTATATTGAAAGGGACTAATGTATGTTGCTGCTGTTGTATGAGACTGTCTGCACTAATTCATCATCCTGTAACAGGCAAGATTAGAGCAGCTTCTCTTTTCACTAACTTTCTATGAGCGTTGCAGAATGTCTCTATATATTCACCAGTATGGAGTACATTTATTACATACCCTTAAAGCAGGGCGCCTCAAAATGTAGCCCTAACCCCTCTCCCAGGTGGTTACCACGTGTGGGGTAGTACAGTGGATGAAGTGGAGGGGTACTGAGGGCAAGGCCATCTCACGATTCGGAGCGAGTCTGTTCTCCTTCTGGTAGGTACAGCTGATGTGCTTTGACAGTGCCACGTATCCCTGTTCCTTTCTTTGAGACCATCTTGGACTCTTTAGTCTTATCCACAAGTCCGTGGAGTACCAACAATGCCCCATGGTACGCCTCCGCAGCAGACACTTCATTGAACTCACAGTCCATGGGCAGAGTGAGAGGCTTGCCTTCTTTGCTGGTTACAGTGCGCCGATGGTGCGGGTCTTGCTTGTTGCCCACGGTGATGATGGGAAGTTTCTCAAGCCCCAGATACTCTTTGGTGGCCTTGGTGTGCTGAACCATGTGGCGGATGATGTTAAAGCTGGCACGGTCACAATGCTGTAGACTGTAACGTGATATTTAAAGAGTTATTAACTGCATGTCGGATGGATCCCACAGACTTCACTGGCAATGCGCCGGTTTTGCTCCAGAGTGCTTCTGCCTACTACACGTGCCACAGCCATTTACATTGTACATTGATGAGGGTGCTTAGGGGAACTTCAAGCATTATCTCATGGAGGCAATGTTTTGGTCAGGAGAGAGGCATGAATGATGCCTGAATACGGGGCGTAATAATTGATTCCCTGCTGTCTGGGAGTGAGCCCAGGCATCTAATTGGTCCTTCTACTATACATTCATGGACTGATGACTATTTTTGGAGTTTCTCAATAGCCTTATGGGCAAGTGTGTTAAATATTTTTACATGTACAAGGTTTTAAGTATTTGTTCATATGGGCAAGTACTATGGACGCTCCGATGTATTGCAAAGATATGCAATTTCATGGCTGCTATTGCAGGGCATTGTGGGTGGCGTATGGGAGCAGATCACATCAACATTGGGACTAACTCTCGAGCTCACACTGGGGTGTACTGATTACTGCAGTATAACTGTTGTTTTTTTTGGTTGTTGGGCTTTTTTGCTAATGACAAATCTGAAGGGGGTTTCTTTGATCTTCCACCCTCCTATATTGTGAGGGGATGGTTTTTTGTGTGCTCTTGACGGTTCTCATGACTTATCCAGGCCATTGTACATATGGTCAATGTGTGCAATGTTGATCTGTCCAGTTGGTTGGATGGAATTGGGGGTTTTACATTGCCAAGTACTCTGTTACTTGATTAGGGGTTGTCTTTGAAATTCTGGTTGGGGTTGACTTGTTTTTATTCTAATATGTGATTGGGGGGGTACCGGGTGTTGGTCTGGGGTTTGTTAGTGCTTGTTGACGTTGGATTCATACTTCTGTTATAGGGGGCGGGGGTGGGTTTTTGACTATTTGGGGGGCAGAATTTTTGTGCTTCTTGGTGTTTGCCTTTTTTCTGTTATTGCAATGTCGCTAGGGAAGAGGGACCTTTTGTCCTTATCCTCTTGGAATGTGAATGGCCTCAACAATCCTGTCAAACAACAAACGATTTTCAATTGTCTGAATGATATGCACTGTGATGTTTATTTCCTTCAGGAGACGCATGTATTGTTGGATGAAATTAATTTGTTGCGCAAAGGGTGGATTGGGGAGATTTTTGTCTCTTGTTTTTCTTCGAGGAGTAGAGGGGTGGCTGTTTTGATACGGAAAAATTCCCCGATTAAAGTCTTGCGTTCCCGCTCTGATGGTGAGTGAAGGGTCATTGCACTTTTGATGGAGGTTCAGGGGGTTCAAACTACTCTTTGTAATGTTTACGCTCCCTCTGTGGACGGCGGCTCCTTTTTTGGAACTGTGGCTCAGATGTTGTTGGTACACGGAATGTGATCCTTGGGGGGGGGGGGGATTTTAATTTGGTGATGGATGGTGCCAAAGATCGTAGTGGTCCCTGTACTACTCGGAGAAGGGACCCGACTTATTGTTCTTTCCGTTCTCTTGTATCTGAATTTGCCTTGGAGGACTGTTGGAGATTGCGTAATTCTGGCTTGAGGGAATATACCTTTTATTCTGGCTCACATGGTTCACACTCCCGTATTGATATGTTTCTCACAGTTGGTTCTGCGACATCCAATTTGGCAAGTTGCAAGATTGGTTGTATTGCTGTTACTTATCATGCACCGGTGTTTCTGAATATAGGTCTGAAGTTTGTTACATCCAGGTCATTTTGTTGGAGAATGAATACCTCTATTCTTCAGAACGAGAAGATTGTGGAAAAGATCAGAACCGAGGCTGACCATTTTGTGGTTGAAAACAGAACTGATGGGATTGCTGTTGGGACAATTTGGGAGGCTTTTAAATGCACAATGTGGGATCTGATTCTGGGCTTGTCCAGTAGCAGGAGAAAACATTTTGGAGAGAAAAAGTGTAGATCTAGAACAACGTATTAAACAATGCTCAAATGACTTGATGAATGATCCCACAAATCTGGAAAATAAGAGAACAATAAGGAATATGCAAAGAGAGTTGAATGAGTATTTGAGAGTACGATCTGAGAAAGATTTGTTCAGGTTGAAATGTTCCTATTATGAGTATGGTGAGAAATGTGACCGCTGGCTTGCTTACAGATTGAGGCAACGACAGTCGGAAGGTGCAATCAGTTCCATTGTAACGGCGGGTGGTATGGTGACTTCTGATCCACAACAGATTAATGGAACGTTTAAGGAATATTATGAGAAATTATACCAGAATGAATTGGGTGTTGGTGGTTTGGATGAGTCCTTTTTGGACGGTTTGGATATGCCTAGAGTAAGTGATTTGGAGAAGGGCATCTTGGGTGAGAATGTAACTGTGGATGAGATGAAGTTGGCGATCGGAAAACTGAACTCAGGCAAATTTCCTGGTCCCGACGGTCTGCCTGTTGAATTTTACAAAATCTTGCCGGATTCAGTGGTGGAACTTTTATGTGATATGTATGTGGAGTCCAGGGAGGGGGGTCTGCTTCCTGCTTCTACCAACCATGCCACAATTTCGGTTTTCCTTAAAAAAAGGTAAAGACAGTAGTTTGCCTTCAAATTATCCTCCGATCAGTCTGATTAATACGGATAACAAGATATTGGCGAAGTTGTTGGCTATGCGTTTGCAGACTATGCTCGTGAAATTGGTGCACACTGATCAATCAGGTTTCGTCCTTGGTCGAAGAACATCTAGTGATAATAGAAATTTGTTACTGCTGATGACGCATGCACAGGATTTGGATGATGATGTGGCCATTTTTTCGTTCGACGCAGAGAAGGCGTTTGATCGTGTTGATTGGAAGTATCTTTTTTCAGTACTGCATGCTATGAACCTGGGGGAAGGATTTATTTTGCGGGTTGCCCTGCTTTATGCTTGTCCAACGGCCACTGTCAGAACTAGTGGACAATCATCAAATTCTTTTGTTTTACAGAGGGGTACGAGACAGGGATGTCCTTTGTCCCCTCTGATCTTTATTTTGGCAATGGAACCCTTGGCGATAACCTTGAGGCGTGATGTGCAAATACAGGGATTGAACTTTCATGGTGCCGATCAAAAATTGTGGTTTTATGCAGATGATTTGCTTTTATTATTGAGGAATTTGAGTGTGTCCCTTCCGGCTTTGTTAGATGTCTTGGATAGATTCTATGCGCTGGCAGGGTTTAAGGTCAATTGGTCTAAATCCAAAGTGTTGCCGGTTTCAGGATACTGTGATAAGAATTTGGTTACAGGATATGGGTTTCAGTGGTGTGAAAGGAGATTGAAATATCTGGGTATTTGGCTGAGCCAGCTGGTGGATGAGATGGTTGTGGTGAACATGACTGAGGTGTGTAGTGACTTGAAATTGAGCCTTTTGCGGTGGTCGTTACTTCATTTGTCTCTTTGGGGCAAGGTGAACGCTCTAAAGATGAGTGTGGCTCTGAAAATTAATTACATTCTGGGTATGCTTCCCGTGAAAATTGGTCAACACTATTGGAGGAAAATTGATGGTTTGTTGCAGTCCTTTTTGTGGGATAACAAGCCGCCACGGCTAAAGTTGTGTAAACTTCAATTACATGTGGAAAAGGGAGGACTGGGAGTTCCGAACTTTAAGGCATAACACTTAGCGTTTTCCAGTCACTTCATTGTACCCTTTTTGTTTGATGCACCTGATAAATGGGCAATTGCTGAGGTGAGTTTGTTGGGCCCGCTTCCTCCAAGGGCAATCCTCACGGCTACGAACACATTGTGTAAGAAATCGCCTTTGACAGTTTTTCTGAGAGAAGCATGGAGACATATACATTAATTGCTTGGATCGGTTGCTATGAAGACCACTCATGCATCTATCTGGTTGAATCCGTTGATTTCTATTGCAGGTAGGTCTTTATTCTAGCCGGATTGGTTTTTGAGTGGGATTTACTGGATTGACGATGTCTTTGTGGATGATGAGTGGATAGGTTAAAGAGAATTACAGACGAGATTTAACATTGACAATTTTCGAACTACTGATTTCAGAAAATTGAAGAGATGAATAGGTGATGTGGTAGGGAAGGGGGGTGCAATGGTGAATCTCTTTCTTAAGGAGAGGGAGCCAGGTGGTTGTTCAATTGCTAGCAGGATTTACAATAATATTGTGTCCGCTTATGAGGAGAACTCTGGATTGAGGGATGAGTGGGGGAGGAGTTTGGAATGTGAGATTTCGCATGAGATGTGGACTGAAATGTGTGCAAACGTTAAGCTTTGTGCTATTAATTTGGAGGAACGATCGAGACAAGTAAAGATACTCAATAGAGTGTTTTGGTCTCCAGAACGAATGTTTAAGAGAGGGATGATTGATTCGGATGATTGCTGGTGTTGTGGAAATGGATTGGGAAGTTTGGAACATCTGCTTTGGGAGTGTGTGCGTATGCGGGGATTTTGGCATGATGTTTGTCGTATTTGTTTGCGTGTTTTGAATTTGGATGTTGAGTTGGATTTCATGACGATGATTTTGGGGGGAGGTGAGCTGCTAGAAGATCTCTCTGTTTCACGGAAAAAGTTTCTGCTCCGTGGTGCTGGTTTGGGCAAGAAACTGGTTCTGAGGGGTTGGAAAACACGGATTGCACCTATTGTGGAAGACTGGATTGAGGGAATGCCTGGGCTTGCAACCATGGAGAAGGTGATTTATAAGCGACAAGGGAAGTTGAGATTACATGAAAAGATTTGGGATGATTTTCTGAGTTTGTACTAGTTCTTTGATGGTTATCTGTATATTATATTCTGCGTGTATTTAATTGCATTGTTTTAATTGTATTAATTGATTTATTTGTTTATCTTTGTGTAAATCTTACAAATAAATAAATTTAAAAAAAACAGTAGTTAGCCAGAACCTAGGTTATTCATGAAAGGTCTAATGGTGATCAGAATCTCTCATGGGTTCGTTTTCTAAATTGCTAGGTACCAAACTTGCCTTTCGTACCTGAAATATTTCCCTTTGGGTGTTGATGGAGCAGCACCTGTCTGTCACTGGAACTCTAGCAAATTCCAATAGGTTGGGTGACCAGAAATATCCTCAGCAGGAAGCTGCTGGCCATACGATATAAACATTCTCAGATCAGTCTGTTTGCGCATCTTTAAAACATCCTCAGGCATGAAATAAAGCATAGGCAGAGTCTACAGGGTACTCTGATAACTAATCACCCATGACCTTAAAATGGATCCCTCTTGCTCCACGTGTCCCTCATTGTCTACACTTCCTGGGACAGGAAACAGATTGCGGGTGCTCTCTTTAACAGCAGGCCCGAGTGGAAGAGGGCTCTAGGTACCCAGCAGTCCCATGACCACGAGCCCAACAGTCATCTGACCCGTCAGGCCGAATGGTAATAACGGAGTAACTGACTTTTAGGTTTTTCATACTGGTCTTATTGACATCTGTTTAACACATTTTTAATTATTTTTTTTTATTTTGGGTATTTATTGGGCATCGTGTGCTTTAATCACCAGGATTTTTTCCGAAGTAATTTTTTTCGATGAAATTACTTCAAAAAAACGTGTAGAAATATATAGGGGGCGTTGATAATGGGTTAAAATAGGAGGGGGTTGGAGGCAGGGTTAATAATAAAGGCAAGGGGGAAGGGAATTTGGGGAGCGGGGTGACCCCCAAATAGACAATAAGGTTTTTTTGAAGTAATTGCTTTGGAGAAAACAAATACTTTGAAAAATAGTGGCTCGCTGAAACGACATAGAGCCATTTTTTGATTGCAGACCTCACTTCAAGAAGAAGCTGAATGCTGTGCACCAGAGATTAATAGGAAGTTAGGGGGGCAAACGTCCAAAGGGGGACGTGTTACATTACAGGCATACCCCTTTATCGAAGATGTCCAAGCTCCTTTATTCATTCATTTGGAACGTGCCAAGGGTCCATTAGGCGCACATAAAAAAAGAGACAAGATAAAGCAAGCGTCTCCATCCTACCCAGAGCGAGGTTTGGTGAGTTGGCTCAGTCACTTACCGCATTGACTTGTCCTCCTTTGCATTCAGGAGGCTGCGAGCTAGGGCTAGTGTGTGGCTCCACTTCTGATGGCCCAGGCTGGAGAGCTGGGTGTAAAGGTCACTTAGTCCACAGTCACAGCTACAGCACTGTGCATCTTAGAAGTGTGGCTGTGAATGCAGGACCAAAGCAGCAGGTACAATGTTTAAAGGGAATCCTAAACATAGACAGTACAGAAGGAAACAGTATAGGAGGACCTACTGCAACTGTGCATTATGGTAGAGTCCTTTGGAGTGCATGTCCTCCAGTGCAGTGCTCTGGCGCCTATGTGATAGTACCGTGCACAACTCACTCATACTGATCCCTTCACATGACAATGCTCCCTACCCAAGGTACATATCAGTGGCAATAGAACATTTGGCTGTTTCGCATTAGTCCAAAAGATCAGCCTACTGAGCATTGGTGCTCAGAGAAGGATGCTGTCCCATTCTGAAACCCCCTGCATGAGATGGGCGCCCAGCCCAGACGCAGAATAGCACAGGGCATGCTTCTCTCTCAAGATGAGTGCTCAGAAAATGCTGGGCACACCGAGCACTGTAGATGACAACCAACTGCTTTGTAAAATGTGGAATACGAGCATTCATGTTCTGAAACACATAATGTGAATTCGTTTTGTGTGAAGGAACTGTGGAGTGCACACGCCTGCACACGTGTATGTTATTCTCGAATTACTCGAGTGCACAGTAATGTGAACGTGTTTCAGAGACAGCACGGGCTTCATAAATGTGAGAAAATATAATGAAAAGCCCAAGAACACAAATATTTCTTGACTGTCTCAGTAAGAGAACTTAAAGGCGGTAAGAAAATATAGGTATAGCAGTTGACTGCTGTGATTTACACGTAACACTAGCCAGGGCACCTACAGATGCACTGCTGCGCTGCCATAACTACACAGCTCTCTTACCCCAAAGGCCATCTCAGAAACTCCATGAGCCAATACACCACAAACTACTCCAGAGCAATATTCAAGATTCTCAAAGGCACTCCTACATCACGTTCACACGCCACAAACAGACTTGGCAGATGAGGGTGCGCAAGCGGCGGGCACGCAACTGCCAATAATACAGGACACATTTGGCCTACCCCATATCGAAACTGACAGTATTTTCATTTCTGATGAGACACAGCCAGAGCAAAACCGACGCCATAACTGGGAGATAACATGGTCACCACAGCATGTATGTGGAGTAGACACAGTAAAGCCTAGGAGATTCTACTCTTTGTTTCAATGTACCTCGTCTGTCCTGTCGGCACTCTGAGGCCTCCGGATTTGTGGCTGTAGAGGATCATCCTGGATGAATAACAGGAAGACACTTTGCATGACACCAGGTATCATCCCAATACAGCATTGAGTGTATGAGAGACGTTAAGCACTCGGACAACCGTATTGAATGTACCCTTGTACTGAGGTGGTAGCACGTGATTTGCAGGCACCACTGAATATCGAGGAGCTATAAAGAAAACTTCACAGATGCAAAGTAATGTCTTAAGGAGAAGATACAATGACGCACTGAAAACATATAAGAATACTCAAGAATGAAGATGTAACTGAAGAAACAAGATCAAACATAGTACAAGTAAGAAGAAACCATATATACTAAAAAGATAAGTAACCAGATGATTGGTGAATGTATATACGCAGAAGCGCAAGCCATATAGAAGCTTGCTGCAGTAGAAAACATAACACAGGTGAAGTGGCCATGTTGAAAAGATGGAAGCTGGCTTTCAGTGATAGTAAGCAAAGAGTTCAAAGGAGAGAGACCATAGCTGCAGAGCTGACAGAGGCTGGATATACAAATTCATACATGAACAAAGAATAGCTGCTGGCCAGAGATCAAGGATGCCACAGCGAGAAGCTACTAAACGGTACAAGGGGAGGTACTGAGGATAAGCAACATACGCAGGACACATTTCTCTTATATTAAGTAAATGAGCGAACATTTACCAGTGCCAAGTATTGACAATAATAGATGCAGAAAAACCGATGTGAGCGGAACAAGCAAGTTTCTAGGGGCCGAAGAGGGCAATCACACCCGAGATAATTGCATCGAATAGCACTAAATAAAATACGAAAAATAGCAAAATCGCCATCTCTTCACATGTGTTGCAAGACCAGAAAAGAAGGCCTATTCATACGCCCTGGCCGAAGACAACGATGTACCTTAACTCCTTTAAAGTTAAAGAGAATAGAACATCCAGCAAGGTCAAGTATAAAGCAGAGGCCTTGGCTGAAGGCTTGGCTGGTGAGAGATGGTAGACTAAATGAGCAAGTGGGCAGTAGACTGATGTTGTTCTCTGCACCTTAGTTTCATTTTGCTTACCTGCTGCTAGTGAGCCAAGTGTCCAAGGTTGGGAGAGGATGCCAACCTATCATGAGGGCCTATTCAACAATGAACATATAATGTTGCATGGGCCAGTCCGCTACTGTATAATATACTGCTACATTCTGTATTATATGTAGTTAAAGGGAAGTTCGAGGCTTGCTTACCAGGGATGGAGCATCCAATAAAGTTAGTAACACTTATAGACTCTATCAGTAGGTATGTTCCCCTAACCAATCCCTAAACCCGATAGGTTTTATTATTTGCCATGTAGGATGACATCATAGCTTGCGCACATTGAGGTATAAAGCCTTTGTGTAGCCAATCTGTAGTGTGATTGTGTGGACTACAATTTGTTGTTTGCCAGATTGCCCTACTTTATTGAGCTGATAATAAAGTAGTACTTTACCATATTCTTTGACTCTGTCCGATCATTTGGGTCCAAGACTGTTTATTATGGCAATGCCCAAGAAGTGCTGCTGCACATGACGCTATACAAAAAATATATAGATATATAGTGATAGATTTGATTGGTTGGGCGAAGGTAGCCCCTGTCCGATGTGCATGTATGACTAGCAATACACCCAACGTCATCCTATTATGGTGTGTTTAGGTGCCTGATAACCAGAATAGGGTCTCTAGGGATCTGGGTTCCTGATTAGGTGATGTCATGGAATGATTGTCTGCTGTAAAGATGGATTCCAGAACTCTGACCTGATGGACAGAGGTTCAGAAGGCCAGCCTAGTTTCTTGAAACAGGTTAACATTCTGTACAAGCCAGACCAATCAAGGTAGCATTGGAGGCGGTCAAGAATAGGTCTCAGGAGGGGTGAGGGTGACTGAAGACCTCATTGAGCACACAGAGTAAAGCACACTTACAAATCACTCCCAGTCAGGTGTATATATATTAAAAATACAAATACATTTATTCAAGGCCTTTGAGTTTCAACACACAGTAATCATCAACAGTAATACTTTTAAACCAATACAATCCTACTAAAATACATATATACAAGACCAAGTGGCCTAAAGGGTTAAATGCACAGGATGGGTCCACACCTAGAAGGGAAGCAGGCAAGTAGTGCAAATTATCTTTAGGCAGTTCTGCAACGTTCAATTGTTAACTGAGGCAGCTCAGTCCCTGCGATGAGTGGAGCCTAGTGCTCAAATGCTGGTGCATGCGATAGTGCAGAAGTGTGAAAACGGGGTTCTTGTTAGGGTCTGTAGCAACTCAGGAAGGTGGGTGAGGTGATGCAAAATAAGTTCCCACTTTTCGTGGAGGGTCTCCCCAAGAGGGAAGAACAGGTTCCTGGAGTTGGGAATGGTTCGATAGCTCAGGCTATCTGGGAAAGGAGAGTGGCCCTCAGCGGACACTCGTGCGTAAAGGGGGGTGGATATGCTAGGGGCCACCGGTAAGGGTTGCAGGTACTCACTGACCTCTGGCACACTCCGGACCAAACTTTGGCAGTCGAGTCCACTTCGGTTGCAGGTTCAAATGCGGCAGTTGTGTGGCTGTGCAGCTTTCAGTGGCGAAGTTACAGCATTGATTCCCAAACGGGACAATGGTGATTTCTCTGCCCATGGTGGATGGATCAGGCCAGTTTCATTGTAGCAGGCTTCAGGGAAGATGGGGGCACAGCAGCAAGGCACATGCGAAGTTCGTCACCATGGCTGGGCGACACGGTAACCGCGTGTACTCCGGTTCGGGCGCACTCGCTTTACTTCAGACCTGGGAATGCCAAGTGTACGAAATCCAGTGTGAGTGCCGTGAACACAGAACTTGCTATGTACCAAGTTTCAAGGGTCTCCTTAAAATGGCAGCAGTGTCAGAGCAAAGGTCCTGCGCAAGCTTGTCATCCCACTGGTAGGCCCAGGGACACTTCCAAGAAAGCTTACTTGCACGGTTTGATGAAGATGCCGAGAATAGTTGGTCCCACTATTCTAAGGGGTCGAAGCGTCTTCGCAGACCTTCTAGTTCGATCAGATGTAGAGGGGTCCAGCAGGACGACAGCGGGCCCAGGGTGCTAAACCTTCCAGCGGGTCACCAGTGGTTCCTCGACTCGGCTTCTTAGTTTCAGGATGCTTCTTGGGTTCAGTGAGAACTCAAGAGATCGACCTGGTGTGGGTGTTTGGGGCTGTCTCTTATCCAGAATCTCCTTCACGCCAAAATGAAGAGGACCGAATGGCTGAGCTGCTCACATACAGGCACACCAGATGTAGACCAGGCCCGGCTCCAGAAATGTTATCTGGGTGGGCCAGAGTTGTGATCAGTGGGGCCCACATTCCATTGGGTGTGGGTCTAGGAGTACCCTAAACAAAGTGCTGGCGTTGATCCAGATTTCCCAGATCCGCGATCCAGCAAAACATTTCTTCCCAGATCTGCAAAAATACATTTGTACCCCTCTATAAAAAAACAGTACATAGCAAAAGCGAAGCAAGGAAAATAGTGTTGCAACATCAATCTTACTATCTTCCCTTCACGTCTGCTCTCCCCTTTGTTATATCTGATACTCCTTCACCTTTCACCGTCCAGTCACCTTCCTTCAGCTGCCCTAACCACCATTCCCATTTACCTCCCCTCCCACCTATTCACACCAGCACCCAGCACGCCTTTCCTGGCCTGCCTTGGGAGAATTGAGGTTGATGCTTCCTTTTCCTCCTCTGAGAGGACTGAGCAGTGAGGCCCCCAGTCTTTGTACCATCTCAGATGTCCACCCAACAATACCTTCCTGAGCACTGTGGCTACTCCCAGCAGGCCCCGGAGGAGATGATTGTGCTCCCTTCATCTTGTTGTGAAAGATAGACTGCCCGAAGCAAGGAATAGGAGATTATGTTTCCTACAAAATTAAATTTTTCACATTTGTTTTAATTTCAAGAACAGAGCATACCATGTCCAATCAATACAGGTAGCCTAGTTGATCTTAACAATTTTTCGAGCATAACAACATATCTTCCAATAACATACACATGTATACAATCCTCCCTTCCCTCACCCATTGCACAACCTCTTCCCCCCTCCTTTCCAACTGAACCCCTACAGTAGTCCCATTCTGAATGTCTCCCATCAGTGGTTCATGTCCAGAAATATATTTTAAACATGAAATGTTATTTTTTGTTGCATTTTTGCAGCAAATTTTAATTGGATTGAGAGTGCAAGAGAGTGCTGGGGCTGTAAGGGCTGTATCAGGAGGCAGACGATGCTGGTTGAGGGGTTTGCAGCCTCCTGGTATCGCTCCTGGTGAGGCGTGCCCTTGTACATCAAAGTCTGCTACATACTGTTTACATACTGGTTATAATATGCAATTATCCATTATGACTCTTTGTTTGATGTGCTTACTTTGATTTGCTATTGAATGACACAATTTTCTTCAATAAATGTGGCCCAGATATTTTCAAAGTTAGATGTATGTGTGTGTCCTAATCCCTGGGCTGCCCATCTATTAAACCATGAGTGAGGCTTTTTGGAATAGCTTATAATGCGAACTGAATCACTTCTAGGGGCACCTAATTATAACAGGTAAGGCATAGTGAAATTAGAAAATATGCCAAGAATCACACACTTTGGTCAAGTGGTAAAGCCATAAGTAGAGCATAGCCTGAAATTTAGATACTTGTCCACACATCTTCCGAGCTGAAGTTGGTACAAATATGTGTCGAAGTTTGGCTTTGAATACCTAAAATAATACTAAATGTTATGCAGATTACTTTAAAAATGCACAACTCGCATGAAAAACCAACTGACAATGTATTCATCATTGTAGAAACATGTTGATGAAAAGATTAAGGGGGGCATTTTGTTTTGAATCCTAAATTGCACAGAGCAGAATTCTTCTGTTTGCACTTTTTTCAAAAGGGGCCATTCATTAACTTTAATTGTTTCCACTAAATACTCTAAAAGTAAAGAGTAAAACACAGGCGGAAATTGCCTTTGCTCTTTACTTTACCACTACGTGTCTGGAAAAGTGTAAATCATTTCCACAATTAATAATTGTGGGAGCCATCCACAATGTATTCTTTTGGACTCTGGACACTTTTACCAGGTGTAAAAGACAGGCAGATCCCATAGGAATCCATTGGTTTCCCACCAACGTAAAAATACATGCTGGTGGAATACCAATCGGATTTGGCAGGGGGACCTTGGTAAGTCCCATCTGCTCTCCAACTTCGCCTGTCAAATAATACAAAATCCTGCAGCTCATAAAAAGTAGCGCCACTTCTTCCACTCCGGTTGACCTGGAAAATTATCCCCGATGAATGCAGCTTTATTTTCCCCATCCTGAATGGAAGCCTTCAAGCTCCAGCATAGCAATTAATGAGAGCATACATAAAATCTCATACAGACACAAAATGAAATGAAATGCATGACAAGGTTATTGTTTCACACATCTTGTTCTTTATCCCCTTAATTACTAATCACCCAACAATCACACTTCAATAGCTGATTACAACCATATATACATTTTCTTTAAAGTGCCACAGCAATGGTAACTGCCTGTTCACCTTTTCTCATCTCTAACCACTTCCTGTTGTAAATAATCTGCTGTTGAGACACTTTAAAAAGATAAGATCTCACTGGTAAGGCCTGTTCAGCCCTGCTGTTTGTATTTGAAGGGAGAGAGTAGAGCAGGGGGGCATTGGCATTTGTTCCTTGTCCAAATGTTAAATCCACCTCTGATTGCACTCTTTATAAAATATTTAAATACTGCTTTTTATTTATAAAAGATGTACACCTTTTACTCTTTGCCCGTAACATTATAGAAAATGCTTTCTTTTTTGTTATTTTACGGGTGTTTGTTTCATTTCCTGCACTGCCTAAGTACCCAGGATTTACATTATACTTTCCAAACAAATCCCACAACACACATGACATATTCTGTTTGCATGCAAACTCTGTAAAATTACTCAAACAGAATGAGGTTATCAAGTAAGTACATATCAGTTAGAATCATGAAACGTTCTTGTAGAGTAGACTAGTCTTCCAAACAAAGATACAATCTATTTAGGTTGGAGCCCCACTGGTAAGTATGCATGAGAAGATCTGAAACGTCAGTTCTTGCCAACCTAGCCTTATCATTTTCAGGTAGGGCCTTGTTGGACCAGCTCAGTGAGGTTCAGCTTGATTCCTTAGGCATAGCAAGCAAGACACCGACAACTGGGCATATACACGTTCACTTAGGGAGACAAACTGAAGGCAACATGCATTGGCCTAGCCAACAGCTTGAGCTTTTGATTAGGCATGGATAGGCATTTTCCAGGCACTGCCATAAGGGTACCACCTGGCCATTAGATGAGAAGAGCTGGAAAATGATGTCAGTAACTGGGAATATGATGGAATGGAAAATGTCTGCTAATACCTATACGAATGCCAAAACTGCTGGCTTTGTGATTGCTTGTTTAAGACAGGACTTCAGTGCAAGTCACAGAGGCATTGACAAATATTTTGCTTATAAAACCAACTGGCTGAAGACAGAAATTTAGAGAATTTTCCTACACCAGGAGCTCATTTACAGAGGCAATTATGTAATTAAACACTACTTAGATATAACACTGGCAGGCCCTATACAGCAACACATTTGGTGTTACTTTGTGATAGAGCTTACTCAAAGAGTTCTAGAAAGGTTAGGTGTGGGTGGTGACGCATTAACATAGCCATGGCTAGTCATTAGGTGGGGGTAAATGACCACACACACCCATGAGATGTGTGTTTATCCTCACATTGATTTGCCATCTGAAAGAGGCCCCTACGGGTCCCTTACGTCTATGGAAACAAGGCGAGTCACCACACACGATAGATATGCCAGACACGAGGTTGTATTCCCAAAGCTATGGTTTATTACAAAGCAAAAGTCTCAGTTGGCCAACTCGGTCCCACGCCCCACGACGTGTATCTCTAGACCTCGAGGGACGCAAGAGAGTGAATTACATACATCAGTTACATATATACAAAATGCATATCAAACAATCAGCTATGACATGTTTAACACCCCCCATTTATTGGGTTTCTTTGAACTTGGTGTGATGATGGCCATCTTCGACAACTATGACACCTTCAAACATCTATTCTAGTAACAATTTGCAATTTGTGAGTGCGGAGGCATCTTTCAGTTGTTGCACAGAACACAGCGCTTCTGTTCTTGGAAGCGAGCTACATACGGGGGAGAGTTGCATTCCAGACCTTGCTATCTATGAGGCGCTATTCGTGTCCTGGGAGCCGACACGCTCTAACGGGGCTCAGTGAAGGGGGCTGTAAGAAGAGCATAATTCAAGCCTTTAGCTGATTTATTCTAACATATTCTACCATATAACGAGACTGGCTGGCAGCTGCGAAATGATTAAATGCCCTGAAGCTCTGCTTCAAGGCTACATTCGGGAGGGAGCCCGGCATTCTTCCTGGCGCTGCCTACGTTGTGTTTCAACAAACTCTTTTTATCCTCGCAGCCCTGCGGCCTAGTCCTTTTACGTGCAGACAACAATGTTTTACAGGTGAGCAGTGTAAGCGGAAAATGTACTGCGAAGCAATAAGAACAGAAAGCAATGAGCAATGGTTAGAAAACAAAATGGCGATTCTTGTTACATCAAAATGGCCGTTCATTGGCAAACTCGAAAACCTATATTCTGTCATATCGTGCATGAGACGGTTGGCCCACGGCCACCAAAATACGTTTGTGGTCACACAGTAGAGGTATTCATTTTTCTAGACTGACACATCCTATCTGTGTTCCATAGAATGCGTTCTGGTTGTACCCAATATGTAAAACGTCTCTGAATCAATTAGAACCACTGCCATTGCTCTGGCCAGCTTTCTATACCATTGTTTGCATATCAGTCTTGGCCCTGTCACTAATGTCAGAAGCCCTTCCAAAACTGCTAGACCACAGGGCCAAAACATTCATGTGGTTGCTTGTGTTCCAGTGTAGATGGAACAAGGTCTAGCAACTGAGATTCAACTGCACCTTTTGGTGGCAGCATCAAAAGTCATTTGCTAATTGCTTGTCCCCTTCTCTAATCGCACAGACATACTACAGAATTATGCCATGGAATGCTGCACAGAGCAACGGTAGTGGTAATGTTTAATTCAAAGCATTGCATCTGTCACTTTTTGATTTTACTATACTCTCCCCTCCAGAATTACATTTTTGTTACTACCAACCTTATCTTTTCACTTATACTCAAGTAGTTAATGCACCAGAATATATACTTTGAATGTAATTTGTAAGGGACCCCCGTCAGTTGACGCACCTTCTGCAGAAATTTGTGTCCAAGCAACTTTACCTGTTATTGTTTAATATAGTTAACCATTTATTAAGCATGACGTGACAAATCATATTCCCACAAAAAAACAAACATACTTTAAATTACAGAAACCAAAATTGTGATTTTGGGTTTGAGAAAATAGTTGTAGGCAGCCTGCTTGAATAAGTGTGCTACCTCACATAGAGGTGTGACATCTCCCTGGTCATTTGTACTTTCATGGCTGTGGGGCATAACTCACTGTCTAGGGCAAGAAAACAAATCCTGGTCAGGCCTCCTGCAATTCAGCCTCTCAGAATCATGTCTCTGAGGTTGCTGCTCAATGTTTAGAGTGACATCCACCCCCCACTCCCTTGGTTACCATTGGTGTATAACACCACTGACATGGCCTCCTTTCTATGGGGGGGGCAGAGGCTGGCTCTGGGTGGTCTGGCCCACCTGTCCCTCCTGCTGGCGCTGGGCCTGTTGTGGACCAATCATGGACCACGGTGGTCCCAGTCATTCACAGCACACCAGACTCTCTGGCAACCGGGATGTGCATTGGAACTATACGGTCCAGCCCACATCCTGGAAACACACACAAGGCATGCAGAGGGCTGCGAAAGCTTGGCGTTTCGCAGGAGAATGCATGCCCAAATAAGGAATGCCCCAGGTCGGCTCGACCTGGGGAAGGCAAAGGGGCAAGATGGCCAAAGGACAGGACAAAGAACATCGTGGCATGGCCATTTTGAAGCCAGACCACCTTCCTGTACCCACCGTGGTAAACACGGATTGCGTGGCAAGAAAGGGGTAAAATAATGTGAAAAGATATGCTGCCATCAGCCCTGTCCAAAGCACATCTGCACTTCTGAAAAATCCTTTGAGGGAGTCTAGGGCCTTTGAAAACGAAAAGAAGACCCGAGTGCACTGTACTGTAAGGTACATTGTGCACTTGTAACATGTTGCAGAAAAGTTGCAACAGTGGAAATGACTAAGGGAAACAAAGTCTCCCAGCTCTGACTGTCTTTAAAGGCATGTCAGTTTCCCCATAATAAAGTGAGCTAAAGCCCAGTGGAGTGCAGCTGAAGGCTGTGCTTCACTGGCAAAGTCAGACTACGGTGTTTAAACAGCAGCAAAAAGTTGGGGGGTACACAGCTGGAGGGAAACGTCACATAAATGTGAATCTTTCCTAATAGCTGCAGTCAGTGGTCTGTGTCATGTAGGTAGGTCAACAAATCTGTATGTGTCTCAGAGTGCTCTGAAGGTACGTAGGCCCTCAAAAATCAGACAATGCTCTTCTCAGAAATTCATTGTTAATGTGATCGTTTAAATGTACCATCCCGACTCTCCTGTGTAAGTTTCATTCTAAAGAAAACAAATAAAAGTGGGTTTTCTGTGTTGGGAGCAGCAATTTTGAGACAGAGATACAATGCCAGTTCATTTCTGCACCACTGCATGGAAATACATCCTTGTCTCTACCTTTGCTGCCTGCGGTTCCTTATTGGATCACGTGGTGATAGATTTGGAGTTCTACAATTCGGTGAAGTCATACCTTGTATTTGGCAATGGCCAGGTCACACTATAATGGAAACAGCTAACAGCTTCCTCTCAAACCCCTCTCTGCACCCAAACGATAACTTTTTTTAAAATCAAAACCAGAATGGAAGTCTACAAGTAACAGAATGCAAAGTTAAGTGAAAGAGCATGTGAGTGGGATTGCTTATAGTGTGCTCACCAAGAACTACATCACAACCTGTGAATCTGACTAATCTCCTCTATTTTACCTCTGTATTGCCAGGACTTAAAAGACACACAACATAGAAACTGCGTGATAAGATCACCTGTCTATAATCATAGTTTGGTATTGACTTGCGTGTCTCTATGAAAGATTAAAAGACAACTGAACTTCCCCAAAAAAGAAAGCCCTTGTTTTGCTCATCAAACTAGCTAACTTTTATAAAAAAAAGAAAGTTTTATTTTGTGACTGTTTTATTTTCTTGAAAGGAACAACAGACTTTGTAGGCAACTGGAGCTATGTCTGGGCTTTAAGGTGGACATACATGCTTCACAGTTCCAATTGCCTAAACATTGGCACATAACAACTTTAAATACAGACAACAAAGGATGTGTTCAAAAAATGCTTCCCATTCCTTTCTCAAAGTGTAGGGAGGGTAGAATCTTCAGCAAGGTTTTTCACCAGCATTCCGGTCCTCGCGACATCTCCGGTGGTAAGTGGGAGTGAGCGGGGGCTAGAGCCCAATTACCCCATTGGTGCTGAGCATGCATGCGTTTCTTTGTTTTACAGTTATTAAGTTGAATACCTTTTGCAAATTGATTGAAATAATTCTTTTGAATGAAAGAAGGATTAACGTTTTCCATTCATACATCTTAGAAAAGTCAGTTATTTTTATATATGTATTTGGGCACAGGGCCTGTATTGATTTCACTTGATCTGGCAATTTATTTTTTTGTGCCAAACTGTTTCCGCGAGGAGATGAAGAATTCGGAACTAGGACATCTTGGTCCTAATACTGTCATCAACATTGTGTGATACTGGGCAAATGCTCTTATTTCTCTGTGACTCCGTCTACCCATCTGGCGAAATGGGGGGTGCGCACAGCTGTGCCCGGTGTTAAAATGGACGTGTTTTGAAAAAACGAAGAAAAGGGTCATTCTGTTCCAGCTCAAAATGATTGGGCATAGCTCAGTTTTTGGTGTTCAGCTATATATATGTGCAAATGTAAGGCTCTCTTATACAGAGCAAAATTGACATCTTTTGGTACTCGGATCACATTCCTCATTTAATATTGCATCTGTGTTTACAGTGCTTAGAAGTCGGATGACTATGTCATGGCACACTCATAATAAAGGTTCAATATTATTGTTATGTTTTGTGTCACTAAGTGCCTGTCGGGAACAGGTGAGGGTGGCGGGCAGATAGCCTAATAAATGTTTATTTTTTAACTGCACAGTTGATTAAGCATGAGTGGATAGCTGACCGAGATAAACGCTTAACTCTGACACCGCCATCCTTTATTTTCCAATTCGAAATCTCAGGTGGGCTGAATCAGTCCTACCTCCACGTGAGGTCTTTAAGTACCATTATGTTTGGTAGTTGTAACACCTATTGTTACAGTGCTTTAAAGGGGGGAATCGGGCATGAAGCACTATACATACATATGCGCTAAATAATCTACTATTACAGCTGAAGGGGAAAGACGAGGACACAGTAGCATTAACACGTGCAGCATTTTTGAGAGGGGGGAAAAAGATAGGCCACAGATACAGAGAACAATCGAGTTAACTCTAGATAAGCAGTTCTTGGCCTGGGGAATCCAGTTTGCCTGTCCTAATTAGACAACCCCTCCTCTCCAGCGGCACCTTTGAGAATATTGCAAGTTGGAGGTAGTCAAAACAAAATGAAGGCTTTTGGCTGGGGTGTTGTGGTGGAAACGTGATATTGCACTGCACATCAACTGCAATATGTACACATTTCAGCTTAGTGTGTACAAGAGGGAACTCCTGACGGTGTGCTTATTTACATACTTCCTGCGTGCTCCACCGGCCAAGGTTCCATGGCCCTCACTGCAGAGAGGCGTCCGGCCCCCCACTTCCCCCAAAGAGGCGATGCGTTCCCAAGGTGATGAGGCCCCCTTCATAATACCTCCTTTGGGACTGGGAGACGCAGGAGAAATGCGACCTGAAAAGGCCTTTTCTACTAGTGTCTTTCTCTGTAGGCCCCAAGCATCTGAATAAACAAAGATTTTCTCAGATGCAGAGTTTAAATTGTCATATATCCCAATGACAATATGCTACCGCTTGATGGGGCTATTGCCACAACCACAATTGTTCAATGCAATGATTTATTTAATGCGCACTTCTAAATAATTACATACACTAAAACTTTGTAGCTCCACACGACGGGGTAAGGGAAAAAAAAAACATGTCAGACAGCCGGAAAAAAGTTCTCCACTTTGAGCAATTACTTTCCATGGCTTTCGAACTTCACAGGTGGTGTAAAATAGTCTGTGAGGGTTGTTTTTAGATTTGTGTATGTGTCTGTATCTTCTTCTGGGAGTTTGTCCAGTATGTCCCTCACATTCAAACCTAATGCATGAATTAACAAACTATGTTTCTTCTCATCATCGAGTGGACCCACTGCTTTCAGGCACACCTCAAAGTCTCTCAGCCATCACTTTCATTGCAGTCCCAGAGTGCCAGCGTCACTGAGATCAAAGTTTGATGGCAGTTGAGATAACAGGCTGTCAGACATTATTGTGGGTAATGAACGGGCAGGTGTAACTTGTATAGTTAGTGAGTCCTCCCCAGACTCATCAGTCATCTTATTTTGCCACTTGTGTGAACATTTTTGTGTTACCCTTGTCACAAATGACTTGTCCTACCTTGAAAACGTGTGATGGTAGGGAGCTGTTGTGCTTCCACTTGTTGGGTGCGTGCAGTTTTTCTGTCACTTATTCTTCCTGCTGCACAGGTTAGTTTTGTGAATGAAGGCCCTCATGCCTTCTACTTTTCCACCACTTGGTGGCACCTGTAGGCGGAAGATTTCCCTCCAACCGCCTTGATGTTGACACGAACAGGGAGTGCGCACGCTCTGACACCTGTCGTTGTGTGAGAAAGGTAGGACTATTCCTCAACCGCTCACTTTGCCCCTCCTCAGCAGAACGTTGACGTTGGTGGGAGATCTCTATCTCTGACCGCCCAGAGTGCTGTGATGGCGGGGAGCCGTTGTGCTCCACCCGTAGTTGTTCCTTGTTGCCGTCGGCAGGGAGCTTCTCACACCCTCCAGGAATGTTGAGTGAGAGTGGCCAGCTGGCGGGGTCCCTTCGCTCTCTTACCCGTCTACTCTTTTCCTTCACTTTCAATTTCAGGCCGACTGCCCACAGCTTAAATGGCGCTGCAAGCAACAAGCTTTGAAACGGCAGAGAGAAAATGCTGGTGTCGTGGGGATATGAATCGCCTCGTCGCCAGTGTGGAATCTGAGGTGCTTCCAACGCTCAATCATCCTGGCCCTCAACGTCACTCACCAACATAGAGTGACGGAGGCATGGAGAGTTGTTGAACACGTCTTTATTCACTCATTACATAACAGGAACTGACATTCCTTAACTGTTCCCAGACCCTCCCCTTCCCACTGCCCCGTGTCCCTTCCCACATGACATGGGTTAAGTGACGACACCACTGTCTTGGACTTCGGCCTATCTCAGCCTTTCATCATCCACCTGAGGTCGATAAAGTGAGTACTATTACATTCTTCAACAATGACAGCTACAATCAAGCGCTTAAAAGCTCATATAAAAACGTGATTTTATTTTCCCTCAAACTCAGATATATGCAAACCGCGCCAGAGCTGTTATTGTCCCCTTTTCTACACACACTCCCCTCTCTTTCAGAGCCTCCGAAGCACCTGAAGAGCATGAAAAGGGCAGCAGAGAGCAGTATGAATTCTAATGACATAACATAATATTATACTGTATCCCTTACTATTGGCATTAGTGTCTCCACCTATTGGGGAACTGGGATGATGGCCTCAAGACTCAATTTCGGGTTCTCATCTACAGCCGAAGTGTTTCAAAACTCCATCTGAGGGCCAGTGGGTGGAATGCAAGGAACATTCAATGTAAGCAATGACATCCTTGTCTACGCGAAATCCGAAACTGAACACCTGGAATGCCTGGGAGCTGTACTGGAAAGAATCTGATCTCTGGTGTTAACGCTGCACCGGGAAAAGTGTGAAAATCGAATTCTTTGGGTTAATTTTCCAAGAAGGGGGGATATCAGCTGACCCTGCCAAAGTCAGAGACATCCGCGAAGCAAAAGTCCCTGAGACCAGCTCGTAAGTAAGGAGCTTGCTGGGCATGGTTACATACTGTGGCAGATTTATAAAACACCTGGCAACCCTATCAGAACCACTAAGAAACCTCACAAAAAAGTCTACTCTGTGAAAATGGATGCCGTACGAACGGAAGTTGTTCAAAGACATAAAAGCTGCCCTCTCTCATGATTGCACCCTATTCTTTTTTAGATAGGAGAAATGTGGGCTCTAAAATAGAACATTCCTGTGCTGAGCTCGGTTTCTGTTGTTCTGGTCGCCTCGTATTGTTTTGTGCAAGGTCACAGGTGTGAAAAGGTGAACCCAACACCTTTTGTAATGAAAATAGTAGGGTTTCCTGGTTAGCTTGCAGCAAGTGATTGTCATAAGATCTTGTGACTACAAGATTTGTTCGCTGGATCCAGTGTGTTAAGGTGTGTTTTATTATTAAACATAAAGTAGACACATAGTCTAAGAAGTGGTCAGCCGACACATGTTTCTCAGGATTGCTGCAAATGACTTCAGTCAATCGCAGCAATCCTGGCAAACACTTCGGCATTAGCCATGAAATCCTATGAGTGCAATCCTTGAGTTATCTGCCACACAGTGATTCACGACGCAACCACCTTTCCTTAATCAAAGACCGTTATTACCCTACCTGCTTTGAGCAAGAACCTTTGGGTTCGAAACACTTGTTGGCTGACCACTTCTTAGACTATGGGCCTCATTATGACCCTGCCGGTCCGGAAACAACGGTGGTGGTAAATTCGCCGCCACCGTTGTTTTCAGACCGGCTGATTCCGAGTTCTGCAGGTGGGAGGTGTCACTCCCGCCAGGTCTCACCAGGCGGGAGTAACGCCACCCGCCTGCAGATGGGAATTGAAAAACCGGCTCCGTCATAGATGGAACCGGTGCTTCCATTATCCCCATCCCCATGGAGTCTTGTGGGACTCCATGGGAATGGGGATTAACGGAATTACCTCTCTGGAATTAACAGGTCACAGGGGTTGTAATGCCCCAGTGATTCCGGCAATCACCGCCAGACTCGTAATGAGGCCCTATGTGCTACTTTGTTTAATAATAAAACACACCTTAACACACTGCATCCAGCGTATAAATCTTGTAGTCACAAGATCCTATGAAAATCACTTGCTGCAAGGTAAACAGGAAACCCTACTATTTTTTGTTTACCCTGGCAGAAGCATCGAATTATTGGTGCATTGCAGTCCCTTTTGGATTGGGGGCTGCGCTCACCCAGGAACACCAGGATGGAAACCAGAGGCCGATCGTGTACGCGAGTCATGCTCTGTCACCGAGGTGAAAGCAACCCAAGAACAGCTATGGACGGTCAAGCATGAGCTACTTTCACCGAGGATGGCCTTCTCCTGAGAGGCTTGCGTATGGTGATCTCCACTGCACTGTTGGAGAAAGTGATCACTCTGGCTCTCCATGGACATCAAGGAATAGCAAAAACAAAGAGTTGCCTGCGGCGGAAGGTATGGTTCCCCACCTTCGAGCAAAAGGTAAAAGACTTTATAAAGGCGGGCGTATGGTGCCAAGCCGTCTCCCCGAGACATAAAGAGCTTTTGATGCAATGCATGCCAAGAAGTGAAGAGCCCTGGGACTGTGTTCATATGCATTTTGGCTCGATGAATCGTGAGTCCTATTTCGTAGTCATGGTGAACCAATGGTCCCGATACCCAGAGGTGGAGTTCATCCGGTCCATAGCCCTCGATGATGTGGTGTCTGTGATGGAAAAATGTTTCGCATGCAGGGTTTCCCAAAATCAATATTCTCTGATAACGGGCCCTCTTTTCAAAGCACAGGCCTGGAAGAGTTCATGGTGGAGCGAGGAATACGACACCGGAAGGTCACCCCAGCATGGCCGCGAGCAAATGGAGAGTCAGAGCTACTGATGCATTTTAGGATTGCTCACAGCCAAGGGCTTTGCGAAAAAAAACACCCTTTTTCAATTCATGTTGGAATATCGCAACCACCCTACACTGTTCAACAGGGGTAGCACCTGTGGAAGCCCTTTTTCAAAGATGCCTAAGAAAATTTCTTCCAGAAAGAGAAGGGAGAAACCCGGGAATCATAGACGATGAAGCTGTGCGCATAAATAGACAAATGCTGATTGAGCAAGAAAACGAGCTGAGAGGCCTCCGAGATGACAACATACCGGCAGGCGGCATGGTCCTAGTCCGCACCCGTAATCCTGCAGGGAAGATATCGCTTATCCACGATCCTACACCACTCAGGGTGGTAAACATACAAATAAAAGCGGCCAACAGTCAAGGACAAGGAACAAGAAACTCACGTTTCTTTCATAAACTGTCCGGAACCCCGAACCTAGAAAGAGTGTGGCACTGGAGGAGGTTGAGTAATCACACCCCACACCTGGAAAGGATTGATGGAGATGATGACGACCACGGATGGACACCACAGTGCGAAGCAGACGACCTGAACAGCAGAGCCCCCAGTGATCTGGAATGTGAAGTGCCGGAGCTGGTAAGAGAACAGTGATGTGTTGTGCATCCTCCGGAGTATCTGCAAGACTATGATACGAACACGAGAGTATACGCAGTACTGTGTTTTGAGTTGTCACCCGTTTGGTGGCCATTTATGCATCTGGTTATTATAAAGTTGAAGTTTTTGCTTTGTATAAAATAGGAGGAATGTGATGTGGCATGTCTCTGCATACCCAGATAAAAACAGCCCCACGCTCACCCTAAAGGCATTCACGATCAGGGGATCGATGAAGGCAGACCTGGGTTGTATGTGTCTTATTTGCGCTGCCAGAGCGTTGTGGCCTATCCGCGCACCACGCTGCTCTTGGTTCCCGCCCTGAAACATAACAGAACCCTCGCTATGTGTGTGATGAACACAGAAACTGATAAGAGGGCAGGAGACAAACCATCTTACCTCGTGGCGTGACCAGGCTGCAGCTGTGGTGTGCCTGGGGCCAGAGAGGCGGCGCCAAAACAAGGGAAACAATTGAGGAAAGAATCCTCTGTTTTCGGTGCGAGGATCACAAAGAGTGTGAAGACAGGCAGGAAAAGGAGAACGCCAGAGCACACCCAAAGGCAGAGAAGATATCAGGATGGAGGGAGGTGAGTGGAAGTATACAGAGCGAGAAGCATAAGTAATGCAGAGGAGGACCAAAGGGGCCCGGAGAGCCTTAAAGATATGACACATTGTTACTAGCAGGGCCGGCCCTAGTAATTGGGGCGCCAAGTGCGGAAAACTAATTGTGGGCCCCTTAATTTGCATATGACGACATCAGCAAGAAGTGACATCCCTCCAACTGGATGGAAATTGAAGGGATTGAGACATGTGGCAAGCAATCTAAACGCAGATCTCAGCAGTAGGCACATTCACCCAATGTCTATCATTGCTGCATGCATTTTGATTTATGACACACTGAGTATAAAGGTTCTTTCTTGTTGTCTACCTGCCCCTTTACCACAACACACACATATAGACAGTTGCTGTTTTTATGGTAATTTGTAGTGTTGAAAACAACATTTTCTCACAACCTTTGCATTTTCTCTTGCTCACAACCTTTGTGTTTATTTAACAAATTAATAATTCAAATGATCCTGTGTGGCCCTTATCTGCCATGCACATTTTCTATACTAGTGAACAGTTGCATATCACATGTGGTGCGTCATGGCTCACGCATCGCAACACACTTCCGTGCAACACATTTAACATTCTTCATTTTACTGGGTCAGATATTCTGTGTTCCCATTGTTACAAAATGTTATTAAATGTAGGTCACTTCCCTTTTGCTTGTTACTCCACAGAGACTTTATGAATCACGACCAGAGCTTTCTGCTGCCTAATTACGTTTATTCGAACATTTCTAGGCCACAGCTCATTAGGTAACACATGTGAGCAGGAATCAGGGTGTAGCCTGAAATTCACGGGGCTGAATCCCAGCCTGGCAAATCCACCTGTTACTCTTCACAGCACTGTAAAATGAGCACCACTGGCTTAAACAATTTCATAAAAGATTCATCCCATAAACCCCCAATGCGCGCAGAGAAGTGTTGTGCCACCCCTATTACTCATACAGCAAGTAACACGTGCGTTTGTGGGTGTGCTATAGAAATGATCAATGCTACTTTTCAAAACACACAAGGCAGGCAAAACAGCGCTGTCAATCAGATTTACCTGTAGAATGATTTTGAGGATGAGAACAGAATATTGCACCGTATCAGGGGAGGGATGAGATAATTTTGACCTGTTTTGTAAATGGTTCTCTATCCAGTATTTCACAAAATACAAACACCCACCTGCTGACATGAGGGAGAAGGGCTCATGACACAGGTGGGGGAAACGCTGGTGTCATGGGTGTGGAGAGGGAGAAGGCAGGTAGTATGGGGAGAAGGAGCAGCTAACCGGAAGAAAAGGCTAGAGACACAGGTGGAGAAGGGGCTGGTGACACGGGTGTGGTGAGAGAGAGGCTGTGACATGGGGAAAAGGTGTGACAAGGAAAGTGACACCGGGAGAAGGGGCAGTGACATATGACATCAGGGAGATGGGCTGCTGAAACTGGTCGGGGGAAAGGCTGGTGAGACGTGGAAAAGGGGCAGGTGATGGTGGGTGACTGGGCACGGAACCTGGAAGCAGAAGGGACTGGTGATACAGGGGAATGGGCAGATGACATGGGGGAGAAAAGAGGTAACATGGGAGAAAGGGCAGGTGACACAGAGAAGGGGCAGCTGACAAGGGAAGAAGAAGCACAGGATAAAGAGGGGCTGGTGACACTGGGAAGAAAGGGCTGGTGGCACAGGTGAATGGACAGATGACATGGGGGATGGGCTGGTGAAACCGATGGGAAAAGGCTGGTGATGGAGGAAAAGGGGCAGGTGTCATGGGGAGAAGGGGCAGGTGACTGGAAGAAGGGCAACAGGGCAGTAGGTGGATGGGGACACAGAGGACAAGACAGGTGACATGGGTGAAATTGGTGGGGGGGAAATGCTGGTGACAGGGGGAAAAGGAGCAGATAACCTGGAGAAGAAGGGCAGATGACATGGTGAGAAGTGGCATATGACAAAAAAGAAGGGGCAGGTGACTGGGGGTGAAGGGGCACATGCAAGAAGTGTCCGGTGCCACACAGGAACCAAGGAATGGTGGCACGGGGCAGGTGACATGGGGGAGAAGGGCCGATGACACGGGTGGGGGAAAGGCTAGTCAAAAGGGGTAGAAGAAGTAAATGACACTGTACATTGGGGAAAAGGGGCAGGTTATAATCGAAGAACAGTCTGGAGATGGGAGATGGGGCTGGAGGTGACACTAGTGCGGAGAGGTAGATGCTCGAACATGGAGGAGAAGTAGTGAGAAGGGAAGTCACACAGGAATAAAGGACATGTAACATGGGTGGAGAAGGGGCAGTGACACAGGGGAATGGGAAGCTGACATTGGAGGGATGGGCTCTGCTCATTGACTCCCTGTTGAGCCTCTCTGCTGTGGTCAGTCCTGCCCACTGGTCCTTGGCGGGTCGCTGTATTCTGGTCATCGGCTTATCTGGTTCATCAGCCCTCTGGTCATTGGCTGCCTTCTGAGTTGCTTCTCTGGTCCATCATTTCTCTAGTGCTTGGGATGTGGGTTGTGGTTGGCTTTGTGACCTGATAGTTGACGGTGCAAGTTCATCTGCCTTGATACCACAATCCCACATAAGACTGAGCAGTGCTATCCATTCCAACATTCCCCATTCCATTCGGCAGATGTAAGTTCGGTCCTGGTTTTATCTGCTTTCCCCGTTATAAATCTGGGACTACAATTACCAGAAGGCACAGTTAAACCTAGGACCAGGTTAGAATCTCCTGATTGGAGTGAGGCAAGCTGGCAGGTATGCAGTGGTACAGCTGGGAGTGTCTTTGAGGAGTCAGTGGGCAGTCATAATGGAGGCCCTTTGAAACTGGCCAGAAACCATAGGCACAGTGTCACCTGATTTAGCAAAACCTTGCCTAACATTATATATTATGGCATAACAAGGCATAACAACTGGGGAAAGGCTGTTTTCAATTGATGTTCGCAAATAAATATGACCAACTGTGATGTTTCCAAAGTAAAAATACTTGTCCCCAGCTGTTATTAGGTGGGCTGTTTCACAAGATTTGGTAATAGTAATCACCTGAAAACACAAGTCCCCCACCGAAACACCAAAGGTTACACAATGGAATGCACAACACCGAAGACACTTGTCTACACTAAATTTACTCTGAATAGCACACTAGCCCATAGTTGCCAACATGATCCATTCCAATCTGTAGGTGCTTAGCCAGTCCTTTTTTATTTCTTTACAATATGGGACTTGTAGTTCTGATTTTCACATTTTAAAGCTCAGACTACAAACCACAGAATGCAGCACACAAACCAGCACTGTATAAGTACCTACAAATGGGAATGGACGTAATGGGTCCTCGTAGAGGTATTCCACCTCGTGACAGAATGTGTTGCTTTGCAAGTAAGATAAATAAACTTGGGCATATCTTCTTTTGGACTGCTTGGAGACCACTTGACTTAGAAACCAATGGTTAAGCAAATACACATCTGACATTACAATCAGCCAGAACAAAATATCGGGGTGTCACCTCTTAATGGTTAGGCATAATTCCATTATCATTGCACTTGTGCACTTTATTACAGTATAGTACAGCATGTTGGGAGGGACATATATACCAGGTTATTAGTACGGATATTGATTAATACTCCTTAAAATGAAAAATAACTATTTTTATGACACATTTACTATTTTACTACATATCAATTGTTATTATCAAATTGTAATGCTTATTTTATGAGATCAATTCTTTTTATAATGAATTTACTGTTTTCTCCTTTTTTTTTTTAATTTCTTTTATTGATTTTATGCAAACAAAACAACGAAAACCAAACAAGCAGCATAATCATAATAGTTCAATTACACATCAAGTTATCGTAGTCACTGCTCCCAATGTCCCTCCCTCCCCCCGTGAGCCTCTTTGTCAATCTCTTTCAATGTTTGGCACATGCGGCTAGGTTTCGTTCTCTTCGGAGTCTGTTGGATTTGATATTACTCCAAACAATTCTGTTATTAGCGTTTTCCAGGCCAACAGGGTGCCCGCCTCCCCTTCATCAGCCCGGCTACTCGCATCTTGCCATGCCACCGTTTCAGCCTCCGCCCATTTCTGCAAGTCCTTCCACCATACATCCACCTTAGGTTTGTGGCATTTCTTCCACCCCATGGCGATCCTACGTTTTGCAAGCACATACGTTAGATTTCTCAGTTTCTCAATATGGTTGAGATTCCGTGGCCTAGGGAACCCGCCGAGTAAGCAGGCCCAAGCCGTGTCTGTAACAAGAGTAACCCCTTTATCAGCCAGTTTCTGCGCCACTTCTCCCCAGTAGCACCTAATAATCGGGCACGACCAAAACATATGTGTCATGTCAGCGTTTTCCAGGTTACATTTGGGACACACTTGTATTCCAGCGTTTCGGAACTTAGATATCCTCAAGGGGGTCATGTATGCCCTATGCGTTACATATAGCTGAATTTGTTTTAATCTGGCATTTCTAGACACTTTTTTGTGGTAACTCAGGGCACGCTCCCATACCCCGTCCTTCATCGGGGCCCCCACTTCCACCTCGCAGTCCAGTCTCATATGCGTCAAATCTCTCCCCACCTTAGCCATCACCATCTCATACAGTCTCGAGATCTCATGACCCCCTTCGGATATATCATACATTGTTTCCAAAACTGCATCTGGTTCTTCTATCAAAACTGTCTCTGGCCAGGTGTTCTTAATCATCCGCACCAATCTAATGTATGTGACATATTGACCCGTGTGTAGCCCCGCCTCTTCGTTGAGTTCTATAAACTCCTTAATGGATCCCTCTTACCAAACATCGCCTAGCCTTGCCAGCCCCACCGATTCCCAGTAGGTCTTAACAATCGCCCTCAGCTGATCATCCCCTCCTGCCAAAGCAACCAGCGGTATCTGTGGGAGGCACGGGTATGGGACTTCCATCAAGCGACAAGCCCTACGCCAAATTTTCCATCCAAGCCTCAACATCACAGGACGCCCCCTCATTTCAGTTTCGGACAGCCAGATCATTTCTTTCAAATAAAATGGGGCGCAGTCCTGTCCAAGCACCCTGTGCTCAGGGGTCACTTCATCAGAAAGCCACTTGGCCACATATTGTAACTGTCCCGCTAAATAATAAACCTCAAAATGGGGCACTCTGATACCTCCTTTTTCATAAAAGTTCTGCAGTTTCCAAAACGCCACCCTATTTCGGGTACCGTGCCACAGGAAATCCCTATACATGCTGTTCAATTTACTGAAAAACTTCTTGGGTATTATGTATGGGATATTACTAAAGTAATGCAGGAGCCTGGGCAGAACTACCATCTTGAGCATGGCCCCCCACCCCATCATCGCCAAGGGCAATCTTGCCCAGAACTGCATACTGTTTCTAATTTTCTCGACGGCTACTTCCGTATTGTGTCTGTGTTCATCTTGCACCGTGTGATATACATCTACGCCCAAATAGCGAAAAGAGCTAGTTGCCCATGGTACCTGTAGCACCAGTAGTCCATCTACAAGGATCCCCTTATAGCTACCTAGCGGGAATATGACAGACTTTTGGGGGTTCACCGAGATGCCCGATAACTCTGCATACCTTTCCATTACTTCAAGTATGTATAAGAGATTTTCTTCTGGGTATTGCAAGTACAGCAACAAATCGTCCACGTACAAGGATATCAAGTGTCGTTCCCCTCCTACCTCAATGCCAATCGCCTCATACTGTGCCCTAAGGCATAATGCCAGAGGCTCCAGGGCCAAGATGTAAAGCATCGCGGACCAGGGGCACCCTTGTCTGGTGCCTCTGCCAAGTTGCCATCTTTCGGATATCACCGCTCCAGTTCGTACCCTGGCAAGCGGCTCACTATACAACATCTTGGCCCACCTGATATAGCACGGCCCCATTCCATACCCTTCCAAAGCAGCCAATAGCCATGACCACTTGACCGAATCAAAAGCTTTAACTGCATCTAGAGCCACTACTGCCATCTCACCCTCGTTCTTACTACCCCATTCGACCACCCGGTGAAGTCGCCTATGGTTGTGTGTTATGTTTCTACTCGGGACATAACCCGTTTGATCAGGATGTATGAGTCTACCAATCACTTTCTGCAATCGATTCGCTAGGACAGCCGTGAGGATCTTGCTGTCCTGATTAAGCATCGACAGAGGCCTGTAGGAACCACATCTATGCTCCGGTTTATTGGGCTTGGACAGCGGTATTATGATCGCCTCTCTGAGTGACTCAGGCAACCGTCCTATCTCAAACGCTTCATTAAGCATGTCCAGCATTGGGGGGAGGATTTCCTCTCTGTATACTTTATAGAATTAACTGGGGAACCCATCTGCCCCTGGGGTCTTACAGGTAGGCAACTGCTTCACAACCTCTTCTAACTCCTCCAACGTGATTGGCTCATCCAACTCCTCCCTCTCTTCGTCGCTTATCTTGGGCAGCCCTATGTCTTCTAACGTTTCGATTATCTTGCGCTGGTCACCTATCTTATCATCTCCATACAGCACTCTGTAATATTCCACAAATTCTTTGTTAACCCCCTCTTGCGTGGCCACCTCATCTCCGTCCTCCCTAATAATGGTCCTAATCGGGGGCCTAGGAGTCTCGCTTTTGTATAGCCAGGCCAAAAGGCGGCCTGTCTTGTCTCCCCCCCGCGTGCTGCCTCTCAACATATTTCCTATAATTGAGATTGCAGAGTCTCTCACAATGCCCTGCACATTGTTGCTGTAGTTGGAGCACCAGCTCCATGTCTACGTCATCGCTCTTCAATGCTGTTTCTAGCTCAGTTTCTGCCCTCTGTAGGTCAGCCAAGACCCCACCCTGTAACCCTCTTGATTTAGCAATGGGCGCCCCCCGCATCACCACCTTAAAAGCTTCCCATAATGTGCCCGCAGAATCAACACTCCCAGTATTCTCTACAAAGAAGGTAGTAATCTCTTCCCTTGCATCTTCTCTAAAGACTGGATCTTTGAGCGCCTCCGCTCGGAGGCGCCATGTAGGGATCTTCGCCCTCGGGGGGCAATATTGCCATCCGAGGATCAGGGGCGAATGATCTGAGAGGACCCTGGCCTTATATTCGATTTGAGTAATCTCAGACATCACATCTGCTGTAGCAAAGACGTAATCGAGCCTAGTGTGCAGTTGGTGCGGGGCTGAATAGTGCAAGTATTGCCTCTCAGTGGGATGTTTCATCCTCCATGCATCTGTAAAGCCAAAATCAGTTAGCAGCATCTGCAACACTCTCGCCGCTGGGCTAGGCTTACCCACCCTGCCATCTGATCTGTCCACCACAGGATCCAACACACAATTAAAGTCCCCACCCCAGACCACCGCGCTCCCTATACACGTACTAAGATTGGTACACAGGGCTCTGAAATATGCTGCAGTTTTTTGGTTGGGGGCATACGTGTTTACTATGCATACCTCCCTGCTCTCCACCAGCCCCCGCAATATAGCCATCCTTCCATCAGTTTCAACCATCTCTTGTATCGATTTGAACGGGACATGCGGTGCCACCCAGATTAACACCCCCCGGGCATATGCAGAGTATGGAGAACCCACTACAGTCCCTCTCCACTTTCTCTTAACTAGGTCCAACTTCTCTCGTGTTAAGTACGTCTCCTGTAGTAATGCAATGTCTATTTTCTGCCTTTTCAGATACATCATGACTTTGTTTCTTTTCAGGTAGCTGTTAAGGCCCCTGACGTTCCACGTTATTATCCTGAGGTCCCCCATAGGTCGCTAATAAGCACCCTCCCGATCTTCCGTCGATTACACCCCTTCATGCTCCGCAAGTACAACATACTGATTCCTCCAAATAGGCTTGAAACAAAACTTAAACTCCCCATGACCACACACACACTCAACTTCCCATCCCCCAACCTTCTTCCCACCCACCCCTCCCCCAACAATACCCTCCCCAACCGTTGCCCAGCTCCATTCCTGGATCTCAGGCACCCCCACATCTAGCCCTGCCTAGCGCAAGCTTCTACTCAGGGCTCAGTAGGGTAAAGCCGCCCTAATGGCTGCTGAAACTAATAGTCTATTGGGGTAGGTCGTCCGCGTTCTGTTGCTCCTTTCAAAAAGCATTACGCATACAATTGCCAAACCGTTACCAATTACAGTTACACTCACTATATTCCAGTCCAAATCGAGCACCAGGCTCAGATTGTGTACAAGGTTCAGTTAGTTACAGTTTCTCTATACCATCAGGGTCCTCCTCCTTACTAGATCTTCATTCGGTATGATCCTGCCGGTCTCGATCCGCTTCTTGTTCCGGGCAGCCCTGCAGGTCCAGCCATGTGACACCATCCTCAGGGGTATCAAAAAATAGCGCTTTGTTCTTATGTAGCACTTTCAATCGTGCCGGATAAGGAAGCATGTATTTGATTCCTGCTGCCCTCAGTCTCCTTTTGACGGCTACATAACTGTATCTCTGCCTCTGCACCAGTATCGTGTAGTCCGGGTATGCTGTGATGTTGGTGGATGCTCTCTCTATCGTGCCGCCCTTACGAAAATATTTGAGGATCTTTTCTTTGTCCCTGTAATTCAGGATCCTCGCGATGATCGGTCTTGGCGGGGCCCCCGACTGGGGTTTCCTCATTAGGGCGTGGTGCGCCCTCTCCACCGTGAATCCCTGCGAAAGATTCCCTGCTCCGATCCCTTGTAGGATCATGTTTTCAACATAGTTTGTGGGGTCTTGGCCTTCTTCTCCCTCCGGAAGGCCAACCACGCAAATGTTGTTTCTCCTCGCCCTTCCTTCCGCCTCTTCCACACGATTTTCCAGGTTGGCGACCTGTTGTTTTAAGACATGAATCTCCTTCGCATTGCTCGTGCTAACATCAGTGTTAATCTTCACCCCACTTTCCAGACCGCTGGTCCTTTCTGCAAGTGCCCTAACATCTTGACGTAGCAGGGTGAGTTCTGTACCTACGGCATCGATCTTATTCTCTAGAGCTGTGCGTAGATCCGCCATTGCCAAGTCCCATTTAGCACTTAGTCCCGTTATAGCCTCTAGGATCTGGTGCTTGTCCCCTTCGGGGGCGTCCTCCTCAGGGGTCACGACCGTGCTCTGCACCGATGTTGAGGGGGTCCGTTGCATTTTTGTGTAAGTCTCCATCGTGGGTTGCTTGGTCTTGACTCTCAACCCTTTCGCCGACATGGCGCTTCCCTCCACTCCTGCACACCTTCGCCTTAGTGCTGCTGTTGCACTGTCCTCAGTCCGACAATGGTCCGGCTTCCAGGTCTCCTAACTCACATTCGAGATGGCACTTCGAATTGTCTTATGGATGGGCTATGGCCTCACACTCCCCATTCAACTTCCGTAGGCCTCGTCACCCAAGCATCCAATGTCATCTCCTCCTGCAGTCAGATCGCCGAGGCTCCATTAGCGTATGCCAGGCTGGGTGCTCTCATGGTGCTAGCTCGACCACTCCGCCATATCTCCCTATTGTATTATTCCTCCAGGCAATTTACCGCAGCCCTGTCCCGCAGTTCCGGGGAATCAGTTTCGTTTCTCCTCGGAGGCCTCTCCTTTGTTAGCCGCCATCTTGGTGCTGAAGCGGCCACACAGTCGCACCGACAAAAACATATATATCTCACGATTCTCGGGGACTATGAACTTCTCCAGCGAACTTCACTTGGCGTGCGGCTTCCGATGCCTGATCCTCAAAGTTCTAGGCGCTCGTCGCAGTTTCAGCAGGTAACTTTGGCAAAAATAGAGTGGGATCATCAGGAGCTCCTCACGCAGCACGTCCTATTCCATGGCCAGTTAGCCACGCCCCCCACTGTTTTCTCCTTTGTACCAAATATGTAAGGTTTTGTAAACTAAATCACATAATTCAAACAAATGCCTAATTTCCTGTGCTTCCCTCAATATTTCTTGTACTCAAAGTACATACATCTCTTCTTAATCTCTTCGGCCATCCTACTCTTAGTTCTATTGGATCATTAATGAACCATTGTCCTGTAAAGGTAATCATGTCTTCTCCCCTTTTGTATCTCAGTTAACATCTTTTATTAACAATACATGTGATGCTCTTAAAGGGTTCCAGGGTGGTCCTTGCAAACCTGATTATCTCCTTGTTATATTCGTTGTCACTTCTTTGCCCACAAAGAAGGAATAGAATCTCTAAGTTATTTTCTGAGAGCTCGCCATCTGATTTCTGAGAAAGCACCTAGCTGCTGTTGAATAATGTAGATTTCTACTATTTAATGATTATTTTCTATTTGGTGAGGTATTTTTCCATTTAATATGCAAAATAGTAATGCATACAAAATGTCCCTCCAAAATTTTTTCCAAGTTAATGATGATGCATTGTAACAAACGGGACAACATTTACAAAAAAGAAATAGTGTTTTGCATCTGATAAATTGATGATCTTTCCTCAGAAAAGGAGAGAAGGTTAACCTCTTTAAATTTGTAAACTTGTTAAACAGCAATGATACAAATGTATATTTCACACTTTGCTACAGTGCTGTAGAAGAGGAGCAAAATAGCCCCGCCAAAAGCTCTTCCCCCATCTTGCCTATATGCTGGGAATCAGAGATGGCTACACGAGCAGTGCCAGTGAGGATGCCCATACCACAAAGAGTCTTCGAGACAAGGCATCCATTGAGAAAACCCTACATAGATGCAGAGAGAAATAGTGCTTTTCTGGCTGGGGTTCCCAGAAAAAGTATGCATCTAAATAAGAAAGGAGACTGGTGACGTCATACGAAGTAAGAACTGAGTTGTCCAGAGGAGATGTCAATGAAGAAAAAACATATACATTCTATAAAAACTGAAGATGAAGTATAGAAGATATGAAGTATCATGATCGAAATGAAGATGCTCGTGCAAAGAAGCACTGAAGAAAATGCAAAGTCATTTTACACCTGTGCAGATGGAGCAATGCAAGTAGGGAAAAGTAATCATAAAGGCTGGCTATGTAGTGAATTAGATGTGGCGATGCGCTAACGTATACATATAGGAATGAACAGAACCTGGATATTTCACGATGCACTTTAGCAAGGCTTGAAAAACTCATCATTGGAGAGGATTTGAGTGTGGCACAGTTGGAATTAAACTGATGGGGAAAGGGAGCTTCGAGAAAGGCTTGCCTGGCCCAGCACCAAGAAGACAAGGCCATAGTGAATTGGGCGACTGTCAAAAAGGCTACAACAAACGTGAGAAAAGAACAAACTGTGTTTGAAGCAGAATGAAAAAACACTAAAGGTGTCAAGATTTCATCATTTAATAGAATTAAATGCAGCAAAAGGCTTAAAAGAGTGGTCTCCAGTTACATGATCAAGATCGAAAATAGCTTGGGTCAAGCTACACCGAAACCAGGAGACAGAACGATGCCACAATCCCTTTATTTCTCAGGCACAAACAGCTTCTGCAAGGCAGAGGTCAAAGCCTTAATTCACTGGCAGACTGTAGGAGTGATGATAGCTGTTGGGCTCATTTGTGGGGAGGCAAGACCACGCCAACCCTCCATGCATCTGGGATGGTAGCCTGCATGCTGCTAGCATGTGGAATATTCCAGAAGGGTACAAGTATGCCAAACCAATTGTAGAGGGCCACGTAGGTAGGAGCCCTATAGTTTATGTAAGCAATTTTAGCTGTTATTGTCCCCTTTTCTACACACACTCCCCTCTCTTTCAGAGCCTCCGAAGCACCTGAAGAGCATGAAAAGGGCAGCAGAGAGCAGTATGAATACTAATGACATAACATAATATTATACTGTATCCCTTACTATTGCCATTAGTGTCTCCACCTATTGGGGAACTGGGATGATGGCCTCAAGACTCAATTTCGGATTCTCATCTACAGCCGAAGTGTTTCAAAACTCCATCTGAGGGCCAGTGGGTGGAATGCAAGGAACATTCAACGTAAGCAATGACATCCTTGTCTACGCGAAATCCGAAACTGAACACCTGGAATGCCTGGGAGCTGTACTGGAAAGAATCTGATCTCTGGTGTTAACGCTGCACCGGGAAAAGTGTGAAAATCGAATTCTTTGGGTTAATTTTCCAAGAAGGGGGGATATCAGCTGACCCTGCCAAAGTCAGAGACATCCGCGAAGCAAAAGTCCCTGAGACCAGCTCGTAAGTAAGGAGCTTGCTGGGCATGGTTACATACTGTGGCAGATTTATAAAACACCTGGCAACCCTATCCGAACCACTAGGGAAACCTCACAAAAAAGTCTACTCTGTGAAAATGGATGCCGTACGAACGGAAGTTGTTCAAAGACATAAAAGCTGCCCTCTCTCATGATTGCACCCTATTCTTTTTTAGATAGGAGAAATGTGGGCTCTAAAATAGAACATTCCTGTGCTGAGCTCGGTTTCTGTTGTTCTGGTCGCCTCGTATTGTTTTGTGCAAGGTCACAGGTGTGAAAAGGTGAACCCAACACCTTTTGTAATGAAAATAGTAGGGTTTCCTGGTTAGCTTGCAGCAAGTGATTGTCATAAGATCTTGTGACTACAAGATTTGTTCGCTGGATCCAGTGTGTTAAGGTGTGTTTTATTATTAAACATAAAGTAGACACATAGTCTAAGAAGTGGTCAGCCGACACATGTTTCTCAGGATTGCTGCAAATGACTTCAGTCAATCGCAGCAATCCTGGCAAACACTTCGGCATTAGCCATGAAATCCTATGAGTGCAATCCTTGAGTTATCTGCCACACAGTGATTCACGACGCAACCACCTTTCCTTAATCAAAGACCGTTATTACCCTACCTGCTTTGAGCAAGAACCTTTGGGTTCGAAACACTTGTTGGCTGACCACTTCTTAGACTATGGGCCTCATTATGACCCTGCCGGTCCGGAAACAACGGTGGTGGTAAATTCGCCGCCACCGTTGTTTTCAGACCGGCTGATTCCGAGTTCTGCAGGTGGGGGGTGTCACTCCCGCCAGGTCTCACCAGGCGGGAGTAACGCCACCCGCCTGCAGATGGGAATTGAAAAACCGGCTCCGTCATAGATGGAACCGGTGCTTCCATTATCCCCATCCCCATGGAGTCTTGTGGGACTCCATGGGAATGGGGATTAACGGAATTACCTCTCTGGAATTAACAGGTCACAGGGGTTGTAATGCCCCAGTGATTCCGGCAATCACCGCCAGACTCGTAATGAGGCCCTATGTGCTACTTTGTTTAATAATAAAACACACCTTAACACACTGCATCCAGCGTATAAATCTTGTAGTCACAAGATCCTATGAAAATCACTTGCTGCAAGGTAAACAGGAAACCCTACTATTTTTTGTTAACCCTGGCAGAAGCATCGAATTAATGGTGCATTGCAGTCCCTTTTGGATTGGGGGCTGCGCTCACCCAGGAACACCAGGATGGAAACCAGAGGCCGATTGTGTACGCGAGTCATGCTCTGTCACCGAGGTGAAAGCAACCCAAGAACAGCTATGGACGGTCAAGCATGAGCTAACTTTCACTGAGGATGGCCTTCTCCTGAGAGGGTTGCATATGGTGATCTCCACTGCACTGTTGGAGAAAGTGATCACTCTGGCTCTCCATGGACATCAAGGAATAGCAAAAACAAAGAGTTGCCTGCGGCGGAAGGTATGGTTCCCCACCTTCGAGCAAAAGGTAAAAGACTTTATAAAGGCGGGCGTATGGTGCCAAGCCGTCTCCCCGAGACATAAAGAGCTTTTGATGCAATGCATGCCAAGAAGTGAAGAGCCCTGGGACTGTGTTCATATGCATTTTGGCTCGATGAATCGTGAGTCCTATTTCGTAGTCATGGTGAACCAATGGTCCCGATACCCAGAGGTGGAGTTCATCCGGTCCATAGCCCTCGATGATGTGGTGTCTGTGATGGAAAAATGTTTCGCATGCAGGGTTTCCCAAAATCAATATTCTCTGATAACGGGCCCTCTTTTCAAAGCACAGGCCTGGAAGAGTTCATGGTGGAGTGAGGAATACGACACCGGAAGGTCACCCCAGCATGGCCGCGAGCAAATGGAGAGTCAGAGCTACTGATGCATTTTAGGATTGCTCACAGCCAAGGGCTTTGCGAAAATAAACACCATTTTTCAATTCATGTTGGAATATCGCAACCACCCTACACTGTTCAACAGGGGTAGCACCTGTGGAAGCCCTTTTTCAAAGGTGCCTAAGAAAATTTCTTCCAGAAAGAGAAGGGAGAAACCCGGGAATCATAGACGATGAAGCTGTGCGCATAAATATACAAATGCTGATTGAGCAAGAAAACGAGCTGAGAGGCCTCCGAGATGACAACATACCGGAAGGCGGCATGGTCCTAGTCCGCACCCGTAATCCTGCAGGGAAGATATCGCTTATCCACGATCCTACACCACTCAGGGTGGTAAACATACAAATAAGAGCGGCCAACAGTCAAGGACAAGGAACAAGAAACTCACGTTTCTTTCATAAACTGTCCGGAACCCCGAACCTAGAAAGAGTGTGGCACTGGAGGAGGTTGAGTAATCACACCCCACACCTGGAAAGGATTGATGGAGATGATGACGACCACGGATGGACACCACAGTGCGAAGCAGACGACCTGAACAGCAGAGCCCCCAGTGATCTGGAATGTGAAGTGCCGGAGCTGGTAAGAGAACAGTGATGTCCTGTGCATCCTCCGAAGTATCTGCAAGACTATGATACGAACACGAGAGTATACGCAGTACTGTGTTTTGAGTTGTCACCCGTTTGGTGGCCATTTATGCATCTGGTTATTATAAAGTTGAAGTTTTTGCTTTGTATAAAATAGGAGGAATGTGTTGTGGCATGTCTCTGCATACCCAGATAAAAACAGCCCCACGCTCACCCTAAAGGCATTCACGATCAGGGGATCGATGAAGGCAGACCTGGGTTGTATGTGTCTTATTTGCGCTGCCAGAGCGTTGTGGCCTATCCGCGCAACACGCTGCTCTTGGTTCCCGCCCTGAAACATAACAGAACCCTCGCTATGTGTGTGATGAACACAGAAACTGATAAGAGGGCAGGAGACAAACCATCTTACCTCGTGGCGTGACCAGGCTGCAGCTGTGGTGTGCCTGGGGCCAGAGAGGCGGCGCCAAAACAAGGGAAACAATTGAGGAAAGAATCCTCTGTTTTCGGGTCGAGGATCACAAAGAGTGTGAAGACAGGCAGGAAAAGGAGAACGCCAGAGCACACCCAAAGGCAGAGAAGATATCAGGATGGAGGGAGGTGAGTGGAAGTATACAGAGCGAGAAGCATAAGTAATGCAGAGGAGGACCAAAGGGGCCTGGAGAGCCTTAAAGATATGACACATTGTTACTAGCAGGGCCGGCCCTAGTAATTGGGGCGCCAAGTGCGGAAAACTAATTGTGGGCCCCTTAATTTGCATATGACGACATCAGCAAGAAGTGACATCCCTCCAACTGGATGGAAATTGAAGGGATTGAGACATGTGGCAAGCAATCTAAACGCAGATCTCAGCAGTAGGCACATTCACCCAATGTCTATCATTGCTGCATGCATTTTGATTTATGACACACTGAGTATAAAGGTTCTTTCTTGTTGTCTACCTGCCCCTTTACCACAACACACACATATAGACAGTTGCTGTTTTTATGGTAATTTGTAGTGTTGAAAACAACATTTTCTCACAACCTTTGCGTTTTCTCTTGCTCACAACCTTTGTGTTTATTTAACAAATTAATAATTCAAATGATCCTGTGTGGCCCTTATCTGCCATGCACATTTTCTATACTAGTGAACAGTTGCATATCACATGTGGTGCGTCATGGCTCACGCATCGCAACACACTTCCGTGCAACACATTTAACATTCTTCATTTTACTGGGTCAGATATTCTGTGTTCCCATTGTTACAAAATGTTATTAAATGTAGGTCACTTCCCTTTTGCTTGTTACTCCACAGAGACTTTATGAATCACGATCAGAGCTTTCTGCGGCCTAATTACGTTTATTCGAACATTTCTAGGCCACAGCTCATTAGGTAACACATGTGAGCAGGAATCAGGGTGTAGCCTGAAATTCACGGGGCTGAATCCCAGCCTGGCAAATCCACCTGTTACTCTTCACAGCACTGTAAAATGAGCACCACTGGCTTAAACAATTTCATAAAAGATTCATCCCATAAACCCCCAATGCGCGCAGAGAAGTGTTGTGCCACCCCTATTACTCATACAGCAAGTAACACGTGCGTTTGTGGGTGTGCTATAGAAATGATCAATGCTACTTTTCAAAACACACAAGGCAGGCAAAACAGCGCTGTCAATCAGATTTACCTGTAGAATGATTTTGAGCATGAGAACAGAATATTGCACCATATCAGGGGAGGGATGAGATAATTTTGACCTGTTTTGTAAATGGTTCTCTATCCAGTATTTCACAAAATACAAACACCCACCTGCTGACATGAGGGAGAAGGGCTCATGACACAGGTGGGGGAAACGCTGGTGTCATGGGTGTGGAGAGGGAGAAGGCAGGTAGTATGGGGAGAAGGAGCAGCTAACCGGAAGAAAAGGCTAGAGACACAGGTGGAGAAGGGGCTGGTGACACGGGTGTGGTGAGAGAGAGGCTGTGACATGGGGAAAAGGTGTGACAAGGAAAGTGACACCGGGAGAAGAGGCAGTGACATATGACATCAGGGAGATGGGCTGCTGAAACTGGTCGGGGGAAAGGCTGGTGAGACGTGGAAAAGGGGCAGGTGATGGTGGGTGACTGGGCACGGAACCTGGAAGCAGAAGGGACTGGTGATACAGGGGAATGGGCAGATGACATGGGGGAGAAAAGAGGTAACATGGGAGAAAGGGCAGGTGACACAGAGAAGGGGCAGCTGACAAGGGAAGAAGAAGCACAGGATAAAGAGGGGCTGGTGACACTGGGAAGAAAGGGCTGGTGGCACAGGTGAATGGACAGACGACATGGGGGATGGGCTGGTGAAACCGATGGGAAAAGGCTGGTGATGGAGGAAAAGGGGCAGGTGTCATGGGGAGAAGGGGCAGGTGACTGGAAGAAGGGCAACAGGGCAGTAGGTGGATGGGGACACAGAGGACAAAACAGGTGACATGGGTGAAATTGGTGGGGGGGAAATGCTGGTGACAGGGGGAAAAGGAGCAGATAACCTGGAGAAGAAGGGCAGATGACATGGTGAGAAGTGGCATATGACAAAAAAGAAGGGGCAGGTGACTGGGGGTGAAGGGGCACATGCAAGAAGTGTCCGGTGCCACACAGGAACCAAGGAATGGTGACACGGGGCAGGTGACATGGGGGAGAAGGGCCGATGACACGGGTGGGGGAAAGGCTAGTCAAAAGGGGTAGAAGAAGTAAATGACACTGTACATTGGGGAAAAGGGGCAGGTTATAATCGAAGAACAGTCTGGAGATGGGAGATGGGGCTGGAGGTGACACTAGTGCGGAGAGGTAGATGCTCGAACATGGAGGAGAAGTAGTGAGAAGGGAAGTCACACAGGAATAAAGGACATGTAACATGGGTGGAGAAGGGGCAGTGACACAGGGGAATGGGAAGCTGACATTGGAGGGATGGGCTCTGCTCATTGACTCCCTGTTGAGCCTCTCTGCTGTGGTCAGTCCTGCCCACTGGTCCTTGGCAGGTCGCTGTATTCTGGTCATCGGCTTATCTGGTTCATCAGCCCTCTGGTCATTGGCTGCCTTCTGAGTTGCTTCTCTGGTCCATCATTTCTCTAGTGCTTGGGATGTGGGTTGTGGTTGGCTTTGTGACCTGATAGTTGACGGTGCAAGTTCATCTGCCTTGATACCACAATCCCACATAAGACTGAGCAGTGCTATCCATTCCAACATTCCCCATTCCATTCGGCAGATGTAAGTTCGGTCCTGGTTTTATCTGGTTTCCCCGTTATAAATCTGGGACTACAATTACCAGAAGGCACAGTTAAACCTAGGACCAGGTTAGAATCTCCTGATTGGAGTGAGGCAAGCTGGCAGGTATGCAGTGGTACAGCTGGGAGTGTCTTTGAGGAGTCAGTGGGCAGTCATAATGGAGGCCCTTTGAAACTGGCCAGAAACCATAGGCACAGTGTCACCTGATTTAGCAAAACCTTGCCTAACATTATATATTATGGCATAACAAGGCATAATAACTGGGGAAAGGCTGTTTTCAATTGATGTTCGCAAATAAATATGACCAACTGTGATGTTTCCAAAGTAAAAATACTTGTCCCCAGCTGTTATTAGGTGGGCTGTTTCACAAGATTTGGTAATAGTAATCACCTGAAAACACAAGTCCCCCACCGAAACACCAAAGGTTACACAATGGAATGCACAACACCGAAGACACTTGTCTACACTAAATTTACTCTGAATAGCACACTAGCCCATAGTTGCCAACATGATCCATTCCAATCTGTAGGTGCTTAGCCAGTCCTTTTTTATTTCTTTACAATATGGGACTTGTAGTTCTGATTTTCACATTTTAAAGCTCAGACTACAAACCACAGAATGCAGCACACAAACCAGCACTGTATAAGTACCTACAAATGGGAATGGACGTAATGGGTCCTCGTAGAGGTATTCCACCTCGTGACAGAATGTGTTGCTTTGCAAGTAAGATAAATAAACTTGGGCATATCTTCTTTTGGACTGCTTGGAGACCACTTGACTTAGAAACCAATGGTTAAGCAAATACACATCTGACATTACAATCAGCCAGAACAAAATATCGGGGTGTCACCTCTTAATGGTTAGGCATAATTCCATTATCATTGCACTTGTGCACTTTATTACAGTATAGTACAGCATGTTGGGAGGGACATATATACCAGGTTATTAGTACGGATATTGATTAATACTCCTTAAAATGAAAAATAACTATTTTTATGACACATTTACTATTTTACTACATATCAATTGTTATTATCAAATTGTAATGCTTATTTTATGAGATCAATTCTTTTTATAATGAATTTTCTGTTTTCTCCTTTTTTTTTTTTAATTTCTTTTAAAACAACGAAAACCAAACAAGCAGCATAATCATAATAGTTCAATTACACATCAAGTTATCGTAGTCACTGCTCCCAATGTCCCTCCCTCCCCCCGTGAGCCTATTTGTCAATCTCTTTCAATGTTTGGCACATGCGGCTAGGTTTCGTTCTCTTCGGAGTCTGTTGGATTTGATATTACTCCAAACAATTCTGTTATTAGCGTTTTCCAGGCCAACAGGGTGCCCGCCTTCCCTTCATCAGCCCGGCTACTCGCATCTTGCCATGCCACCGTTTCAGCCTCCGCCCATTTCTGCAAGTCCTTCCACCATACATCCACCTTAGGTTTGTGGCATTTCTTCCACCCCATGGCGATCCTACGTTTTGCAAGCACATACGCCAGATTTCTCAGTTTCTCAATATGGTTGAGATTCCGTGGCCTAGGGAACCCGCCGAGTAAGCAGGCCCAAGCCGTGTCTGTGACAAGAGTAACCCCTTTATCAGCCAGTTTCTGCGCCACTTCTCCCCAGTAGCACCTAATAATCGGGCACGACCAAAACATATGTGTCATGTCAGCGTTTTCCAGGTTACATTTGGGACACACTTGTATTCCAGCGTTTCGGAACTTAGATATCCTCAAGGGGGTCATGTATGCCCTATGCGTTACATATAGCTGAATTTGTTTTAATCTGGCATTTCTAGACACTTTTTTGTGGTAACTCAGGGCACGCTCCCATACCCCGTCCTCCATCGGGGCCCCCACTTCCACCTCGCAGTCCAGTCTCATATGCGTCAAATCTCTCCCCACCTTAGCCATCACCATCTCATACAGTCTCGAGATCTCATGACCCCCTTCGGATATATCATACATTGTTTCCAAAACTGCATCTGGTTCTTCTATCAAAACTGTCTCTGGCCAGGTGTTCTTAATCATCCGCACCAATCTAATGTATGTGACATATTGACCCGTGTGTAGCCCCGCCTCTTCGTTGAGTTCTATAAACTCCTTAATGGATCCCTCTTACCAAACATCGCCTAGCCTTGCCAGCCCCACCGATTCCCAGTAGGTCTTAACAATCGCCCTCAGCTGATCATCCCCTCCTGCCAAAGCAACCAGCGGTATCTGTGGGAGGCACGGGTATGGGACTTCCATCAAGCGACAAGCCCTACGCCAAATTTTCCATCCAAGCCTCAACATCACAGGACGCCCCCTCATTTCAGTTTCGGACAGCCAGATCATTTCTTTCAAATAAAACGGGGCGCAGTCCTGTCCAAGCACCCTGTGCTCAGGGGTCACTTCATCAGAAAGCCACTTGGCCACATATTGTAACTGTCCCGCTAAATAATAAACCTCAAAATGGGGCAGTCTGATACCTCCTTTTTCATAAAAGTTCTGCAGTTTCCAAAACGCCACCCTATTTCGGGTACCGTGCCACAGGAAATCCCTATACATGCTGTTCAATTTACTGAAAAACTTCTTGGGTATTATGTATGGGATATTACTAAAGTAATGCAGGAGCCTGGGCAGAACTACCATCTTGAGCATGGCCCCCCACCCCATCATCGCCAAGGGCAATCTTGCCCAGAACTGCATACTGTTTCTAATTTTCTCGACGGCTACTTCCGTATTGTGTCTGTGTTCATCTTGCACCGTGTGATATACATCTACGCCCAAATAGCGAAAAGAGCTAGTTGCCCATGGTACCTGTAGCACCAGTAGTCCATCTACAAGGATCCCCTTATAGCTACCTAGCAGGAATATGACAGACTTTTGGGGGTTCACCGAGATGCCCGATAACTCTGCATACCTTTCCATTACTTCAAGTATGTATAAGAGATTTTCTTCTGGGTATTGCAAGTACAGCAACAAATCGTCCACGTACAAGGATATCAAGTGTCGTTCCCCTCCTACCTCAATGCCAATCACCTCATACTGTGCCCTAAGGCATAATGCCAGAGGCTCCAGGGCCAAGATGTAAAGCATCGCGGACCAGGGGCACCCTTGTCTGGTGCCTCTGCCAAGTTGCCATCTTTCGGATATCACCGCTCCAGTTCGTACCCTGGCAAGCGGCTCACTATACAACATCTTGGCCCACCTGATATAGCACGGCCCCATTCCATACCCTTCCAAAGCAGCCAATAGCCATGACCACTTGACCGAATCAAAAGCTTTAACTGCATCTAGAGACACTACTGCCATCTCACCCTCGTTCTTACTACCCCATTCGACCACCCGGTGAAGTCGCCTATGGTTGTGTGTTATGTTTCTGCTCGGGACATAACCCGTTTGATCAGGATGTATGAGTCTACCAATCACTTTCTGCAATCGATTCGCTAGGACAGCCGTGAGGATCTTGCTGTCCTGATTAAGCATCGACAGAGGCCTGTAGGAACCACATCTATGCTCCGGTTTATTGGGCTTGGACAGCGGTATTATGATCGCCTCTCTGAGTGACTCAGGCAACCGTCCTATCTCAAACGCTTCATTAAGCATGTCCAGCATTGGGGGGAGGATTTCCTCTCTGTATACTTTATAGAATTCGCTGGGGAACCCATCTGCCCCTGGGGTCTTACAGGTAGGCAACTGCTTCACAACCTCTTCTAACTCCTCCAACGTGATTGGCTCATCTAACTCCTCCCTCTCTTCGTCGCTTATCTTGGGCAGCCCTATGTCTTCTAACGTTTCGATTATCTTGCGCTGGTCACCTATCTTATCATCTCCATACAGCACTCTGTAATATTCCACAAATTCTTTGTTAACCCCCTCTTGCATGGCCACCTCATCTCCGTCCTCCCTAATAATGGTCCTAATCGGGGGCCTAGGAGTCTCGCTTTTGTATAGCCAGGCCAAAAGGCGGCCTGTCTTGTCTCCCCCCGCGTGCTGCCTCTCAACATATTTCCTATAATTGAGATTGCAGAGTCTCTCACAATGCCCTGCACATTGTTGCTGTAGTTGGAGCACCAGCTCCATGTCTACGTCATCGCTCTTCAATGCTGTTTCTAGCTCAGTTTCTGCCCTCTGTAGGTCAGCCAAGACCCCACCCTGTAACCCTCTTGATTTAGCAATGGGCGCCCCCCGCATCACCACCTTAAAAGCTTCCCATAATGTGCCCGCAGAATCAACACTCCCAGTATTCTCTACAAAGAAGGTAGTAATCTCTTCCCTTGCATCTTCTCTAAAGACTGGATCTTTGAGCGCCTCCGCTCGGAGGCGCCATGTAGGGATCTTCGCCCTCGGGGGGCAATATTGCCATCCGAGGATCAGGGGCGAATGATCTGAGAGGACCCTGGCCTTATATTCGATTTGAGTAATCTCAGACATCACATCTGCTGTAGCAAAGACGTAATCGAGCCTAGTGTGCAGTTGGTGCGGGGCTGAATAGTGCAAGTATTGCCTCTCAGTGGGATGTTTCATCCTCCATGCATCTGTAAAGCCAAAATCAGTTAGCAGCATCTGCAACACTCTCGCCGCTGGGCTAGGCTTACCCACCCTGCCATCTGATCTGTCCACCACAGGATCCAACACACAATTAAAGTCCCCACCCCAGACCACCGCGCTCCCTATACACGTACTAAGATTGGTACACAGGGCTCTGAAATATGCTGCAGTTTTTTGGTTGGGGGCATACGTGTTTACTATGCATACCTCCCTGCTCTCCACCAGCCCCCGCAATATAGCCATCCTTCCATCAGTTTCAACCATCTCTTGTATCGATTTGAACGGGACATGCGGTGCCACCCAGATTAACACCCCCCGGGCATATGCAGAGTATGGAGAACCCACTACAGTCCCTCTCCACTTTCTCTTAACTAGGTCCAACTTCTCTCGTGTTAAGTACGTCTCCTGTAGTAATGCGATGTCTATTTTCTGCCTTTTCAGATACATCATGACTTTGTTTCTTTTCAGGTAGCTGTTAAGGCCCCTGACGTTCCACGTTATTATCCTGAGGTCCCCCATAGGTCGCTAATAAGCACCCTCCCGATCTTCCGTCGATTACACCCCTTCATGCTCCGCAAGTACAACATAATGATTCCTCCAAATAGGCTTGAAACAAAACTTAAACTCCCCATAACCACACACACACTCAACTTCCCATCCCCCAACCTTCTTCCCACCCACCCCTCCCCCAACAATACCCTCCCCAACCGTTGCCCAGCTCCATTCCTGGATCTCAGGCACCCCCACATCTAGCCCTGCCTAGCGCAAGCTTCTACTCAGGGCTCAGTAGGGTAAAGCCGCCCTAATGGCTGCTGAAACTTATAGTCTATTGGGGTAGGTCGTCCGCGTTCTGTTGCTCCTTTCAAAAAGCATTACGCATACAATTGCCAAACCGTTACCAATTACAGTTACACTCACTATATTCCAGTCCAAATCGAGCACCAGGCTCAGATTGTGTACAAGGTTCAGTTAGTTACAGTTTCTCTATACCATCAGGGTCCTCCTCTTTACTAGATCTTCATTCGGTATGATCCTGCCGGTCTCGATCTGCTTCTTGTTCCGGGCAGCCCTGCAGGTCCAGCCATGTGACACCATCCTCAGGGGTATCAAAAAATAGCGCTTTGTTCTTATGTAGCACTTTCAATCGTGCCGGATAAGGAAGCATGTATTTGATTCCTGCTGCCCTCAGTCTCCTTTTGACGGCTACATAACTGTATCTCTGCCTCTGCACCAGTATCGTGTAGTCCGGGTATGCTGTGATGTTGGTGGATGCTCTCTCTATCGTGCCGCCCTTACGAAAATATTTGAGGATCTTTTCTTTGTCCCTGTAATTCAGGATCCTCGCGATGATCGGTCTTGGCGGGGCCCCCGGCTGGGGTTTCCTCATTAGGGCGTGGTGCGCCCTCTCCACCGTGAATCCCTGCGAAAGATTCCCTGCTCCGATCCCTTGTAGGATCATGTTTTCAACATAGTTTGTGGGGTCTTGGCCTTCTTCTCCCTCCGGAAGGCCAACCACGCAAATGTTGTTTCTCCTCGCCCTTCCTTCCGCCTCTTCCACACGATTTTCCAGGTTGGCGACCTGTTGTTTTAAGACATGAATCTCCTTCGCATTGCTCGTGCTAACATCAGTGTTAATCTTCACCCCACTTTCCAGACCGCTGGTCCTTTCTGCAAGTGCCCTAACATCTTGACGTAGCAGGGTGAGTTCTGTACCTACGGCATCGATCTTATTCTCTAGAGCTGTGCGTACATCCGCCATTGCCAAGTCCCATTTAGCACTTAGTCCCGTTATAGCCTCTAGGATCTGGTGCTTGTCCCCTTCGGGGGCGTCCTCCTCAGGGGTCACGACCGTGCTCTGCACCGATGTTGAGGGGGTCCGTTGCATTTTTGTGTAAGTCTCCATCGTGGGTTGCTTGGTCTTGACTCTCAACCCTTTCGCCGACATGGCGCTTCCCTCCACTCCTGCACACCTTCGCCTTTGTGCTGCTGTTGCACTGTCCTCGGTCCGACAATGGTCCGGCTTCCAGGTCTCCTAACTCACATTCGAGATGGCACTTCGAATTGTCTTATGGATGGGCTATGGCCTCACACTCCCCATTCAACTTCCGTAGGCCTCGTCACCCAAGCATCCAATGTCATCTCCTCCTGCAGTCAGATCGCCGAGGCTCCATTAGCGTATGCCAGGCTGGGCGCTCTCATGGTGCTAGCTCGACCACTCCGCCATATCTCCCTATTGTATTATTCCTCCAGGCAATTTACCGCAGCCCTGTCCCGCAGTTCCGGGGAATCAGTTTCGTTTCTCCTCGGAGGCCTCTCCTTTGTTAGCCGCCATCTTGGTGCTGAAGCGGCCACACAGTCGCACCGACAAAAACATATATATCTCACGATTCTCGGGGACTATGAACTTCTCCAGCGAACTTCACTTGGCATGCGGCTTCCGATGCCTGATCCTCAAAGTTCTAGGCGCTCGTCGCAGTTTCAGCAGGTAACTTTGGCAAAAATAGAGTGGGATCATCAGGAGCTCCTCACGCAGCACGTCCTATTCCATGGCCAGTTAGCCACGCCCCCCACTGTTTTCTCCTTTGTACCAAATATGTAAGGTTTTGTAAACTAAATCACATAATTCAAACAAATGCCTAATTTCCTGTGCTTCCCTCAATATTTCTTGTACTCAAAGTACATACATCTCTTCTTAATCTCTTCGGCCATCCTACTCTTAGTTCTATTGGATCATTAATGAACCATTGTCCTGTAAAGGTAATCATGTCTTCTCCCCTTTTGTATCTCAGTTAACATCTTTTATTAACAATACATGTGATGCTCTTAAAGGGTTCCAGGGTGGTCCTTGCAAACCTGATTATCTCCTTGTTATATTCGTTGTCACTTCTTTGCCCACAAAGAAGGAATAGAATCTCTAAGTTATTTTCTGAGAGCTCGCCACCTGATTTCTGAGAAAGCACCTAGCTGCTGTTGAATAATGTAGATTTCTACTATTTAATGATTATTTTCTATTTGGTGAGGTATTTTTCCATTTAATATGCAAAATAGTAATGCATACAAAATGTCCCTCCAAATTTTTTTCCAAGTTAATGATGATGCATTGTAACAAACGGGACAACATTTACAAAAAAGAAATAGTGTTTCGCATTTGATAAATTGATGATCTTTCCTCAGAAAAGGAGAGAAGGTTAACCTCTTTAAATTTGTAAACTTGTTAAACAGCAATGATACAAATGTATATTTCACACTTTGCTACAGTGCTGTAGAAGAGGAGCAAAATAGCCCCGCCAAAAGCTCTTCCCCCATCTTGCCTATATGCTGGGAATCAGAGATGGCTACACGAGCAGTGCCAGTGAGGATGCCCATACCACAAAGAGTCTTCGAGACAAGGCATCCATTGAGAAAACCCTACATAGATGCAGAGAGAAATAGTGCTTTTCTGGCTGGGGTTCCCAGAAAAAGTATGCATCTAAATAAGAAAGGAGACTGGTGACGTCATACGAAGTAAGAACTGAGTTGTCCAGAGGAGATGTCAATGAAGAAAAAACATATACATTCTATAAAAACTGAAGATGAAGTATAGAAGATATGAAGTATCATGATCGAAATGAAGATGCTCGTGCAAAGAAGCACTGAAGAAAATGCAAAGTCATTTTACACCTGTGCAGATGGAGCAATGCAAGTAGGGAAAAGTAATCATAAAGGCTGGCTATGTAGTGAATTAGATGTGGCGATGCGCTAACATATACATATAGGAATGAACAGAACCTGGATATTTCACGATGCACTTTAGCAAGGCTTGAAAAACTCATCATTGGAGAGGATTTGAGTGTGGCACAGTTGGAATTAAACTGATGGGGAAAGGGAGCTTCGAGAAAGGCTTGCCTGGCCCAGCACCAAGAAGACAAGGCCATAGTGAATTGGGCGACTGTCAAAAAGGCTACAACAAACGTGAGAAAAGAACAAACTGTGTTTGAAGCAGAATGAAAAAACACTAAAGGTGTCAAGATTTCATCATTTAATAGAATTAAATGCAGCAAAAGGCTTAAAAGAGTGGTCTCCAGTTACATGATCAAGATCGAAAACAGCTTGGGTCAAGCTACACCGAACCAGGAGACAGAACAATGCCACAATCCCTTTATTTCTCTGGCACAAACAGCTTCTGCAAGGCAGAGGTCAAAGCCTTAATTCACTGGCAGACTGTAGGAGTGATGATAGTTGTTGGGCTCATTTGTGGGGAGGCAAGACCACGCCAACCCTCCATGCATCGGGGATGGTAGCCTGCATGCTGCTAGCATGTGGAATATTCCAGAAGGGTACAAGTATGCCAAACCAATTGTAGAGGGCCACGTAGGTAGGAGCCCTATAGTTTATGTAAGCAATTGATCATCCTGTATTTAGTGACGATGAAGATGACCCTTCACTTGGGATGGGCTTAGTTGCCCACCTGACTTTGACACCCAATCACAACCCCTGGCTATATGAAACGTATACTTAGATGTTCCCGGAAAGCCAACCACTGTTACTCATACGTTTTTGTAGTTTGCCACATAACATGACGTCAGTGATGAAGAATTTTTGCTATAAAAGTTATGTTTTTTTCTAAATTGTGTTAAGATCATGCTTTGCGACATAGGATGATGCCCGTTGTAACTCCCTTTTTTTAGATAATTGACATTAAGACAGAACCAATCTTTGCCAACTTCCTGAGTCTTTTTGATTATTGATTTTTGAGTAATTTCTGCATCCCCGTCCACCTCTAAGTATTGCTGCCTCGCCTTAAAGGACTCAGGTCTCTGAGTTCAGTGACAAATAGAAAGACTTTCTTGACCTCACAATTATATTTTCATCAATCAAAAATATTCACTAAAAATCATGAATTATGCAGAACAGAACCTGTCAAAAGATATATGCCTCATCATGAGTTTGGCAGTAATTTGGTGATGAATCTGCTGAATTACCACCAAATTTCATTACCGTTACCACCATTTGGTACTGTGATTTACCGTGGGATTACATGTGTTGGTAGTGCAGTGTAATTCCTAATTTATGGAATCTGTAGGACTCCATGGGGATTTTAATGGAAGTTTTGGCAGTAAGGTGCAAGATTTACCTCCAGCTTTTTGCTAGAGGAAAATCTTCCACAATACCTCCTAACTTGTAATCCACCGGTGTGGTAACTTGCAATGAAGCCCATAGTGTGTCAAACCTCACTAAAAATCAGATGAATTTAGAACAAGATCTGGCAGTCAAAGGAAGACAGTAGGTAACATACTTTAGCGACACTGGAAGGTATTGGTATGAGATCCCATTATTAAACCACAGACAGAAAATAAAGTCCAAGTATCTTCTATAAAAGAAATTAGTTCTTGGTCGATAAATTAAATAACAGCTTCTTATCTAAGATCAGACATGATTAAACTTGATTAAACACACCACTTGGTTTATTCGTGCGAGGTGAGTACCATATGCACGTATCGTATTAATGGAATTAATATTTGGAGATTAATTACATAAACTGATGTCACTACATTAGGGATTTCCCGCATTCTATCCTTGAATCAGTAGTATATGTCTAAAGAGCCCCTGTACTAAGATCTCGATGGGAAGCATTATTAGAAGATTACAAATGAGATTTTTGCAACACATCTGAGCCATAAGGAATAATGAGAAATACTTCCAGTGGCTTTACACTTTCAGAAACTACTCAAGAGTTAGCCCCCATGGCCTGTGTACTAGCAATGACCATCACCTCCTTTTATAATTTGATTGGAAAATGCGGTTGGTGGGGACTTTGTAAAGGAGATGCAATTTGGAAAATAAAAAACATTGGCAACGAGTAATGGGAAAAAGAGGTGTGCAGTTAAAATGTCGAATGAATAATTTCGAATGCATTAATTTCGAGAAATAAAATGTGGAAAAAGAAATGTTGAATATTTATTTGTTTATTTTATATGTTTTCTTGGGGGTTTGGCTAGTAAAAAAAGGGTTATTAAAAAAAACAGGGGGTTAGGGAACCCCCCCATTAAAATAAATAAATAAATTCGACATTTTTTTGTTGACATTATTGATTCGAAATTAATTCATTCGAAATTATTGAATTCGAAAATATCACTATAAGCCGGAAAAAGATTATCACTGGGTGGCATTGCCTCACACTGTGTGTTTATGTTGGCCTCCCACTAGGCAGGATGGAATTTCTGCGGATGTTCCACTCTAGTCCCTCCTCTCTCACACAGCATGGAACCATTGCCCCAGAGACCCTGGTATGGCAAATGTTGCACACCTAGGAAAAGAAATCCCAACACATGTGGCAGATTGTACTTCTGGTGCATTCAGTCCTGGTGGCGTCTGGCTTCCCTGCATGCTGCAATCTGCTCTTGCTGGTAACTGGGCTAGAGGGTGCCTTTGCATGCCTCTAGTTGGGAAGTGGGGCCTCTGTCCCAGCTCACAATATCCCCACAAATTTTGCATTTCACCTGCAGGGCCTTTTTATTTCCAAAGGCTCCCATTGCAGAGCAGCAAAATATTGCAAGGCCTCCGAATCCTTTTTTTATTCTTTTTTATTATCTGGCCCACTGGATTATCCTGCACCGCTGTGGTTGGGAGAAGTGACTGAAATCCTGCCTGAGTTGGTGCTGCTAGCAGGGAATGCTGGTCTTCCACATTGGGCTGCAGCTACTGAGCAGTCTGTGTTGGTATGCACTGCTGTCTGCTGCTGGGTTTGTAACACTAAAGGATTGCCCCTCTTCATTTAGAATTGTCTGCCCCCTCTCCTGCTCTCTCCTTACTTGCCTTCCGTATTTGTTCCATTTCTCCCACTCTAGCTAACCCCGTCTTCCTTGTGTCTTTCCCTGTCTCTAACAGACAGCCGGAAGCTTCCTCACTCTCTACTCTCAGCCACTGTTTCCAAATTGGAAACATGATGTATGTTATCCTGTGATTTGAAAACCGATTCAACACCCTTTGAGCCACTACCGTGAATCCTGTGAATTCCCCTCTAGCCAAAAATGCAAACTCCCAGTTCGAGCCAATTCATGTTTATTGACTCGAAGCACGTGTCTAATCGGAGCGAGCTAGCATCATGGGATGAAGTATTACTTTGTTGGTTTGAGCCAATTCAATGCTCCTTTGAGACAATTAACACCTATTGGCTCGAAGAGTGTTGACTTGACTTGAGCTGGTATAGACACTGGATGACATTCATCCTGTTCATTTTTTCACAGGTGAGTAGATTCGAGCCATGCATGAAATGAATTGGGCATAATCCAACTCTGCTCGAATCAGCTCATGTGTCAACTCAATTACTGCTCGTCCGAATATAGCTGATTCAAACAAACCGAGCTGAGATTGAGCTCAGCACTATAATACTTGCTCATCCCTAGCTTCCATAATTACTCAGACATACAGATTCTGATGAGGCTACAAGGGACTCATCAATCTACCCCACGCATCTTTAAGAATTGTGAACTACTCTCAAAATCTGGTGATCCTTCCCTCTGTCCCTCCTCATCTTGTTCTTCTGAAGAACCTGGACTTTCAGCCTTCTTCTTTCTCCTGCTTGCCATGGGCTTCTGTGTCTTATTTTCCTTCTTCTCGAAGAGATAAGAGTGAGCTCCTCTGGAGGCCACGTTGTCTGGGTGGGGAACACGCCAGGCAGTGGGGACTCTGAGGAGCCAACCCCTACCAGAGAAAAAGCCTTGCAGACCAAAAAACCCTGGGAAGATGTTGAGGTGGCGTGGATGCCTCAGGAGGAGAGAACTGGATGGGAGCTGCTCATGGCATCACTGGAGAGTCCTTGAGAAGAAGTCACTGGATAGCCTGAGCATCCACTGGGCTGACTATACTCTCGATTAGAGTAAAAAGGAGGAAAGGGAAGTCCACCCAGAGTAATAAGAAGAATCCAAGGACTGGCCTCTCTGGATAGACACACACTCACAGGTAAGGCAGCGAAAGAGAATAGCAGAGAGGTGTGACAGAGTAGCACCCAATCAGCAGCGGTACACACATGAGGAAGGCAACAGAGTCGAAACTGCCGGTAATCGTTTAAGAGAAATGTCTGAGCAGATGCAGGAACACTCACTCGCCCAGCAGTCTTCCGAAGTGTGAGAAAACTAATCCGGATCCTAAAGGGGAACCAGAGAGAAAGGGAAAAAGCGAGTAACAAGGTATGCTAGAGAGGGAAAGACACTCCGACTGCAGCAGCGGATCGGAAGAGCAAAGGCATCTCTGGGGAGACAGAACGCCAAGAGGGAGAAGGCATGTGCAGGGGAAGCAAACACACCAGAAAGCGAACTGCGAGCGTATAACCTGTAGGACGGGTTTCAACGTTCCAACCAGCGGATGGGGAGCCGGTTTGTGGTGGCGGGTGCAATCTTGGAAAATAAACTAGAACGCTGACAGGACCTCGGAAGGGAACGTCACAGCAATGTCAATGGAGCCACCCGCGTTTCCACAGCCTCCACGAATGGTACATGACAACTACCCGTTAATCGGTGGGAGTCTATCATCTAACTTACTCTTAAATCAAATAAGAGAGTGGATATCCTGTTTTGACCTATAACGAACTTGGAGTGCTGACCTCATTCCTGTGCATAAAGTAACTCTGCAACCTTGGAAGACCAGCTTTCAGGACAATGCTGGGAGCTTCCCGGAAGTGGTGCAATGTAGGAGTCACAGATTCAATGCCCCAGGGACAGATTAGACAACACAGCCCCTGTGGATGTTGACTTACCTTAGTGATGAATAGACCTATTCCTGAGGTCCCACAACCCAATCATAATTAACAGCCATGATAGGGATCATGTTTTATGAGAGGAAGATGAGACCTCTGTCATTCAAGGAGTTCAAGTCCCCTGGGAAGAATGCAAGAGACCTCCACAACTTCAACTTCTAGAATCTCTGCTCAGGCCATTGGTTCTGTTTTCCAGTAGTTGCCCACATCGAACTGCCACCAGAAGAACATAGGAGTGGGCAGACTAAACCCACAAGAAACAAGCTAGTTGATTTGTTGGTATTCCACATACCAGTCAGGACCTTGTGGACATCTCTATATGAGAGCTCTAGATTGAGTAAAATACCCCATCTGAGTTTGCCCAGCCCTAACCATGTCTGCGTAGTGCTGTATGTTAGTATGTACCCTCCCAGAGCTTTACCTGCATATTAAGGTGGTGGCGCCCTGCTGGAGTAAAAGACGGTGTGACAGCCATCATTGTGGGAATCCTGTTTGTCTGCTACGGCACATGGAAGGACATGGCAGCGACTGGAGAGACCAGGGATGCAGAGATTAAAAAAGAGCTGCCGGGTCAGAACGACTGCAATCAGACACTGTGGAGTGGGGATCAGAGAGCATCACTGCTGCCTGAGGTCAACAGGGCTGCTGGGGGTCTTGTGTTCTTGGCAGTTCACATATGATCTCCAGGTGAGACCAACGTAGTTTGGAGGAGGAATAATCTATCAACAAGGGAAATTCAAGATCAAGGCCACTCTACAATATATTGGCCCTACCATGGACACTGACCTGACACTCTCACATCACATTAACACTGTCTCCAAATCCTGTTACCTACACCTCTGTACTCTCAGACACATCTTCTCTTACCTCTTCTACCCCAACAGAGTCCGTACAATCATGTTGATTGTCCTCTCCCGCCAGACTACACCAACTCTCTCTACGTGGGCTCCTCTGCTTATCAACATAGAAAGCTCCAATGGGTTCAGAACTCCTTGCACTCGGATCCAGAGAACACATCGCCACCGCCCTCTTTGTGCTCCACTGGCTCCCAGTCGAATGATGGGCTGCTTTCAAAGCGATGTGCATCACTTACTGTGCCCTCCACAAGACAGGCCCAGAATACCTTCAACAGAAAATCACCTGCTACAACCCAACCCAACCGAAACCTGCATTTAGGCACTGCACACCTCCTGGTGATCCCCTCCTTCAAATCAATTTGCGATGTCATCTTTGATGTCCTGGCTGTTAGTCTTAACAGTGCATGGTGGTATTGCGAGTTATGGTTGCTTAGCTTACCGTAACCAGTGAATTTCTTGGGTTTTTTGGTCTTGCCTGTAACCATAACTTCCCTTTACCAAAGTTTTTTCACTAAATTTCATAGGTTTTTAGTAGTGAAACTTAACGATATCATCCCTTTAACAAAGTTTTCTCACTGAAGTTCATCGTTTTGTATTAGTGCAACTTAACCAAAACGTCCTTTTAACAATGTTTTCTCCTTGAATTTCATAGGTTTTTATGAGTGAAAATGTTTCATGATGTTACATCACTGTATATAAGTTATTAATAATTCCTCTTTTAATGTATATGAAAGAACTATAAACCTCATTTAACAAACATATTTTTTGCAAAGCATACTGATGTGTGTCATTATCAGCAGCGCATGCTGGGGGTATATGATATGATATGGCATTTCTAACGCGCCTCTACACAAGTGTTTCAAGGCGCAACGAGGCAAGGGAGGGGGAACAGAGGGAAGACAGAGACAGCGATCTTACTAGCCCAGTTGACATGGAGATCGCGCAAGTGCAGGGGAAGGGGAAAGTGCGGGGGACAAGGGGGAGGGGGTAGCGCAGTACAAGGGAACAACAGCAAAAATAAAAAGAGTAAATAAAGCAAAAAGTAAAAGTGCGGCCAGTCATGGTTGAATTGCCTAGGCCATGAGGCTCAACCATGACCCGAGACCCATCAAACCACTCCGTTATCCACTGCACTTACCCTGCATCCTAGCTCGGTGTCCACTTTACCCTCATAATGTGACCAATGGCCAATGCAGCCATGGCCAGTCTCCACAATCCCTGGGGCATGGGTGTCGGCCATGCTGCATTCCCAATAGGCAAATCAGAGTAGACATTTGTCCTTGCCGAGCTTGATGATGCTCCTCGTGCAAGTTTACTGCAATCCCGTCCAGCACTTTGGGCTGCTGCCCCAAGCAGAATTTTGTTTCGCAATTAAAGCTAGTACTTTGGCCATGCTCCATGCCCCAATAATTGAATCAGAGTAGGCATTTGTCCTTGCCGAGGGCGAGGCCCACTGTCCATGCACCAAAGTTATATCACTATTTTTTGTACTTACATTTTGACACTTTGGAAAAATAAAACAAGACAGATTTGCGAAAACGTGCTTTCAAGTCCTTGCCGATGTTCCTTGCACAGTTTTGTAGTGAACCAGTGCAGCACTTCTTGCTGTAGCTGCAAGCAGAATATTTTTTCCCATTCAAATATAGGGCTTCGGTCATGCCACACGCCCCAATAAGCAAATTAGAGTACACAATTATCCTTGCTCAGGGCCAGGCCCATTGCCCAGGCACCAAAGTTCTATCACAATTTTTTGTACTTACATCTTGACACTTTAGAAAAAATAAAATGCAGGACAGATTTGCAAAACCATGCTTTGAGGTCCTTGCTGATGCTCCTCGCGAATGTTTGCTGCAATCCTGTCCTGCACTTCGGGCTGCAGCCAGGAGCAGAATTTTTTTTCCCCATTCAAACCTATCTAGATTTCGAAAAACTTACCACATAGCCGGTGCCTGGTGGCAATGCCCACTTTAACCCCATTGCCGGTCCCTTGTGGTCATAGCCAGTAGCCAGATTATACGGATAATCTGGCCACTGCCCATGGCCACAGACTACACCGTAGTCACCAAAGGTATGTCACTATTTTTTGTACCTACATTATGACACTTTAAAAAAAAACATGGGCACATTTGCAAAACCATGCTTTCAGGTCCTTGCCAATGCTCCTTGCGTGAGTTTGCTGCAAACCCGTCCATGTTTTATTTTTTGAAAAGCGTCAGCATGTGCATACAAAAAATAGCCATATAACTTAGCCCCCACTTGACAAAATCCATTCAGACTCCGCACAAACATTCAAGGTTGGGTCTATAATCTTTCGGAAAACCTCTGTGCAGATTCATTAAACAGCAACAAAACTATGAGTCATCTAAAAATGTTGAGACCCCCCTGTAAATTTGCCCCCTCTTGACAAAATCCCACCAAACTTTGCAAAAACATTCAGCTCTGGGTCTAAAATAATTTTGCAAACTCTTGTTCAGATTCATCAAACAGCACCAAATGTATAATCCTTTCAAATATATTGCCCCCTATTGGCAAAACAGCACCAGACTTTGCAGAACCATTGAGGGTCAGGTCTAAAATGTTATTGCATAATTCCATGCAGTTTCATTGAGTGGCGCCAAAGTTATAAGCCATCCAAAAACTCCTTTTCACCGACTCTGTAATGCAGAAATATGCATGGATACCCGCGAACATTTGAGATGTTTGAGGATTTCGTAGAAGAAAAAAACGTGTGTTTTTTTGTCTTTTTATGGCCATATCCATCCTAACCACCCCCCACACCTCCAGACATAGGTTCGTTAGTTTGAAAAGTGCAATGTTGTGTTTTTTGTATGCTTTTACACACGATGTCCGCGGATTACGGGCGATGTTCGCAAATCCAACATGGCGTTCGTTTAAAAAGTTTTGGCTCAACTCACATTTTTAACTAACCAATCGGAGAGCATGAATGATGTCTGTGAACATCACGGTGCTCTCTGATTGGTCCAGACGTGTCTGTGGACCCAGAATCAGGAAGTGAGTCCACAGACCAGACCCCAATATCAAAACGTTTTTTACCTACTTTTTGCCCATTTGAAAAAAAACAATGCGACTGAATTACACAAAATTTACAAAAGCACGCGACCGGGACCCAAATTTGGTAAAAATCCATCCAGCGGTTTGGGCTGTAGGCATGAGCAACATTTCTTTGCATATTGTGTCTATGTGGATTTCCACACATTTTGGGTCCCCCACTATACCTTTGGCCGCCCTGGATAAAACCCCACCAAACTCCGCAACATCATTCCGTGGGGGGCAATACACTTTGCAAAGTTTGGTGTGGATTTGTCCGGGGGGTGGGGGGACAACGTTATAAGCCACCAAAAAAGTGCTCTTTCTAGGAATTAAACATCTTAGCCATAACTACAGGCCCGCTACTGCAGGCCCTGAAATATATATATATGTATATATGTCCCAAAAGAAGTGAGCTGGGCCCTTTGTCCCTAAGGAAGCAAGCTGGGCATCTCCAAAGATGTATTCTGAGGGGCACTATATGCCTTCAAAGGTGAGCTGTGCACTGCATTCCGAAAGAAGTGTATGGTGCACTTATTCCCTTCACGTGAGCACTATATCCCTACCAGAGTGACATGGACTCTACCCCCCAACAAGTGAACTGGGTACTTTACCCTTAAGTGTGGGTCAAGAAACATGCTGGGTGCTACCTCTTAAAGATTGTTTTTAGATAAGAGGATTTTGGGGGACGCCAGAATCCCTTGAGAGAGAGGAAACCATAGGCACTATAGGTTGTCACCATCCTTCTTGGTTTGCTTGGATTGTTCCCAGTCAAGATCACCCTCTTGGGTAAAGCAGGAGTTGAGGCCAAATTCATCAAGCAAGTAAGCAATCTCTAGCAGCAAATGCAATTTACAGTGCTTCCGACCCCTTGCCAAGAGGGCTGACACTCACCGCACAGGCCTCGTGGAGCACCACTGTGCAGCCCAGGGTTGGACTCGGCCATATAATTCTCTCGCTCACCAATGAAAAAGTGGCCCACAGTTGCAAATGGCAGTTCATTCCTTTTGTGACACTGTTTGAATAGTACCCAAGGGGGAGAGTTTTTTAATAAACCTTTGATGCAAATTGTGAATTTTAAAGGATATGTATTCAGTAACAATGGTCCAAACTACCAGTCGCCCAGTGAATTAACTCATCAAACTGGCCCTTTGACCCCAAAAACTGGCCCTTTGACCCCAAAAACTGGCCCACACCAACATTCTGTGTTTTTGGTTCGGCCATGGGTCTATTGCCCTATAGGCCAGCCTGAGCCTAGTGCAGCCTCTTCTAGCGTTCGCCCCTCTATGGCCTCGTCTAACTTAGCGTGATTCTTAATCTAGAGAAGCACATTTTAGTGCACCAAAGCACTCTGAACCTTTCCAGTGTACAAGGTGTGTGGTCCTGACAGCAAATACACACAAGTGCAAGGATGGGATGAACTTTGAAGTTACAAGCACTGAAGTTTGTAAATGATGCCATGTGCAGCTGTTCACCCAACTAATCAATCACATTAATAGTAACTCTCCCATGTGTTAAGTAAAACAAATGAGGAGCTGGAACCATCAAGAGCACTGCCCTCATTCAGCTTCAACAGTTGCTGTCACCATTCCCTCCTTCAGGGTTAACAATATGTTCCTTTTATGTAATTGCCCCCTGTCTTCCTGTCATCATGCCTCCTCTGGAAGTTCAAGGACTGCCAGCTAGAGCTCAATACATCTTCAAGCTGGAAGCTATGCACATGAGGTACAGAATAAAGGGAGTATTTTCTCTCTCTTTGACAGTAATAGAATGGTACCTTATAATAAAAATACTTTAAGTTGTAAAATATGCATTAAAAGCAGAAGGCAACAGTGGTAGATGCGGTACAATCTACATTTAAGTCGTAACTGACATGCCTCTTCATGTCACCAAGTCTTGTGGTATAGGAAGTATGTTGCGACTGGTTCTGGAGTGACATAACTGCCCATGTAAAATACGTGAAATGGGATGTGGCATGATAAGCAAAGCAACATGTACCAATGCAAACCCAGATCCCATTGTTGGAAGTGGTGGCGCACAACCCAACATATACACATCTGTTTTCCATATACATTCTATGGACGTGCATCTTGCAATCTATAGGAAGTTACCGCAATGGTATTTGTTTTGTCCTCCCCCATGCAACCACTCACCATCTAACTACATCTAGTACCATGCTTTGTGTGTTTTAGATATTGCAGTAATAGTTAAACTCTGCTCTAATCAGAGCTGTACTCTCATGAGTGCTATGCTCATGCCTACCAACATATTATCACATTTGAGAAACATGCATTCCTAGTTTGACAACCATATCCCCTCCCACTCATCCCAATTTTTTTTTCCTCTATGTTTTTTTGGTCATTCTGTTGTCTACTTTCTCTTTCCCGTCACCTCCTAGGCAAACCTCTCCTTCGGGGCCCTTGGCGACAACCTGGAAGGGTCACACTATGCATCCTTTCAGGCAAGGCCAGGCACCGTAAGACCACTAAGGCGGTGATGGGTGCAGTATAAATATTGGATAGCATAACATAATGACCCTCATTATAGGTTTGCCAGTATCCCGTCTGAAATTCCGGTGGGGTACCGGCAAATCTGCCTAACTGTCCCCACCACCTGATATCCCGGTATTCCTGGGATATTACAGGCAACAGAGACAGTAAGTTCCCATTCCCATGGAGTCCAACAGGACTCCATGGAATGGGACTGACTCAATCACCGGCACCAGGCCTGCCGGGAGATTTGTGGCTCTCATCAGCAAACTTGAAGTGTGTCGGTCCGGAAAAAAAAATACCAGAGCTCGAATTACCAGCATTGTTTTCAGACCGGCACACTTATAATGAGGCCTAATGTTTTTTTCCCCCTCCATGCTTTTATTTATGAGGATCTGACATGCTGTCACTTGAAACTTACATGCATGGGAGGATAACGTCACAGCCTGCCACATTGGTCTATTCCTGCATGGGAGACGGGACCTTCAAGACCAGGAGTTCACGTGCAAAATGTTAGTTTGAAATGTGCCTAGGTCCTGCTGTCTGGGGTCATAAACGAGAGACCCAGCCCAGTGTGCCACTGTCTCTGCATTTTGCAACTTTTCCCTGATAAGCCCTCTCATTCGAGTTTGATTGCCTGGCCGCCTCCAGTCAGAATCACGCTTGTTGAATGACAGGCCTTTCAAGGAGTTTACCTCAAGAAGCTGCCACGTGCTGCCTTGCCTGCCCAATCCAGTGGATGAAGTTCCCTGGCAGGCAGGAACGAGCCTACCCTCCTAGAGAAATATTGCAGGTTCCACTTGCATCCGACTCTTGACACCTGTGAGCCATCATTTGCACCCATAAGGCACTGGGGTGCATAGTGTCATACCAATCAAGAGACAGAATAGTGAAAAAGGGCTTGCAGTTTGGAAGGACATGAATGTATCGGCCTGACCTATCCTAGGTGTATTGCTTTCCATTCATCGCAGAGGCTGCAGCTGCTGGCATTCACTTTCCTCCTCTCGCTCACACAAATATTGAACTCGTCCCTCACAGGGTGTGACAGCTCTTCCCTTCTTCGTCTCCCTTATGGGTGTGTGGTCAGAAGCAATCTTCAGCATGCAGTTTGTGGAACTGATAAGAGTTGCTCTGAGGGTGGAATTGTATGGCATGTAGCTGGGTTGTTGTGGCGTGTGACAAGATGGTTGCCCATATGTTTGAATGTTGCAGTAACTCCTGCGCCATAAATGATGAATGTAAAGAGTTTCCAAATGACCTTACAGGACCATGGTGCTTGTTACTTTTACAGCTGCAGCATTCCATGTTGAGCATCATCTCACATTGCAACAGTGTCATGATGTAAGTATTTTCAAAGGTATTTTCAGAAGGGTTTTTCCTTGTTCTTTCCGCAGATAGAGGTGGCTGGAATCACACTGCCTAATATAATTCACAGATCACCGTTCCAAAGACCGAAGTGCTATGCCAGTCGAGGATATTACAACGCCAGTTCTCTTAATTTGCAATATAGGGTCGCAGTGCACATTTGGTGATAATGCCTTAGGAATGAACTCAAACCTCGGTTCCCAGTACCATCACCTGTAGCGGTGTAAATACCGCCACATTACAGGGTGGGCATTACAATGTAGTTAGTCCCCTTTACTGAAGGTGGCAATTCTTCCTGCAGTAATCCCCCCCCAAGGTTTTAGTGTTAAAGTGGAGGATTTAACTCCATCATTTTGCTGGACGTAAATTCTCCACTTCAAGTGTATGCATGTAATTTGGCGATGTGGTGAAAATGATGGTAATTCTGTTATCACCAAGAACATTGGTGGTAACGGAATTACCACCATTTTTGTACTGCACCATCAAACTTGTAATGAGCTCCAAAGTCACAAACCAGTTCCCACTCACATCCCAGGGAAATAAAGAGGTTACTAGAATAACTCTTCCTCAATCTGCCTCTTTCCTACCTTTGCCCCTTCAACTAATCCATAATAGGACTGCAAGACTTATCCTTGGCCTCAAGCCCAGGGACCGCATCGCTCCAGCCCTAAAATCTCTCCACTGGCTCCCAGTGACCGCAAGGACCAAATTCAAGACCCTCTGCATCATCCACAAGGCTGTCTGGGCATGATACCTCTCTACATCCAGCTTTCCCTCTCTAAATACCTCCTTGCTAGAGTTCCTCGGTCCTCTGGCTCAAACTCTCTGCAGGTCAAATGTTTCTCCAAGCTGAGAGTGGGAGGTAGATCCCTTTGCTCGGCTGTTTCCTTCTTCTGGAACAGCTTCCCTGGCCCCTTCAGATTTGAGCCGGATCTTCTTAGGTTCCAGAAACTTATCAAGACTTTCCTTTTCTCCTCTTCCTTCCCTCTTCCCTTCCCGTGCCAACATCCCTCTGCCGCTGCGACTGGGGCCTGGTCCCTTTTGAGTCATACAGCGTCCAGACCACCGCTTACCACTCCTCCCAGCATCCCTTGCCAGCACTTGCCCTCAGGCACCCTTCCCCTGACTAGCCCAACCTAGTCCACCCTGTCCATTGCACTCATCCTCCCATCCCCCTTGCACTTGCCGTCTTCGCCCCGCAGCACTTACCCCCTGATTTGGGCCCCCCCACTCCTGCACTTCTCCCTCTCCCCTGCACTTACTACGTTTTTCTTGCACTTGCACGGTAGGATTGTCACAAGGACAATGCAACCGTTATTTTTTTTTTTGCAGTTTTCTTTTTCAAATGTGTTCTGTGGCACCTGGAAACACTTGTGTATAGGAGCCATACACATGTCCAATAAATAAATAAAATAAATAAATCCAAAAGAAAAGAAATGCCTCTCAAAATCATAATTAGTTTAGCCCCCTCAAATTTTCAAGAAGCCCCTTATGTAGAGGAGGAGATGCTACCTGAAGAGTGTTCATTGTCATCATTTTTGGTTATTGACCATTTGACCTAGTCCTCTGGGGAAGTGGATATTGTATTTCCAGATTATGCTGGTCCTCATTGGCCGTTTGCTGTGTTTTCTCCTCACGTCAGTGAAGCTGTTTAATGTATGCCGGGACTGCATTGAAGAAAGTCATGGACTATAAATCCGTTTTAGTTTTCCACTGTTATGTCATTACCTCAGTTAAAATATGTTCGCTTATTGACACCCTCAGAAATGTATTTAGAAGTGTCTTTTTGAGCAGGCCAATTCTACAGGCAGCTTCAGACTTGAGAATGTGCTTGTACCAGCTTGAACATGATCTCTTGTGAACTGACGAGAGGCATTTCTAACCCTTTTCTGTATTACATGGGAAAGGTGGTGAGAGGAGGGGCATCAGAGATGCCCTCTTTTCCTCTTTTCACCCTCTAGCTATGTCTTCATGTAAATATTTTTTTCGCTGATTTGAAAAGAAGCGCTTCCATACTACATAGTTTAAATAAATATATACATATGAAAGTCCTACAGTATGGATTTAACTTCTGCCCAACCTTTTCTTATGACTATGCTGAAACAAGGATTGACTTCTTTAAGTTTATGCGCAAAATTAGATAAAAAAATTATTTCTTTTGAATCTGCCTAAAGAAAAAATCAAAACAACTCCACAAGGTAAAACATCTGTCGCTATTGAGGATTTAGATACTTTGCTTAACTTGGCGGAATTGGAATCCTTAGCAAATGTGGAGCAAGTGTCATCTGAGATCTCTTTGGAAATGCTCAACATAAGCACAGATTGGCCAATAAACAGCAAACTCAAGGCCAAATCAAGGTTTAATCCCCAATTTCAACCCGGGGGAAAAATTGAAGCCTTTCAAGATTTAGTGATCCATGATCTCCAAAAAGCAAGATTACATAAAACTAAAATCAAATCCAATTTTTCACTAAAAGAAAGACAAATCCTTAAAGATCAACAAAATGAAAAAAGCATTGTCATTAAAGCCTCAGACAAAGGCACGAATGTGGTTATACAAAATCGGACAGAGTATCTAAAAGAAGCATCAGACAACTGCAAGATGTTGATTGCTATGAGCAACTGGAAATCAACCCTACAGAAGAAATAAGTCAAAGTTGATGTCCTTCTTAAGAAATGGTCCGATGCGGATATACTTGACGAAGATGACTGCAAGTTCCTTTACAACAAATTTCCTAATATACCCACGATATACTTTCTTCCAAAAGTCCATAAACATCTAACTCGCCCCCCAGGTCGACCTATTGTCACTCTTAATGGAGCCTCCCTCGAGAATATCTCCAAATATGTGGACCTGACCCTACTACCACTTGTACTCACGCTACCGTCATACCTTCGGGATACCAAAGATTTCCTCAGTAAGATTGAAGGTATAATGTGGGAAGAAGAATATATGTTTGCCACACTGGACGTCGTCTCATTGTACACGTCCATCCAACACAATGATGGCATAAAAGCGTGCAAGTATTTTCTTGATAGTAGGTTTTTAAACTACCGTGCCCATGGAGAAATGATAATAGAAATGATTGCAATGTGCCTCACCAATAATGTGTTCCTATTTGACAACAATTTTTATAACCAGCTGAGAGGGACTGCTATGGGCACATGTTTTGCTCCATCTTACGCTAACCTGACAATGGGATGGTGGGGGAAGTTTTATGTATGGACAGAATGTAACCACCAATTTACTGATAAAGTGATTTTATGGCTCAGGTTCATTGATGACCTCTTTATCCTCTGGAAAGATGAAGAAAAGGATTGGCTTGAATTCATAAGCATACTTAATGTCAATAATTTCAACTTACAATTCACCGAAACCCACAGTCGGCAAGAAATATTTTTTTGGATGTCTTAGTTAAGACTAATCAACAAGAAATTATAACCGAACTATATCGTAAGCCTACAAGCTCAAACATGCCATTATTTGCCACTAGTAACCATCCCACATCTCTGAAGTGGAGTATTCCATATGGTGAATTTGTGAGAATAAGACGAAATTGCAGCACAGTTGAAAGCTTTGATAAAGAATGCAAAAAAACAGCAGCGAAATTCCTAAGACAAAGATACCCCAAAGCAGTCCTAGAGAGATCTTATATCAAAGCTCGTAACTTAAATCGAAGAACTCTACTTTTAATGAATAAATCAACAGTAGATGAAGAACAAGATGATGCAATAAGACTTATTCTGACATTTGGAACACATGCCGATGTTATAAGAAAAATATTACATCGACATTGGCATGTTTTACAATCTGACGAAGCTCTAGCACCAATCCTAAAGGAAAAAGTCAATATAACCTTTAGAAAATCTACATCCATCAAAGTCAAAATACCCCCACGTGGCTGCACAAAAACATCAATGGATTTTTTAAATGCTCGAAATGCAAGGCATGTAAATTTGCCCAAAATAAAACAAACTACATACATCCTATTACTAAACATCTTGTGGAATTGGGCAGTCATATTACATGCAACACTGAATTTGTGGTCTATGCTCTCCTATGCTCGTGCAACCGCTGGTATATTGGCAGCACCATCGGTAAATTAAAACTTCGAATCTTGCAACATATGAGAGCAATAAAAAACTATGACCCCTCTTATCCTATGGCAGTCCACTTTAAAGATATACATGAAAGTAAATCGGACAGCTTAAGATTTTTTGGCTTGCATCATGTTCGAGCAAATCCCCGTGGGGGAAACAGAGAACTAGCACTACGGTTAATGGAGACTAGATTCATCTTGGATATTGAATCTTAGAAACCTAAAGGCCATAATCTTGACAAAGAATTGTACACATACTTAGGAACCTGAGAACCTGGCCTATTTAAAACCACTGTTTTTTGTATTATACTCATTGTCCGGTGTAAATAATTTGGGTTATTTATATGCATGAACTTCAGTCAAATTTTATCTGATAGTCTGCATATGTATAAGCACTGCAGAAAATTAAGTTTGCTGGTATGAGAGTTTTTATTGTATTTTCTATATCTTATAATAGATTTTTTAACATTTTTTTTAAAAGTGCCTGTTTGTGGTTACATGATTGTTCTATTAATGGTGTTTTTATACATATGTGGTTTTATTCATTCTAAAATTCTATTTCGTGGTGGCCCCAGTACAAAGTTTATGAGAATGGTTTTAAGGAGGAGTTAATTTTACTATCTTTATTTTTTGAAAGTGTAGCACTGATTCATGTTTATATAGATGTTATTTTAACCTGTAGATAATACTTGTACCATGCACTTTATTGATCTATTATTAGTGAGATTACATTTGCACCAAGCACTTTATGAATCTATCCTGAGCTAGATTTTTATATAAATAACTGCCCTTTAAAATGACCATGTGTAACAAAGCACTATGCACTTCTTGACTTGCTATATACCTTATGCACTTTTGTGACCTGTTTCCAATCTATTAGCACTATGCACTTTATTGTAATAAGTTTAGACAATTGTCTTGTCCATTAAGGCCGATATGCCATTTGATTGTAAAAAAACTTCTGCTAATTTAGCAGTGGCATTCAGGTTTCACATCATGGTTTCATTAGTCTTGACAAAGGTATATCAGCAGTTCAGTATACATAAAAGTATTAGCAATAGCCGTTACAAAATGGCAACCATGTTTATCAACCTTAAGGTACTGAGTACGGGCAGTAATAAAAACTGAAAAGGGACCACCACAGTTTGTCGAACCATAGAGTTGGGAATTAGTGGGGATATATACACAATGTCTTCTAGCACTCACTTGTACGTGAACAAGCAGCAAGCAGGCTGTGAAACGCGTTGTACCATGTCTTTTTTTCTATTTTGGCTGATGCCGTAATAAAACTGGATTTTGGAAGTAAAACCCATTGGGCCTCATTACGACCCAGGCGGATTTCGCGGTGCTAAATGCACCGCGAAGCATGGCGGAAAGCCGCCGATAGCGCCATGGGGGTTGGCGGATTTACCGCCCCATTCCGACCTCGGCGGAGCGGTAAATCCCCAATCCCCATTCTGCCCTTCCCCATTCCCATTCTTGCCCCATAGGGTATAATGGGAGTGGGGAAGGAGTTAATTACGCCACCGTAAAATACGGTGGCGTAATTAACAACGAGGTCCCGTAGCGCCATGGTTTTCTCCGGCTGGTAAAACCAGGCGGAGAAAACCTCCATGGCGCTACGGGAACTCGTAGTATGGCGGAGAGGTACGCCATGCACTACGCTGGCGTAATACCCTCTCCGCCAGGGTCCTAATGAGGCCCATTGTCTTTTGCACTTAATCAAGGACGAAGTTTTACTCTGGCGAATATTTCACTTCTCAGAGTGCCATCCTCCTTGGGGAAAAGAAGGAATCATCTTTTTCCCTTTTTTTGCAATATATATATTTATATATATATATATATATATATATATATATATATATATATATATATATATATATATTACACGGTCTGCGGTAGCGGCCGTGTAGTTATGGTTAAGTTGCTAAACTCATAGGAAGAGCACTTTTTCAGCAGCTTATGACTCCGCTCCCCCTGGACGAATCCTCACCAAAATTCGCAAAATAAGTATATGGCCCACTCTGAATTCTTCCACCAACTTTGATGAGGTTTTGTGCGGGGGGGAGAGGGGAGTTATAAGGGGGTCCCAACATTTTTTTCTTCCATAGACTTAATGGGGAAACACTTTGCGCATGCCTACAGGCCGAACGGCTGGACAGATTTGACCCAAATTTGGAGCAGGAGCGGGGGGCTTGGGTCAGAAAGCGTGCTTTTGTGTGTTTGGTGGAAATTGGACCAGTAGTTTTGTTGCAAAGGACTGAAATGTACATCCCAAAAAATGTGTGATATCTGGGTCTGCTCTGTGGACTCATTTCCCTGCTCGCTCCGCGGACCAAAGTTATTTTGGTCTGCGGTACACCGTGCTGTCGGCGAAAAGTAGATGAGGCCGGTGGTTGGCTGGGGGGAAGTGTGCTGTGCGTCAAAGGTTTTGGGAAACGCCGTCATGGTGTATCCGAGGATAGTGTTGCGGTGTGTGTTGTTGGGTGTCCTGACCCACGTTTGAGCTATCATGCTTCAACATTTGGTGTTGTGGGCTTAGAAAATCCAAGATGGCCAAAAAGCCCACATGTGCGCCAAAATCCAGGCGAACCAAGCAGTTTGTGCACACTAAAATGGTTGCCTAACTTGCCACCCACCAGTGCGAGCAGGATGGGCCGGGGTGCCATGAGTGAAATGTGTGCCAAAGGAAAAACCACACTTTAAAATCACCTTTTGTTTCTCTGAATGCCAGCTCAAAATGCCTATTTTCAAACATTGCAACACATTCAAAAATCTCACTGAACACCAGCGGACATCTGGCAGAATGAAGTATGTGTGCATACTAAATCTGGGAAGATGAAGAGCCCAAAACAATGTTCATAACAAAACTGGCTGAGCTATGCATGTCAGCAGCCTAACTGAAACTGGATTAAAACCACCAAAATCGAAATGTTTAAATTAACTGAGTGACCTACTTTTGAGTGTCACATAGTTTGTAACTGTTAAAATGTCATAGTTTTGAACTTAGAATCAGCATTCTAGCTGCATGTGTAAAAATTGTTAGTTTTATTTGAATGCAGAAAACTGGGTAACTAAAAGTGACATTAGCTGGGGCCTGGCTTAAGGAACTGGATTCTGCCTGACAACTTCCCCCCAATTGGAGTGAAACTCGATCCACGGCAGTTCTCAGGCCTGGCTGCATTCTGAGGGGAGGTTACCCCTCTCTGATTGAATTACCAAGGGACTGCTAGAGACTAAACAAGGACCCAGGCAGAGGGTTTATTGGGGGGAGGTCATAAATGGCTTCCTCTTGAACAATGGGCCTTCCAGGACCTAGGCAGATGGGTTATTGGGGGAATCGTAAAATAGCTTCCTCTTGGCAGAAGCTGGGAGGGGCAGGGTCTCCGAGCTTGGCAGAAACTGGATAAACTGGTTTCTACACCATGTGACCTGAAAAGACACACCCCTGTTGGCCAGAATATGATTCTAAGAAAGGTGTATAACTCACAGTGCGGACTTGTCAAAATTAGCTAAATGATACCATAATTCTTGTGATTTTTCTGTGCACGTTTTAAGACGCGTTGGGAATTTGTGTGATGTTCTGGGGCAAAACCCTGCTATTTATTGACACCACATACTCTGCATTTAAGCTAGCGACGTGGAAAGTTGCTGAGATATGTGTGGGAGGGGGGTGTACATGTGTATAAATCTGGAGAAAAATCCGATGTTGCAAAACCCACTAAAAAGCACAAAATGTTGCCATTTCTGAATGCAAGCCCCCAGGAAGAGCAGAGTTGGAACAGGGTATACCTCATGTGATATGTGATGGCTGCATGTAATTTTAATCAAATGTGTACCTGTGCAAATATGTATTTGGGTCAAATATAGATTTGTGTGCAATTTGACAGGGGAGTATCCTTTCTGCAGACCATAAAACAGCATCACCATGACACACATTTCCTTCCCCCAATCAAAGCAGTGCGGAAAGCTTGACCAATGGGCAGTTGAGAGAGGGGCTGGCTAGTGATGCTGCACACACACCCACTTTCAAAACACATAAAAAGAGACTGCTGGGACAGGTAGAGACATTCAATTCCATTTGCTGCGGAGCATGCTGACCGACGACTTCACATCCAGAGATCCAGACTTCAAATCCATCAATCTCCAGAACCTGTAGCAGTACCCAGAAAGCAGAGCAGTATCCAGAATCCAGAGAGGCTAGACCAGCAGAGCAGAGCTGACCCAGATCACTGCGAAGTGCCGAGACCAGAACCGGAGTCCAGTCCAAAACCTGACCAGATCTGTGGCGAGGCCTATTTCAAAATATATTGTGAGTACCTAGCAGAACTGTGCAGAACCAATCTTTTAGTTAAAATAATATAATTCAATCTATTTAATCTAAGTAGAACTGCCTCCTAACTGTCACTTGTCAATTCTGCAGCCGCATAGCTGTCACCTGTCATTTTTAAAAGCTGTCACCTGTCAATTTGAGTTACTTTAAATTCGAAAAACAACCTTCACAAAATCGTTCATAACTCCGTAACCGTTTGGGCTAGGAACTTGGTTTAACTTTCCTCTGAAAGCTTAGAATCTCAGCTTTTCAACAAGCTTAGAACTACTCCTTATACTTTTGCCGTAATCATGATTCACGCACTTGCGAATTTTACCGCGATTTGTGATTTGGTTAAAAATCCAGCCACGTGTAACCATCAGCAGTCATCTCTTTCCTTGCTAAAAATTAGTTTGCCTCTTAATCACCATCTCTGAATCATTGCTAAAGTGAGCCTGAACTCGTCCCTAGTATCTCTCACTCACCCTGAACCTCCTAAAGGGAATTAAAAGCATTTTCAGCATATTTTTCGCTTCCTTGCCACCACATTCAAAGCATTTGGGCCTGTGCTTTAAAACTCATACCGGTTTTCTCTAAGCTTGCTGGGGGGGAACTGAATTACGTATTCTGTTTTATTGCATTCCTAAGAACTGTGTGCTCTCCTCTTCATCTCCTTACATTGCATAAAGGGGGGGTGAATTGTCAAAGAAAAGTGATTTCTTGTTCTGTTGAAGTCATATCAAGTTATTTCTGTACTGCATTTTCATTCAACATTGCATCCATTTGAAACCATAAAAGTATTGTTGCTATCTTATCCATCCTATACCCACTCATCATTGATTATAAAGAAGTGTGCTAGTGCCAGTCTATCCATTATTGATTACTGCTCAGATTAAGTGTACTATCAGATATTAATTATATATTGTTTAAATTCTCAAATGAACCTTTTAAACTTGCAAAACAGAACTACTTCTTGGGTCAGGGGGATTCCAAGAGAGGGTTTTTATATAGGGGTTGTCATCCAGAACTCATGAACTGGACATAAAGATATATCAATAAGGGTTTCCATTCAGTATCCCAGACTAGGCATTGACTTAGCTGTAGTGTTGAATTGAATCTTCTTACAGTGGGGCAAGGCTCTAAGCTATTGTGTGCATGGCTGGGCCTCTTGTACGTAGCAGTGTGCGCACTAAAATAAGTGATATCTGGCTCCGCTGTGGCATCCCATTTCCCTGTTCGCAGCGCGGTCAAAACTTTGATTGCACTGCAGTGTGCGGTGACGGGATGTGTGAAAAGTGTTCCATGACGGCGGTATGTTGTATAGGAGGACAATGCAGCGGCAAAAGGTTCTGAAAAACATAGTGTACGGCAAGTGGTGGTGGGACGAAGGGATGGAAAGGGTGCGGGAGTGAGAAGAGCTTCATGTGATATATGTCATTGTACAAGAAAATGGTGGTCTTCCAGCATTATCCGTGCATGCTCCGCCAATGCGAGGATACCTCAACAGGCAATTATCTTGTGTGGTAATTGTAGGCAGCCTTTGTTATGGCATGAAACTGCAGCGGAAATGTCTTTCTGTCATGACTGGTGGCAGGCACATTTGCATAAGAGGAGTGTATTCCACGAGACATGAGGATTTAAACATAGCATGTACTATGGTGTGCTGTGTGAGGTAAGTAAGTCCATAGCCCCTTGGATGCATGGTTGTAGCCCTAGCACAGAAAATTATGTCCACTGGTTGAAAAGGTATGTCCACTGGTTGAAAGTAGGTGCCACATTGTTGCTTATTGTGTGCGGTTTGGCTGCAGTGGATACAATGTTGGTTGCATGTGTGTGGTGATTGGTAGAACAACCTACAGTTGTCAGTGTATGGGTGGAGATGGTGCAGTGACCAGTCGTGCAGTGTGTCCACTGGGTGTATTAACGGAATAGTTTACATATGGAAGAGATCTCTGTGCAAATGTTTCTTCTATGTGTTTAAGTGTAGTGTGCATTGCGCAGATTAGTAAGTGTTGCAGTGCAGTACGCACCATTGGTTCTATGCACGTACTAGAGTGTTGGGAGCAGGCTCAATGTTGTGAAGATTGTCTTGTTTGGTTGGCATGCTTATAATGCTTTGTGATTGGAAGTGGGTAGCAGTGCCAATCACAGCGATATGTTGCAATATTACGGTAAGTGGAACACATGTCCTTGCATCCCTGCTTTATGGTGTGGCGGTTGGGTGGAAGTGCTGGTGCGTATTTTGCCTTTGTGATTCATGACACATGCGTACCTGGTTACCTGCATGGCTCTGTTATGTTGTGGTGAGTGTGTCCTAGGCCTAGACTGTTGGGAGAACCCAACAGCCTAGGCCTCATCATAGTCTCCACAATATAATACAATGAGGCAGTTGTTACTGTGCATGCATTTGGAGTTGATGAGTAGCACACAATGGTGGCGGAGGACTTTGTGCACTTGGTGGAACAGCAGAAGTGATCTCCTATGCATACATTACCATATGGTGCACATCATTGCCCCTGTTGCACAATAGGGAGCCACATGTCACCATGTGCGTTTGCTATGGTTTGGCCCTTATAAGACCCTTGCTTGAGTAAGTGTTTTACCACATTGCGCCATGAAAGGAAGTGATCAGCATCAGAAAGTTGCAATATGGACAATGTACACAGCCACTCGCATAGCGTTCAGCACAGGTAACGCAACGTCATTGAGCCATGTATGTAAAGATGTGGCCAAGGTGAAAGTTGGCAGGTGCACTTGCAGATGGGGCCTGCATTACACATGACATGAGAAGTAAAATATGGCTTGTACTAGGGTGTGTTGTATGTGGTGAGGCCCCAGCAGTCAGTGATGGTAGAGCAATGGAAGAAGGGGAGTACAGTGGAGACCACATGCCACTTGCAACGTACACTGGAAATGTTGGTGCGTATGTTGCCTTTGTTATTTCTGGCACATGCATAGGCCGCCTGATGGCTCTGTTATGTTGTGGTGAGTGTGGCCTAGGCCTAGACTGTTGGGTGCATGGCCGAAGGCCATAGGCCAAAGACCATGCACCCAACAGCCTAGGCCTTCATCACAGCCTCCCCAATATAATACAGCAATGCAGTTGTTATTGTGCATGCATTTGGAGTTGGTGAGTACCACACAATGGTTACGGAGGACATTGTGCACTTGGTGGGACAGCAGAAGTGAGCTGCTATGCGTACATTACCACATGGTGTACATCATTGCCCCTGTTGCACAATAGGGAGCCACAAGTCACCATGTGCATTTGCAATGGTTAGGCCCTTATAAGACCCTTGCTTGAGGAAGTGTTGTATGTGAAGATGTGGCCAGGGTGAAAGTTGGCAGGCGCACTTGCAGATGGGGCTTGCTTTACACATGACATGAGAAGTAAAATATGGCTTGTACTAGGGTGTGTTTGTATGTGGTGAGGTCCCAGTGGGCAGTGATGGTAGAGCAATGGCAGAAGGGGAGTACAGTGGAGACCTCATGACACTTGCAACGTACACTGGAAGTGCTGGTGCGTATGTTGCCTTTGTTATTTCTGGCACATGCATAGGGTGCCTACATGGCTCTGTTATGTTTTGGTGAGTGTGGCCTAGGCCTTCATCACAGCCTTCTAAATACAGAGAAAGGTAGGAGGGTGGAAAGAGTCAACAGTTACCCCCTATCAATGAAACCTCATAGGTTTTCTCAAAAATATTAACTTTATGAAAGGTTTCAAGATAAAATGTCTCATAAAATTGAGAAAAAATACATATTAAATACACTTATCAAAAGACTCTAAGAATATAATCAATTATAATAATGACAAAAACACATACAAAATTCTAAAATTAGAAAACAACAGATATTAACATTCATCAATAAATGGGTCGAACTATAGGGTATGTCCTATTAGGTCGGGGTTCTGATCATTCAAGATCTCTAAATACTTTTATACAGTCTAGTATAGATCCTAGAATGTAAACTCAACATGTTTCAGTCCTCTTGATGGTGGTGGGACTTTCTTCAGGAGTAGACATTAGCAGTATTAGAGTTTGTACATCACTGTTGTAAAATCTTCTTTTACTGAAGTTTCATTCAATATAGAAGGACTAACTGTTGGCAAAAACCGAAGGGAAAAGAATCAGCACTTAGGCTCATATTCTTTAGACACAATTAAGGTGTCGGGAAACATTCATGGTTAAATGAATTACCTGAACTCCCAAGTGTAGTTGATCCATTGGAGGAGGAAAAGAGGCCACATTAGTTGGGCAATTTTATCAATGGGAAGGGGGTTGCTTCCACAAACTCCTACAATCAAATTGAGAAATTGAAGGGTTCATTAGATTGGCCTTTCAACCTTGGACGGTGGTGCAGACATATCAAGTGCAGTACACCTGAAGGATTTAGATAGTTAAAACTTTCTAGCAGAGAAAATAAATTGAGTTAAATTCCCAAACCAAATTACAACACAACTCTAGTTCCAAGGGTACTTAGTAGATCTTCAAGACTATAGAACCACTACGGAAAACATAGGAAGGGAGACATCTTACCTCTATTTGAGGAGGTAGAATCTCTGGGGTCAGTTTATGGTTTTTTGAGGTTAGTGACTGATTATAGTGCAGCTTGTTAAGGATGTAACGAGTAGATGTTGTACGTCTGGATATTTTAGATACTGTCTGTAAGGAGAAACAGCCCCAGGAAGACATGAGGAGGTATAAAATCTCTAATCTGACTGGTTTTATGTTGCTAAATAAAGCGAGATATTTGTATTAATTGTTTTTGTGTGGCTATCGACCTAGTTGTTCACACAAGTGCAGTCAAGTATTCCCCACCGACTATATGAGGTCTAGATTGCTAAGGGGCTTGTCTAGAAAGTGCCTCTATATCACCATTGTTGGCCTTTATATTGGAAAATCCCACCACCACTTGGGGAATGTTAGCCTTTTGATTTATTTCATTAGTATTTTTTTTTAGGGAGAGTAACTATCAAAAATATCGCCGTTATGCACTTACCTCGATCGGTATTGCGGTCGCATTAAATGTAGTCAGAAATCTGATTCTGCATTATTGGTCTTCCCCCTCTCTCCTAGGTTGCATCTGAGTGCTGATCTGACATAGTCTACTTACTGAAAAACACCGAAAAACGCTGGAAAAACGCTGCGAAAATGCACCATCTTGGATTTCTAACCTCAAGCTATTCAGTGTATTCCGATCCTGATTGTGGTCCCTTTTCAGTGTTGTTATTGACATTGCGGAATCTGGGTATCCCTAGGTTCATTGTGTACTTTGTAGGATTGATCTGTAACCCAGTACTCTAGGTAGATGAATCTATTTATCTTTTTCTCTAAAATGAATGCTTTATAAGGTCGCGTGTTCGCAGTGGTATAATCGCACACTTATGGAGGATTATTCTAGATAATCCAACTACGTAAAAGATTGATCAGAACTGAATTACATGGTGCCATCATGTTGGAATACCTTTAAAACTAAAGCGCTCCCCCAGGGATTAACAGTCCAGAACGAACCTTGACTGTTTTTAGACAACACCAAATTTAAATTACAGTGGAGTTATATCGCCAACCGCTGCGGGCGAGATCGGTTTATAATGATAATCGACACAGCTAAAGAAACAGCAAGCAAAATTGAGATTGACCTAAAAAAGCTACAGGAAGATATTAAGAAGCTGATTGCTTTAGATGTTCTCAAGAAAAGAGTAGAAGAAATTGATAAAGAATCCGTACAACAAAGATGGTTACAAAATACAATCAGGACAAACACAAGGACAAGCACGCCAAAACAGATGACTGAGGTTTAGAGCAACCTCCTTTAGCTCTAGTAAAACTAGCAGCGACCCAGACAATCTGGGTGAAGGTACCTCTACTAACACCCCCAACTGAGGCAGAGGTAATTCCAACTATAGACAAAGAAGAGGAAACCCGAATCAGGGTACACGCCCTTTTTTATACAAAGGCTCCAACAGGGGCAATTGGAACGGAGAACAAAGGTATTGACGGTGCAGCAATCACTTCTAGTTAATTTATCTACTTATGAACCCACATCTATGGAAAAACAACTTCTAGATAAAGGTCTAGGATATGTAATTTCAAATAAACACGATCTTTTTGTATTCTGCAGACTTTTTTAAATTCATGAGGAAAATCAGATTAAAAGAATTTTTTGCAAACCAGACAGAAAAGCCGATGAACCCAAATATGGTCAACCACTCCGGCCTGAAGAACCCCTCTACCTTCTGTCCCCCTACCTATGCCTTCTCACCAGAGTCGATTCTGTTTGAAAAAAGAGTCCTAACAGAAGTTAGTAAACTGGAAAAACAAGAAATACCAATGTATCATAATCTCACCACTCGAGAAAAAGAAGCAATGGAATCTCTGGAAGCGAATGAGGAGATTATCATTAAAAGAGCCGATAAAGGTGGAGCCATCGTGATGCTAAATAAAAAGGACTATATTGAAGAGTGCTTGAGACAACTTGATAATCCGGACTACTATAAGAAATGAACAACCAATCCCACTAATGAACTGAAAAACCTAATTGAATTGAAAACAACAAAAGCCCAAGAAAGATGTTGGATTAGTAAACAAGAATGGCTGTTTCTTAATAATCCCTAACAAGCCATACCTACATTTTTTTGTTTACCTAAAATTCATAAGTCATTAGTGAAACCTCCAGGAAGAACGATAGTTTCAGGCATCAACTCGATCCTAGAGCCCCTTTCCAAATTCGCTGACCACTATTTAAAAGGCTATGTGATGAATATGAAATCCTATCTTAAAGACACCAAGGAAGTGAAAAAAAGGATGAAAACCAACCCTATGAACAAGAGAACTCCTACCTTAGAGGTTTAGACATTGGCCCTCATTACGACCCTGGCAGTAAGTGAAATACGATGCCGGTAAAGGATTACCGGCATCGCTTACCGCTCCGGCCGATCATGACCTGACAAAGTGCTAATAGCGGCACCGTAATCAACGGTGCCGCTAACAGCACCAAGGGCGTGGGCACGCGACCTCCCATGCCGTAAATACTGGCATAGCGCAAAATGGGGAACATTACGAGTCACGCTGACATGCATTTAACGCCCTTGTGGAGGCCGTAAAGCACCTTACCGCCATGGTGCTAATACCGCCATTGCGGACCAACCGTAAATGCCCATGTGCAGTGTTCCAAACTGCCACAGGTGCACACAATCAGCACAGGTGGAGGCAATACAGACTGGGCAAGCACAAAAGGAGCACACCCCACCCCTTCCCACACCCAGTCACACTCCACAATGATTACAATACTACTAGCAATGTGGGGCTGGAGGACCCGATTGCAATGTAGGTGCTATGACAACAACAACAACAACAACAAGCACAGAGGAGACGCAGGAGGAGAAGGAGGGCAAGGCAGGGCCAGCATGCACAGCCAGTGCCACCACGCAGGCAGCCCCAATCCCGCGCATCAGAGCCAGTCCATTCAACCTCACCGCTGAGCAGATCCACACCCTGTACCGTCTGGACCGGGACACCATCACCACCATCGTGTACATGATACATGACATCGTCAGCACGATTGAAACACGCACCGCCATCCCACCCCTACAGAAGGTAGTGTCTGTGCTGCACTTCCTAGCCACAGGCACCTACCAGCACACAGTGGGGCACTTGCATGGCATTTCACAACCATTATTTACATGTGCGCTGAACCAAGTGCTTGATGCATTCCTCAAGCACACAGAAGAACACATTTCCTTACCACGGTCTGCTCAGGAGATCTCAAACACCAAAGTGGGTTTCTATGCACTGGCCGGCATACATGGTTGCATTGGCGCCATCGATTGCACCCATGTGGAATTGGTGGTCCCACATGCCATGGAGGTAGCGTACCGCAACCATAAACTATACCACTCAATCAATGTGCAAATGGTATGTGACTCGAACAGGATCATCACACATTGTTGTGCCCGATTCCCCGGATCAACCCATGATTCAATGGTCCTGCGGAACTCCACAATACCACGCTACATGGAGCGACATGCAGGGCAGAGATCCTGGCTACTCGGTGAGTCGCATGTCATGGCCATGGAAATGTGACGTGGGTAGGTGATTGAGGTACAGATGCATTCTTCACCTGGCTGAGATGGGGGGGAGAGATGCATACTTCACCTGGCTGAGATGGGGGGAGAGATGCATACTTCACCTGGCTGAGATGGGGGGGGAGAGATGCATACTTCACCTGGCTGAGATGGGGGGGAGATGCATACTTCACTTGGCTGATATGGGGGGGGGAGATGCATACTTCACCTGGCTGAGATGGGGGGAGAGAGATGCATACTTCACCTGGCTGCGAGTGCCAGAGGGAATGGAGCAAGCTCAAACCCCAAAGCAGCCCAGACTGGAGCTGACACCTGATCACATAATGCAAGATGTAAGCAACCCACCATGTGAATGAAGCTGTGTCCCAACCATTCCACAGCCATCTGCATGTTCACTGTACCAAATCAGACCGCATCCCCCTCAACGCAATGCAGCTACAAGCAATGACTTTAGCCAATACACAGCACCAAACACCATCAACTGAAAGGACAGTCCCCCATTACTGCATACAAAGGAGTCACATGACGGTCAAATACATCAATACACCACTACACTGACACAGAGGCCCAACTAAATTACATAACACCATTTGTTGTGCTTAATGAGATCATCATGAGGCTGACAGCAATGGTGCCAGGATGAAAGCATAAAAATCACTGGACATCTGCCAGATCACCGAAACAACCGCTGTGGACTAACACAGTGCATGGGCACTCACAAGGAATTGGACCCCCCGGCGCACACTAGCTGATGGCATGCAAAACAGTCCATAAGAGGAATACACACATAGCAGTCACATCGTGTGACTCCTTTCGTGCATGGAAATGGGGTTGAAAGTAAGAGATAAATGCTTGCCATGGTGTCACTTAATGAGGTCAAATCTGATGTGATAATTTACACATACATTGTTGCTCACATGCAAGTGATGCAGACTATCCCTTGAAGAGGTGGCTCCTTCCCCCAGTCCGGAACCCACAGAACAGGCACGAGGAGGACTATAATCGTGCCCATACACGAACCTGTGTGGTGATTGAGCAGACATTTGGCCTCTTGAAGGCACGGTTTCGCTGCCTCAGCAGGTCTGGTGGGGCACTCCTGTACCGCCATGAGAAGGTGGCAAAGATCGTCATGGCATGTGTAATGCTACACAATATGTGCATCAGACGGAATGTGCCCCCTGCCCCCTGATGCTGAACTGCAACCACCTGACGAAGAGGATGAGTAGGGTGGGGATGGGGCAGCACCTCAGGGAGGAAGCGATGCACAGGAGGCACGTGACATGCGTCAGACTCTGATCAACCTATGTTTCTAGCACACATGGACGGGGGGTGTTACATGGAGATGGCACTCGGGGCACTGGGTGTGTCAGGGACATGGACACTGTAGACTGTTAACCAATAAAGCACACGTACGCAATAAGCAATGTCCACACATGTGAATTTTGAGTAACCAAAAAGTGTATTCAATATGCAAAAGTAAGTGAACATGCCCACCACCCCACACACCCCCTCCCCCCTCTACTCCCCAACGCACCCACTCCCCCCTCCCCCCTCTACTCCCCAACACCCCCCCTCCCCCCTCTACTCCCCAACACGCCCACTCCCTCCTTCCCCCTCTACTCCCCAACACACCCACTCCCCCCTACCCCCTCTACTCCCCAACACACCCACTCCTCCCCTCTACTCCCCAACACATGGTGTGCAGGACTGTGCACAAGAGGATAATGTGGCACCAGTACACAAGGCTGTACCTATTGGCACCCCCCTCTCCCAGCACCCGGTGCACCCCTGTCCGATCGCCGCAGGTTCCTGCCCGACATGCGCACGGGGCTGGTCCTGGTGGAACTGGCAGCCGAGGAAGAACTGGGTAGCTCGCATGGACGCATGTCCCGCATTGTTTGAACCAACTCGGACAGTATGTGCCGCACCGCGGCCAGTTCAGCACATATGTCCTTTGAAGTGGACTCCATGGCAGACCTCAGGGTAGCAGCACAATCACGCATTTCCTCCCTAGCAGTGGCACATTCTGTTATATGCTGGGTCAACATGCCAGTTAGTTCTTGTTGGCGCCTAATGATCACCTGCATCCCCTCTTGGGTGTTGTGGGCTGTGACTGATGGTTGAGGGGTGTCCAGAGACGTTTTTATGGGAGGGCAAAAGGGGCACTTGCCCAGGGCCCCCACCATGGAGGGGCCCCAATAGGCTGCCTGATCTAAAGAAGATTCCATTGTTCACCAGACTTAAATAGCACGTCAGGATATGTTATGGCATGCTGCTGAGGCTCCAATCCTATTGCCTGCCGGTTGTTGACAAGTACATTCTGCCTTGATCAATTCATCATGTAATGCTTTCTGTGTTCACTGTGGTATATAGTCTGTGTGTTCACTACTGCACAACTCCTGTAGCATTCTTTCCTTCCTGTGGGAATTATATTGATTATGGGCAATACCTAAAGTTGAAATGCATATTGATAATTTGAATGCCACAATCGTAAAGAGGTTAGCTCAGCATGTTAAGCACTCATTGCAGAGATATGTAGTCATATGTAAAATTTGAATAGCACATTCCAGTAAAGCTGACTGAGCCTTTCCTACGCTTGCAGTTTATACACCTGCCTGCATATGTACTTGGTTTTATAGCACAACAGATTCTATTATCAGCAAAGTACCTGCACCAGATAGAGGCTGCTATAAAAACGAACCTCATCTGTATGGTGAAGGTCTAGAAATTGGTTTGTTAAGGGGTGTAGTAAAACCTAGGCAAACAATTCCAATGATGAGCATAAACTGTTAGTCCAAGAGGTGAATAAGTATCCAATTTGATGACTGTGGAACAAAAACGTTCATGCTTGTATCCTGGCTATGTCAGTAGATGATACAGTGATCCTGGGCAAATCATCTAATATCTCTTACATTACTATGCTGTCTTCTGTGAAGTTTGCATTCTTGCATGGAGTGGCATTGTTTAGCCCATTACTTGATCTTTCTTCTTATGTAGGCCATTTGACCGCAAGAGAGTGGACCAGGTGTTGCAGGCCTCGGGCAAGCATATTTTAAGGTCTGCTCATTTGACACAAAAAACGGTTTGCTGTTTTGTAAAAGTCAAAGGTTTTTACGCATGTTTATAAATGACAATGTCACAAGCATTGTTTAGGAAGTATTTAAAGCATTAAAATACGAAAGAAAAACCCAGATTAAATGTGTTAAATCAAATCGATTGGTATGTTGGTACTCGTATACTTCCCTTGATGATGGAGAGAATGAAGCTAGGATCATTCCCATTTTGCGTAACACCCTTCTATAATTTAATGTTTTTAAAAATGGTCATGTTTGTTAATGTGATGTGTGTACTTTCCAAGTCAGTTTTATAAAATGAGATTGTTGTAGGTCATGACAAGAACTGGAAAAGAAAGTGTTCAAATGCAGAAATTGCAGAGTTGGCACAAATCTGCCCCTTAACCAATGTGTGATCCTGGGCATCTCATTTAATCTTGTATTGACGAACCTCTCAGTATTGCCAGTCTGTAAACCTTTCCAAATTGTCAGTCCTTCAGTGTGATTTCCTTCTCAGGGTATGATCTTCATAAAAACCTCACTAATGGTTTCACTGGCTATAGGGTTGCTTCCACTATCCACTATAATAGTGAGCATTGATACATTGCACACCACAGGCACTTGTTCCTTTGATCTCTAATGGCAGCACTATTTGAAAATATATCCTACTTCCTAGCTCAGTCTATCCGGATACAGACACCTTCCTGGTAGCTTCTAATCTGCATCCACTTTCCACGCTACATTATGTGTAGATTTCTCCTTCCTTCCAATTGGTCTCTTCTATCCATGCTTAAGCACTTTTGCATTCTGTCAGGTAGTTTATGTGAGTTCTCTGTCTATTCTGGGTTACATGTACATTTTACATACAGTCCTGCATTAATACTACAGGCTGCATACCTTCCTGGATGCTACTGATAAAAAAGTATCCTGTATCTGTACTAGAACAGAAGTACCCTCTTTGTAACCTCTTCATAGACTGCTAATGTTCCAATGCTACTTGTTTATCATTCCGATTAGACCAAGAATGAAGGGGGTAAGGGGATTTAAAGGGAGTAAACATGCTTATTTTGAATGCTGCAAGGCAGCATATCAACCTATAGGTTGTGATCGTGACGAGAGGAGGTGAAGGTGTGGGGGGGGTTACCAGATATTCTTGGTCAGTTAATTCCCTTGGTTTGGTGGAGGGGGGCCCCCAAAGATGTCCATGCCCAGGGCCCCAAATGGGGTTAAGATGGCACTGGGGGTGTCCATTAAACTGTTAGCCTCCAGAACAGGTGTGTGTGGCCTGGGAGTAGCTGGCCACAAGTTTCCTGGAGATAGCCTGTGTATGCTGTTGTCGGGCTGGCTGCTCAGGGACAGGTGGGGGAATGCAGGGGGCCAGTGGGTGGAGTGTCTACATGCACAACCTCCCCTTCCTTGTCGTCCAAGATAGCTGCAGTGGCAGCTGTTTCTCCCACGGTACTGCTTTCAGCCGATGCAGTACCTTTGGCTGACAACACTGGGCAGATGGTGGATGTTGGTGGCGCCGAAGTGGTGGACATGGAAGACATCGGTGCCGTCGCCTGTGCTGTGCCCTGGGACATTTCCTGTTCCCCCTGAAGTGGAGGGCCGGTGTTGTGCCTCTTCGGCCCTGGCCTTCTTAGCAGGGGTTGCACTAGTGTCATCATCAGCGCTATCAGATTGTGAGCCTGTGGTGGACCAAAGGAGGGAGAGGGTTAGTGATGGGTCCACGGGCATTGAGCATGCATTGTGATGGCTACATTGATTTTGATTGCTGGATGAGTCACATTGGAGGCAGTGACATACAGGTTACTCAGTCTCACTCTTGGGTGGGTGATGTATGGAGGCATGTGGGTAGCTACAGGAATGGGGTGCATTATGTATGTGTACAAGGTGAGGCTCAGTACTGCCTGTAAGCAGTCTTGTGCTAATGTGTCTGGTGGACCCTGGTATGTATCATTGCACTTCCCATTCATCTGGACGTCATTGTGGTGGTATTGGCATAGTTAGACTTGAGACACCTACCTGCATCGGCTGATGACGGGGCTCCTCTCTCCGTGTCCCCTACTCCCTCTATGCACTCCGTGTCTATGGTGGAGGCACATATCTCCTCCCACGGCTGTAGTTTTAGGGGCGACTCAGCACCTCCACCAGTCGCCATGCCGATATTCTGGTTTGCCGCCAGTATGCTCCTCACGCGGAGACGGAGATCGTCCCACCGCTTGCGGCATTGTTTGGGGGTGCGGGGTGTTGTGCCGACAGCACTGACCCTCTGGGCGACCATAGCCCAAATTGCCTTTTTCCTTTGCAGCGCCGGTCGGGTCATCTCAGTGGCGAACACGATGTCTGCATGTTCTTGGAGGGTTTCGGCCAACATTGTCAGCTCCTCCCTTGAGAAGCGCTCCTGGCGCAGCCGATCTCCGCTCTTCTTCAAAACTTTAGGCATCCTGATGTCAAAGGGGGTTTGTGGAAGTTGTAGGGGTCAGATATCTCCTGGTAACAGAGGATGGCAATGGATTGTGTTTTTAAAGATGGCCGCCGTGCTCTTTCCCATTCCTGTGCGATGACGCTACTTCCGGATCTGCTTATTTACGGTCACCGCTAATAGCGGTGGCCGCTAATGTCGATGGCTAGGGTGGCGGAGGTGCTATTTGCACTGCATGCGATGCTGGTAAGTGGGATTTTTCACCCTTTAGCGGCATGGTGGTAAATTAATTACCGGCATGGCGCAATGCTCGTGCCCGAGTACTCGTAATGTGCCGCTTTTAGCGGGCTCCTGCCAGCACGGACACGTTATTTGCGCCATGCTGGTAATGACCGATGCTTACCGCCAGGGTCGTAATGAGGGCCATCGTCTCCCTATACACCAACATTCAACAACAGGCGACTATAGAAATGATTGAAGAGATTCTACTCAGCAGAATTGACAATGACCTGGTTCCAAGCTTGTTTATTCTATGGTGTGTAGAATTAGCCCTTGCATGCAACTACTTTGAATTCCAAGGCACCTTCTTTCAGCAGATTGAAGGCAACGCCATGGGGGCAACCATGGCCCCCAGTCTAGACAATTTATTTTAGAATTTTTTGAATAAAAGTTTATCTACACACAAAACCTTTTCATACAAAATATTCAATCATGGGCAAGGTACACTGACGACGTCCTGATGATCTGGTCAGGTACAGCTGAAAAAGCAGAAGAGTTTCTCATGTGGCTTAATAATTGTAATCGTCATTTACAATTCACTATGAACATCCAAAAACTATCTATAGATTTCTTAGACCTGACAATTTTTCATGAAGAAGGCCATTTATTGGTAAAACCTTTCCATTAAGCAACAGAGAAAAACTCTCTCTTACATTATGAAAGTCATCACGTCAAACATCTGAGAGACAATTTACCATACGGCCAATTTTTACGCCTTAAGAGAAACAGTCGTCATACAGTAGCCTTTGAAGCAGAAGCAAAGAACCTAGCATCTAAACGTAAACAAAGGGGCTACCCCAAAAAACTGATCAAGAAATCTGCGAAAAGAGCTGCCAACAACAAGCGGGACGCCCTTTTAGAAGAAAAAATAAAACAACCCCAATGAGATCGGTTGGTATGGGTCAATACATTCACTAACCTCAGCTTGAAAATTAGCCAAATTGTTAAAAAACACTGGAGAGTATTTTCTGATTCCAACTCTGAAGTACTGATACCCATGTTTGTATACAAAAAATCCATTACCATTGGCAATCGGGTGAGTAGTAGTAAATTAAAAGAAAAAACACCTACCGATTAGCTTGACACAATCATGGGGACCCACGCCGATCACTGTACACTATGCATGTGGAAGTTGTGCAATGTGTAAACTCACGGAAAAAACCAAAGAAGTGAATATTGGTCTACCAAAACCATGGCAACAAAAACAAATGACCAACTGCAATTCAGAATATGTGGTATACATGATCACCTGTCCATGTAATAAACACTACATAGGGAAAACCAATAGAAAAGTGAAAGTCAGGATTTCAGAACATAAAAGTTGCCTCAAAAACAAAGTACTAACTGCTCCTTTAGTCAAACACTTCTTTGAAACCCAACATGGTTTCGAAGACTTCAGATGGGACAGTGCTCTTGATGATACGGAGCACCAATCATAACATCAAAAGTAAAATCCTTTTTGAAGAAGAACAAAGGCTTATTTTTCTGACCCAAAGTGACTACACCTTTTTTTGCAGTGCGGTCCTAATACTCACTGAATTATTGGGATAATTCGTACCCCCTCCATAAGTGTGCGATTATACCGCCATGAACACGCGACCTTATAAAGCATTATATACACACAATGAACCTAGGGATACCCAGATTCCGCAATGTCAAAAACAACACATTAGTAGACACTAAAAAGCGAACACAATCAGGATCAGAACACACTGAATAGCTTGAGGTCAGAAATCCAAGATGGCGCATTTTCACTGCGTTTTTCCGTCGTTTTTTTGGCGTTTTTCAGTAAGTAGACTACATCAGACCAGCACTCAGATGCAACCTAGGAGAGAGGTGGAAGACCAATACTGCGGAATCATATTCCTGACTACATTTAATGCGACCGCGATACCGATCGAGGTAAGTGCATAACGTGCAATATTTTTGATAGTTACTCTCCCTAAAAAGAAATACTACTGAAATAAATCAAAAGACTAACATTCCCCAAGTGATGGTGGGATTTTCCAATATAAAGGCCAACAATGGTGATATAGAGTGATATAGAGGCACCTTCTAGACAAGCCCCTTAGCAATCTAGACCTCACATAGTCGGTGGGGGATACTTGACTGCACTCGTGTGAACAACTAGGTCGATAGCCACACAAAAACAATTAATACAAATATCTCGTTCTATTTACCAACATAAAACCAGTCAGATTAGAGATTTTATACCTCCTCATGTCTTCCGGGGCTGTTTCTCCTTACAAACAATATCTTAAATATCCAGACGTACAACATCCACTGGTTACATCCTTAACAAGCTGTACTATAATCAGCCACCAACCTCAAAAAACCAAAAACTGACCCCAGAGATTCTACCTCCTCAAATAGAGGTAAGGTGTCTCCCTTCCTATGTTTTCCATAGTGGTTCTATAGTCTTGAAGATCTACTAAGTACCCTTGGAACTAGAGTTGTGTTGTAATTTGGTTTGGGAATTTAACTCAATTTATTTTCTCTACTAGAAAGTTTTAACTATCTAAATCCTTCAGTTGTACTGCGCTTGATATGTCTGCACCACCTTCCAAGGTTGAAAGGCCAATCTAATGATCCCTTCAATTTCTCAATTTGATTGTAGGAGTTTGTGGAAGCAACGCCCTTCCCATTGATAAAATTGCCCAACTAATGTGGCCTCTTTTCCTCCTCCGAGGGATCAACTACACTTGGGAGTTCAGGTAATTTTATTTAACCATGAATGTTTCCCGACATCTTAATTGTGTCTAAAGAATATGAGCCTAAGTGCTGATTCTTTTCCCTTTGGTTTTTGCCAACAGTTAGTCCTTCTATATTGAATGAAACTTCAGTAAAAGAAGATTTTACAACAGTGATGTACAAACTCTAATACTGCTAATGTCTACTCCTGAAGAAAGTCCCACCACCATCAAGAGGACTGAAACATGTTGAGTTTACATTCTAGGATCTATACTAGACTGTATAAAAGTATTTAGAGATCTTGAATGATCAGAACCCCGACCTAATAGGACATACCCTATAGGTCGACCCATTTATTGATGAATGTTAATATCTGTTGTTTTCTATTTTTAGAATTTTGTATGTGTTTTTGTCATTATTATAATTGATTATATTCTTAGAGTCTTTTGATAAGTGTATTTAATGTTTTTTTCTCAATTTTATGAGATATTTTATCTTGAAACCTTTAATAAAATTAATATTTTTCGAAAACTTATGAAGTTTCATTGATAGGGAATAACTGTTGACTCTTTCCACCCTCCTACCTTTCTCTGTATTTAGAATTATTTAAATCCCAAAACCAAGGTAGCACAATAGGAAGCCACATGTCACCATCTGCGTTTGCTATGGTTAGGCTCTTATAAGGCCCTTTCTTGAGGAAGTGTTTTACCACATTGCGCCATGAAAGGAAGGCATCAGCATCAGAAAATTGCAATCTGGACAATGTACACAGCCACTCACATACCATTCTGCACAGGCAACGCAATGTAATTGAGCCATGTATGTGAAGATGTGGCCAGGGTACAAGTTGGCAGGTGCATTTGCAGATGAGGCTTGCATTACACATGACATGAGAAGTAAAACATGGGTTGTACTAGGCTGTGCAGTATGTGGTGAGGCACAGTAATGTACACTGCAGTACAGTGTGTTGCGTGTGCTAAGCCTTTAGGCCCTTTGATGAATGGGTGGTCACCTTGCACTGCCAAATATGTGCTGTCGGGTGAAGTAGGTTTTACAATGTTGACTTCGGTGTGTGGTTTGTGATCATTGCATAAAATGTTGCTTTTATGGTTGTGGTTATTGTTTGCAATTCTTGCACTGTGTTGTATATGCCTGGACCTGATGGAGTGACGACTCCTCTAATGTGTCATGTCCGAGACGTGGTGAAGTAGAGGATGCTTAGAAGGGGCTAGGAGTGACCTGCATGTACCTGGCCACTTGTTCACCTGCATAACTCTGTTATGTTGAGCTGAGTGTGGCCAAGGGCTACACTCTTAGGTAACAAAAGCCCGTAGCCCGAAGGCCTGTCACCGAAGAGGCTAGGCCTGCTCCATAGCAGGTCACCATGACACAGACATGCAGTTTTAAGTATGCTTGTCTCCTATGGTGGTGATGTCGAACAAATGTTTTTGCAGGACCTTGTAGATGTGGTTGAACAGCACAAGTGACCTGATATGCATCGAGTACCATATGGTACCCATTATGCCACCACCTTGGACATAAGGGACATTGCAGATGGCATTTCTTTTTTCGTCCATTGGTAATGCTGTTTTGTTTGCCCCTCTACAAGATGGGGTGACGAGTTTACTGTAACAATGTCCGCACAAGAAAACACAAAATCAAATAAAAAATGAAAAAGGTGTCCCTCTAGAAGCAACTAAAAAAATAAAATAAACAAAGACTCTTTTAAGAGCCGCCCCTTATAATGAACTTCCCCTACCCTGGTTGCATGTTATGCCCCCACGCTCACACGCAGCACGAAAGCCACATCTGGGGATTTTCAGGATGGCGGTGATGGAAATGGGACTGTGGAGCCACAAGGATGTGCAACAACGTTCCTGGGCATGGTGTGTACACAGAGGACTGTTGTACAGAACTGATACTGTTACATGGAGAGCTCTTCAGTGTCATTGGTAGAAGCGTGTGGAACGTTTTAACAGTACGCAATGATGGCGTGCTGCAAAGAAGAAACTGAAAAGGGAAGAAGGAATGCTTCTACTTCATTGGGACACGACCCTCGCCGCCCTTGGGACACGCACTTGCGCTTACTCACCTTTGCCGCTAGCTACCCATGCGATTGGGACAATGTGGAATATCGCAGCTGCGGTTGCGTATGTCACAGCAAGGTCCGTTCATAACTTTGTCCATTACTGTGTGTACTCAGCCGGACTAACATGGTTGCTAGTAGTTGCACTTTATCAGATTTGGTACAGGGCAAACCTATGTGGCCTGCTACTTTGTTCAGCAAAGCTGCAAACAGATTGCACAGAACCTCTGTGGTGGGCCCTTTTGTAGCGTTGTTGTGGACAACTTTTACCCGGAAAGCAGGCCTACATTGTTCTAAACCATACACACATGTGGTGTGTCTGTAAGCGTGTACTTTCCAAAAAACACTCAGTAGTTTGCTCAAACTTGCACTTTCCTGCTGTTTGAGAGTCTGGCTCATGTCCCCGAAATAAGGGCTCACGCTCAGAGTGGGTGCGGTCGCATGGTGATGTTGCTACTGTTCTCCTTTGGGACGGCTGTCCGCTGAATGTGTTTTGGGCAGAATACGTTGTGCGAACGTGCATGGGTGTCCTATGCACACTGTTGCCTTTTCTCTACTGACTAAAAGTGTGTCACACGTGTGTCAACAATTTAGGGAGACGCTGGGTATTTATAGGGTACAGCAGGTGCAATGTGTATCTGCATATCTACCTGTAGGACGTGGGTGGATGCCCCGACCTTATTAACCTTCCTTTGCATATGCTGCACAGTGGCGATGTCCACAGGACACAGATTAACAGATACCTCCATTGTGATTGTGGATAGGCCGGACAGCTGCAGTGTGCTTTGGACACCTACCCTTTTCTTACTTGAGGTCATTGCAATGAGGACTGTGTGCCGCTGAGTCAGAACCCATTTCAGGTAAAAGAGATTACTACTCAAACAGTCAGGAACATTCTCATTATTATCGTTTCCTTGTACACATGCATGCACCCCATTTGTAAAGGAAGGGGTAGCGGAAGTACTTATTGTGGGGAAAAGAGGATTTGCACAATTTGGTTTGAGGGGAGGAAGAGATTGATGTATTACCGTAATGTCTCCTATGAAACAGTTTTTGATGGAATGGTGGGCTCCGACATGGGGAAGGAGTACTACACATGCAGGTGTGCCAATGCTGTGTTATTTTGTCCAAATGATATCCTTGTACGCAACCTTTAAAGTGGCACAATTTGTCAGCAATTTCTCTACTTTGACTTACACGCTGTCCATTTCCCTATGCACAGAGTTTCTTTCCTTTCCTATGCCCGTATGCTGTTGTGGAAGGGTTGCCGCTTGTACTGCCTTACTTTCCTTTCCAATATGTTGTCTTACAGAAAAGAAAATGTGTTTGATGTACACGCAGCAATATTTATTACATATTTTACTGTTCACAGCACTGTGCGTACCAATGGGGTTAATATAGAAAGCACTTGCGTCATGAGAGACATTTTCTTCCTGCCACTGTAAGGTGCTTGCCATTGCTGCATTACACCAAGACATGTTATGCTTCCATAATATTGCATACTGCAGCACCTGTGCAATTATTTTTCAAAGTTTAGGGCCCTTACTACATTGTACTGACATTCAGGTCTTTGCATTTTCCAGTAGTTACTCTGGCAGTTCGTTCTTTGTTCCCCTTTAAAGTAGCAGTGCCATAAGATTGGTGAAAGCAGACATCCCTTCTGTTGTTGATGCATTCCGTTATGGTGTACTTCCTATGCCTTTGTCCTGTTTGCAAGTCCTGTTTCCTAAGTGCATAATTTGCAAATCTACTCTATTTTCCCTGGCAATTTGTGCACATGGTGCTGTTTGTCTATGTTATTTGTGTTTGGTGATTGGTACCACTATGAAAGAGAGCACCTGCCTTCCTCAGCTGGTTGGATGACACATGATCTCTGCAAACAGACTCACAGTCCGCGACTGCTGTCCTCATTAACATGGTGCCAGCAGTTGCACTATGTTGCACAGTTCTTCATTACAAACTAAGGGTCACCTGCTAAAAGAAAAATGAAATTCACTGACAAAAAACATTGTTAAAGGGGCATTATGGTTAAGTTGCACTAGTAAAAACCTATAAAATTCAATGGAAAAACATTGTTACATGGAAGTTATGGTTACAGGTAAAACCGAAAAACCTCAGAAATTCGCCAGTTATGGTAAGCTAAGCAACCATAACTCACACCACCCCTGTGCACTGCTAAGACTAACACCTGGAACATCAAAGATGACATCACAAATGTCATTGATGACATCACTGATGACATCACATGTACATTTACATTTCATGAAGAGCTTCCACAAGGGATTGTCAATATAATGTTGGCAGGAAACTATCAGAGGTAATTGGGAGAACTCTCATGAGATACATAATTCATTAAACAATGCATAGCTATAAACACCATTGCAGTACAAAGTTCTTTCCAGTATATGAAACAAGTCATACAGAAACATAGTCATTGTCTGTAGCATGCACCATAGAGGTGCAATAATCAAATGTTTGCCATGTAGGATAGTAAATATAGTAAAATGATGAATGCTTTAGTGTCAGAGTTTTGCATACTGTGAAACATGTAATAAGTAGCTAATAATGCCTCATGTCATATCATCAGTGATGTCATCAATGACATTTGTGATGTCATCTTTGATGTTATGGGTGTTAGTCTTCGCAGTGCACAGTGGTGGTACGAGTTATGGTTGCTTAGCTTACCATAACTGACAAATTTCTGAGGTTTTTCGGTTTTACCTGTAACCATAACGTCCCTATGCACTATAGGTTTTTACTAGTGCAACTGAACCATAACGTCCCTTTAACGTTTTTGTCAGTGAATATATATATTATTATTTTTTTTTTTTCAGGACATTTTTACAATTTTTACCTTCACCTCTGGTGGAGGAAAAAATAAGCAAATTTGAAGATGAAAATCCACCTTGAAAAATTATTCAACGTTAACCATTTAACTACCCCAGGGGTAGTTCACTGAGCTCTTAACTGGGCAGTCAGAAGATCTGGCAGTATTTGCAAAAACCTCCTGGTTTACGCTTAGCGCTCAAATCCTAGTGACACCCTGCATTTTGACTGAATGTATGTCTCAAAGTTGGGATTACACACATTTGTAGACTTTGATGTATTTGAGTTTTTGACTCACTGTGTGCTTTTCAATGTTGGCACGACAAACGTTTGTAGACGTCGCGGTTTCATTGAAACAGACCTTAACTCTTTTTTTTTTTAACTCAATTTCCTACGGATTTCATTTGTTGTGTCATTTATGCGTATCCGTGTTTGATCGCATTGTCTGTGTTTTAGTACATTCAAGCATATTGTTTCCAACATATTGTCTGCACTCCCTTATATTTGGACGTATTGTATGTGAATATTGTGCTTATATTATGAGCGTAATTTATATGCATATATATTCTGAGCAAATTGTTTGCAGTTGTGTGTGTGTACTCTTGTGTGCAGCTGGAATGGGTGTGCTGGTGTGTTGGAACGGGTGGGCTTGTCTGGTGTGGGGCTTGTGTGTGTGTAGGGGTGGGGTGCTGTTTAATTCGTATTTATGTTACGCGTATTCTTTGCGCGTTGCCTATTCTGTGCGTGTTGCCCAGGTTTATGTCCCTTGCAGCCATATTTTGCGTGCTTATTGTGAACTTTGTCCTGCATTTGCAGATTCTGAACATATTTACAAGCTCAGTGGTTATCTCTGCAGTAAATCTGCAGAGATACCACGAAACAGATTTACTGTTACCACCACTTGGTCCGGCGGAAACATCGCCGGATTACAAGTGGCGGTATGGCAGTGCTAGTCCCATTTATGGAGTGGGACTCCATGGGAATTTTGATGGAATTACTGCCAGTGTTAATTCCTCCAAAATGGAAATTATTTTTGGGCGGTAAGGTGGCAGAAGTACCTCACGCATTATGCTGGATGTTTTTCCTCCACCTTACCTCCAAACCCATTGTTCAGCAGTGCAGTGATGAGGCAGAAATATAGTTACCACTGCATTGCCACCGTTCTTTGGCGATACTGCCAAACTCATAATGAGGCCCATTGTTTTCTGAAGTTATGGTCCATGTATTATGTATATGTTTAATCCTAGTGTACTCCATTTCCCTTGTTAAAGTTGCGGGATTAGTAGTTCCTCATGAGCCAGCCAAACAAGAAGCTTGCTTGCGAGAATCTCCAAGCTCACATTAGTAATGCAATTATCGAGTCAACGGGCCAATGCACTCAATTTTAAAAGGGAGCAGTCAGTCATGAGAGGTGAGGGAGTTGGTTGTTCGAGACTCACAGCGTTATTGCATGGCAGATCACTGAGGAGGAGAGAAGCAGAAAGGAGAAGTGGAGACCAGGGGAAGGGGTGGATAGGACAAGAGGAGGATAAGGTACAAGGACAATAGAGCAGATGAGTAGCAGCTCAAGTAAGAGCTGATGATAGGAGGTGGAGAGAACATCAGTAATGGGAGGAGAGAAGAACATCAAATAGGATCAGAGGAGAAGAGGGTTGTAGGTCAAAGGATGACCACCAAAGGATCGAATGGTCAAAGGGTCGACACTAAAGGACCGAAAACAAAAGGATCGACATTTTTTTTTTACCTTTTTCTTTTTTTGGGAGGGTCCGACCCAACCCCCGTTTTTTGTGGTAAAAACCACATTTTTTTCCATAAACGAAAACCCCCAAAAAAATGTAATTTAAAAAGAAAAAGGATCCCTTTGTTTTCGGTCCTTTGGTGTCGATCCTTTGACCAGTCGACCCTTTGACCGGACACCGGAGAAGAGTTGTTGAAAACCTCAATAGGGGTTGGGGGGACCTGAAAGAGGATCAGAGGAAAGGAGAGGAGGTAAAGCAACGATCAGAAAGATGAGGATAGTAGAAGGTGACTGCGGAGCAGGGGAGAAGAGAGTAACAGGTGATTGACGAGGAGAGGAGTTAGAAGGAAGTGAAAGCAACATCAATGGACAGAGGAGAGGAGGGTGTGAAACTGAAGCCAATGAGTGAAGGGGAGGTGGCAAGAAGCACCCCAGAGAATTGTTTTTACTTTTAAGTCAAATAAGGGCATTAAGAAGGGGCTGGAGAATAGGAGAGTGGAGCATAGAAAGAGGAGCAAGAGAAAGTGGATCAACAGCCACGAGGGGGAGTAAAGAGAGGCCGTCTACTGTGTTCAGAATGTTCAGGAGGAAAGTAGTAAATTGCCCAGCTGAAAAAGGGAAGATAGGGACAATCAGTATAGTGGAGGAAAGATGACCAGATGAAGAAGGGAATTGAGGCAGAATCACTTTATAGGAGGAAAGGACACAAGAGAACAGTAGGAATGAAAAAGGGTTGGTCTTGAGATGTGCTTGTGAACAGACTCCTGGCTTGTTGGAGGAGGCTGAGCCAAGACAGTCTCTGGCAACCCTAGAAGGCGCCAAGAACAACGCTTTAGCCCAATGCTTTGCTACCCAGGACCATTGAGAGTCTGATGCTGGCCAATGCTTACAACACAAGGCCCATGGGTGGTGGTGCCAAAAGTAGGAAGGTAGCACAAGAAGCGGGTTAGCTACATCCTGCCAATTTTTTTTAAATGTTTTTTTATTGTGTTAACTGTTTTAGCAGTTTTTACAAAAGAAGAAGAAATTCCTTTTTCCCAGTGAGTTTTCCAGTTGCTTATCAAAGAGATAAGTCCTTTAAGGGTCTTTCTGATCATTCACAGATAACGTCCAACTTCAAACTGTGCAAGAAGTTTACCACTGCGGTTACTGGTCTTCGACTTAGCCCGTTCATTAAGTATGACCACCAGTAGTCCACGTCCGTTCTTGAGAGAGTTGAATGGAGGTGACCTAAATGGGTTTCTCTGTTGCCAGTGGTTCCTGGGCATTGGAGAATCAGGTGTTTTAGGCTCTCCTTTGAGTCTTGGTTCTGGCAGAATCGACAGGAGTCCGACGCGGATTTGCCTCTGGTTTTCAAGACCTCATTAGTCTTTAGGATGTTCAGTCTTGCTCTCAAGAAAGTCGAGCGAAAGGTCTTATTCAGAAATTTCAGTAGATAACTGGTAGGCTCATTTAGTTTTTGTGCAAAGGGCAGGAGATGGGCCGCAGATTTGTAGTTGGTTGCTTTCTGTTGGGTGTCGCACCAGTCTGATTCTTTCAGTTTTTTTGCTGTTTTTTTCAGATTGACCAAAAGCTCGTCCTCTGAACTACCTATTGATTTTAGGAGAGTTTGATTTTTGTCTCTCCAGGTTTTGAGCGTTTTGTTTGAGCCTTTCTCAATTTCTTCCTGGATCAGTGTATACATTTTCTCCACGGCTGATATCACTTCTCTGTCGAACATGAAACTGTTGAGGGATACTGTACCTTTAAGGGAGGTAAGACCGAGTTCTCTCCTTATCAAAGTTGTTGGGGTCGAGGTAGGCAGTCGGAGGACTTTTTTCCAAAGTGAACCCTCCAATTTCGGCCAAATGGAGTCCAGAATGCCGAACATGGGAGCCATGCCATAAGCAAGAGCTGGAACTGCTTTCATCCTGTAAAAATTAGTAGCCGTTTTTACTGAAAAGCAGCCACATTTTTTGTCCATGATGATCAATTGATTTGTCAAGATTTTGTTTTTGTTGATCAGGAGGTCTAGCATTGGTTGCTCGTTCTTTTTGTTACTAAACATGGTGCCCAAGTATCGAAAGGTGTCCACTTCTTCGAGGCGGGTATTATTAAAGAACCATGCCACTGAAGCTTTTCGTTTGCCCGCTTTTGTCAGTCGCATCACTTTAGTTTTCAAGGCGTTGCTTTCCAGGTCGTTGGTATGAAGGTATTCATTCAGATTATCCAATTTTCGCTGGAGCTCTATCTTCGTTTGGTCGATTAAAATGATGTTGTCTGCGTAGAGCAGTCTGCTGACCTTTTCAGACCCTAAAGAGGGGGGGAATGCTTGTACATTCCTTTCGGCATGTTGGTAGTCACCGGTGTAGGTGTTGTAAAGTGCCGGTGCCATAGGGAATCCCTGCTTTACTCTACAAGTTGTACCGATTGAAGAGGAGAGTTGCCCTGTGCCGTTGATTTTCACTCTCATAGATGTTTCAGAGTAAAGTTCTGTTATAGGATCCAACAAGGACGGGGGCAGTTCCAGTTAGTAGGTTTTGTCCAAAGCTTCTCTCTGTTTACTGTATCGAATGCTTTTGATAATTCGATAAAAGCCATGCACAGGGGAGGTGCCCCTTCCTGGACTCTGGCCTTATACTGCCAATAAAGACACCATAGCCAAATAACAAGTGCTGAGCAATTAAACCTCTAGAGATTGTGGGTGACCATCCAATCACCGCCAGGAAGGCTGGAACCAAAGCCTCACAAGAAGAAATATCAGGGAACTGAGCTTTTCCTGCCATGCACCATGTTTCTACAACCAATTACCAAAGCTGATCAAACTGCCCCCTCCATCTTACAATTCAGGTGGGAATTAAAGACCCTTCTTTTCAAAGAATATCTTGGCTGATCACTCAATCCTACCCCTCCTTGAGTTTCCCTCCTCCTCTGCTTCCCCAGTTCCACAGCCATCACAGCTCTTCTGATACATGTACACTCTAACTGTAACCCCTGGGTGTGTCTCCTTTGTACAGAGCTCTGTTGTTTCTCAGCTAGGTTTGCACTTTATAAATCCCATACATACATAAGTGGTGGAATCTAAGAGAGAAAGGGAAGGACTGAAGACCTGAAAGATAGTTGGATTTGTGTGTATTGCTCACATTCAACCCGCGTCAAACCAATCCCTTACCTTTCTGAAAATTTGCAAAACATTTACATGAAAACTAGCCTGTGCACATATTAGGATGAAACTCAGGCCCCACCCACATAAAGTACTGCTACACAATACACTTACAGAGAATTCTCCAATATAACGAGGAAAAGCACCATTCCGGATCCAAAATGTTGACCGGGACTAGCGCGTTGCGTCTGGAGCTTGGTGACGTCATCACGTTGCGCCGCAACGCTCCAGACGCAAAATTTGGAGCGGCCATTTTGAGAGATGCATCGGACAATCGAATCCAATGCATCTCTTCAAAAACGAACCGCATCTGAGAAACTTATAAGCATCCTGATGCCCAGGTGAGACCAATATCAATGCAGCATATATTTCAGCTAAGATATCAATACCATGACAGTTTAGATTAAACTTCTGTCACTACTGATAGCCATACTAAGTTATGGAGACATAAGACTGATAATGTTTATTGTCACTCCCGATACACCCTGGGGTGAACTGTCAATCTGGATATATTAGACCTTGCAGACATCAAAGGAATAAGCTAAAGATGCACACACATAACAAAGCATAACATAAGTAAGTATTCATGCTAATCTATTTCATTTTTGGCATTTGGCATCAGTTACAATGGGGAAACAAATATTAAGGCAACTTCTCCTGTTCCCTTTCTCCTCAGCTTTACTGCACAATTGGCAACAAAAAAAAGCAACTGTGTATATATAAAAAAATCCCTCCTGAAGAACCATGCCAAAATCGGTATGGGGAAACATGTGTAGAGGGTGCTAGCTCAGAGGGTGCTAGCTCATACAATTAGCAACATGAATTGAATGGAAACAAAAGCTATCCTTTTCTAATCTTAGAGCAAATAAATGTGAAAGAAAATGAATGTTTAATTTTCTAACATTGGAAAAAAGTAGCAAAAAGAATGAAGTAATTCTGAAAATTCTTTGCAACAAAATCTTTTTTGAAATAAAATTTTAATTTGGAGCGCAAAAGTGGAGTCTCTGTGTTTCTTTTTCTACATCTTACTTTTCTGTTGTTATAATAAAGACTTTTACTGCTTGGGATCTGTCTTTGATTTCTCTATTGATCTCTTTACCTGTGACATACGGAGCATAGCCTGCAGCCATTTCATGACAATACTGCATGCAGTGCCCTTAGAGCAGTGGTATTCAAACCAGTGGTATTCAAACTGTTTCATTCCAATCCCCCTTTGAGTAAAAATTATTGTTTCTGGGCCCCCCACTTAGGGGTTCGCCCCCCTAGGGGGCCAAAGGATGTCTGGGGGGGGTGTGGGAGGGCGCAGGCTGTTTAAAATATAAGTAGATTTTTTTCTGATCATATTTTCTATTAAAAGCAGCCACCTTAATGCTTCTTCAAAAACAGTAATCTTAATCCCTTTTTAAAGAGTCTGGGTCCCCCCTCCCCCACTCAGCCCCGGACATCCTTCAGGCCCCCCAGTTTTAAGACCACTGCCTTAGAGGCATTCTCATAGACAATAGCCTATCACCCTTCCCAATAATCCAAGGCAATGACCTTTGACCTCTGGCTTAGACATGTGGGTGTTGTACATGGGGCATGGGTCATAGATACAGTAACCCTACAAATAGTACCCAAGGAAATACTTTTTTTTCATCCCAAGTGTTTATTCCAGCAGGACACTGTGGGGTATCCACAGTCTCCCCACATGGCCTACTTTCAAGCCCCAGGCCCTGTAACCACACTCTCTGTACCCATTCCTGTGTGTGCTGGATATCGTAAGCACAACACAATCTACTATCCTTTGTTTCCCCAGGACATGGTAATGCCTTTTTGGGGATGTTATCAGAGGTTTAGTCTATGAGGCTATGTATGATGTTATTTGTGATATCATGTGCAGTGCATGCTAAAGGTTGCATTGGTGACCATAACTGGTAAATTTTTGTGTTTTTTGGTTCTTGCTCTGTAACCATAACACCCCTTAAAGTTTATTTTTGGGATTTTGTAAGGTTTTAAAGGATAGTTTATTATAGTTTATTATATTAACATATCAGGAACTCATTGCTTACATTAACAAAAATGTATTGTGATATTTTATTTTTAATGCTGTTCTTTCCCATTGAAGACTCTGAGTTACTTAACCCAGGGCTCCTACCATCCAGCAATCACAGCCTTAGATCTATGGCTTTAAACTGTTTTTGAACACAGTGGAAATACATCTTTTCGTTGGAAGGGTCTACTTATTTCTTTTAATTCTGGGTGTATTTTCAACAAGCCTACTAAAGCGTGCAAGTTGGTACCAGATGCCAACTTTTCACCCAAGTCTGGTGATAATCCATGCATTTTGCACCATGCATTGACACACACTCTTAATTAGAATTTGAAACGGGAGAATTGTTATATTATGATATAGTAAATTAATTTATATATCACACTGTTTCCTAAAGTGCAGGTTTGGTTGTACTTAAAAAGTACTTTCCACAGAGGATGGTCAGGACAGAAACCCAAGAAAACTAAGTATAAAGAAATGTTTTCAAAGCTTTATGATACCAACTATGTTTTTGGGTTGCTTTCAGTGAGTCTGGCAATATTTTCCAGAGTTGGATTGCCAGCACAGTAAAACCTCAACCTCCAAACCTGACCTTCATAATTATTCTGGGCTGAAATAATCATTTTTCCTATGAGCCGAGTAGTCTTTCTGGATTCTAGTGAATACATGTAGCTTGAAGTAAGAAAGGTCTGATATCATAATATGATCGGTGTGCAGTTCACAGGGCTTTAAACGTCATTTGGCTATGCCCTGGCAGCCAGTGCAGTGTGGCCGAAGCTTTGGAAGCCAAGGAATATGTTCCCCTTTTTGTTTAGTAACCGGGCTGTGGGGTTTTGAAGAATCTGCACTCTTGGCAGAAGATATTCGACTAAACCCAGGAATGAACTGTGAAATAAAGTCAAGATATACTGTAAGAGATACAGGTGGTGCGAATTTTAACTAGGCAATCAACTTCACTGACAACTCAGACTCCTGTAGAAAGTAGATGTCAGTGCACAGTTAGTGCTAGTGTGTATTTCACCATATGCGTGTGGTTTAGCGATGATGTGAGACAGTGTTGTGAATTCATGCAAAGTAAGGAAAGGATAACTTGAATTGATTACATAGCATTACATAGCATAAGCATAGTTTACCATAACACTGCATTGTAGTATAGGGACTAATACACGCCAATCCCCAATAATCCCTAACATTCTAATCATTAACTTTTAACCCATTAACATAATTATTGATTAGAATGGGACAGCCTAGTCCATGGCAAACGTAGGGTGCAAACAGGGGGACTATAAATGGGACTGCAGGCACAGACTCTGCTGTGCTGTTTTGAAATAAAATGCAGGAATTAAAACTGTAGAAGCATAATGAATAGACAGACAATACAAACATAATTAGCTTTTTTAATGTGTTTTCTTCCATGTGCAAGGGGCCAGTTTAATATGCGAACTGAAAGCTTGCTACCCAGACAAAATAGCTGACACTTTTCAAGGCTAGCAGTGTATTTCCTTTCAAATGGTGAAGTGTAAGTAAGTTTTGATATGAGACTTTATTGTGGGGAGGGCAGTGGGCGTTAAGTGTACTCACATTCCTGTTTTCATCTGAAAAATAGAGAATGCTTTCACTCAATGAAAAATGCAAGATTACAATGTGCGTTTTCATTTTTATACCATTGCAAATGTCATGCTGAGTTTATTACGCTGTGTGTGTTATTTTCCATCATGAACACTGTGTGCTGAGCTGAGAATCTCAACTGCATATTAGTAATGAAAGTACATGAAAGAATTAGCTCAGTGCTGGTCGGTTTCTTGTGTGTTCTGATTATTCGTGGTGATGCATAGACAGATGCAAAGCTAGGGAGCATTTAATACCGCCAGCGGTAAAAGTAAGGTGCACCACAACACTAGGCCCAGCACTGACCTGAGTCAGAGCCCCAAATTAAAGATACATTTTGCAGTGGACTAACACCATGCTAGAAATCAGATGAACTCATAGAAACAGTGCAAGAGGTTATGGCCTGCAGGTAAGAAATATTCTATAGATTTTTGGCGTCCCTCGCAGGGCTTTTCTGACTTAACTAACAGGTGCTGGGCGTGGCTCTACATAGTACGATTCATATTGCGTTGTGATAGGTGCATTGTGAATTTTGCTAATTTTGTTATTCCTCTCTTTGAATTGCATTGGGTAGGGAAGTAGGAGTGATTGTGATGGGTGCACGTAATATTTGTCTTTACTGCCTTGGTGGCATAGGGTGAAAATATGACAGAGACTGAAGTTGAATTTGCTAACTTGTGCAATTATGCGGAGGCTAAACTATTCATAAATTGAAAAGGAAGATATTTGGTCAAGAAAATAGGTCTCCGTTTCTGACTGGTAAGCAATGAAGAATGACGGCCTTAGCACGCCGGACACATAAACAAGAAATTTGATCAATTCACGTTAGTACCATTCAGAGAGTTCTATTGTAAAAAAAGTTGTACTAATTATGAAATATGGAGCGGAGACGAATATGTTTTCTTTAACGGGCAAACGGTTTAAAACTCAAGGGTTTTTTCTGGAGGAGAATTTTGAGGTTGCCGCAAAGTTTACCGGCCGGTGCAATAAGATACAAACTGGGACTGGTATCCCTAGAAGCCGTAGCCATCTGGAAAAATATAAATTGTCTAAGGTAGATCTTTTTAGCTGAAAGTAAATCAATCTGGGGGTTGTTAAAACAGGCAATCACGAACAAACTCTCTGTCCCTTTGGTAAAATGTCAGGCCCAATGCCTGGATATTCTGTGCGTTTTGGACATATCGATCGAGTTTTTACTAACCAATCTAATAAAGACAAAACGCAGAGTGTGGGAAAGGGATTGGATAAGGACTGTTGAGCTTGTCAGGGACTATCATTTCTTCTCAGGACTAGTGTTGGATGCTAACCATGCAATAACATGCCTTATTATCTGATTTAATGTTCGGGGGAGTATTGGCGGTCCCAGTGCCTATGGCTCTGAATGAATCTGCTTCCAACAAACAAAAGTGAGAGGAGGGTTAGTTCAGGGTCTGGGGATGTATAGGTTCTTTAAACAAGAGAGTGTTGTAGAAACAATTTACCATCTGATTGCTGACCGCACCTCACTTACAGCCCAACGTCAGACCGATTTTGTGCACCCTATGTTTCCTAGAGTCATCCAGATGTGTACCCCTTGCTCAATGTGCTCAAAGAGGACAAGCTCCACCTCACTGATGAGGCCCAACAAGGCGGAAACACATGTCTGGGATTGCTGTTGGTACTCTTGTTCAGAAGAGAAAAAGACGTAGCATTTAGGTGCTGGACTTCCCATGTCGGCGGGACAAAGACTGATATTTAAATGAATGTTTCTCCTCTGTGAAAACTACACTGAGCTAAATTGTGGGTGCAGACTATCGAGTGGGTATCTTCCCAATGAACAGGTCAATTGGCCTTGTTCGTTCTCATAAAGGGGCGCCTATGACTATTTTCTGATTGTTTAAGGGACTTAGTGTTAGTCATTCTAAGCTTGCTAGGGTCATCCAGACGTGGACCCCTTGCTTACTCTGCTCAGAGAGGCACAGCTCAACCTCACTAATGAGGCCCAGCAAGGCTGAAACAAGTGTCTGGGGTTGCTGGTGGTACTCTTGTTCAGAGGAGAAATGCCATAGCATTTCAGTGCTGGATTGCACATGTGGGTGGGACAAAGACTGATATGGAAATGTATATTTCTTCTCTGTGAAAGGTACAGTGAGCTAAAGTGTGGCTGAGGACTCATGAGTGGGAACCTTCCCAAAGAACAGGCCAATTGGCCTTGCTCGTTCTCGTAGAGGGGTGCCTATGACTATTTTTTTTATTGTTTAAGGGACTTGCGGTTAGTCACCCTAGGTTTACTAGGGTCATCCAGATGTGGGCCCCTTGCTCACTGTGCTCAGAGAGGCACAGGTCCACCTCACTGATGCGGCCCAACAAGGCTGAAACACATGTCTGGGGTTACTGCTGGTACTCTTGTTCAGAAGAGAATTTCCATAGCATTTAGTTGCTGGACTGCCCATGTGGGCGGTACAAAGACTGATATGCAAATGGATATTTCTCCTGTGTGAAAGTTCCAGTGAGCTAAAGTGTGGGTGTGGACTCTCGAGCGGGTACCTTCCCAAAGAACAGGTCAATTGGCCTTGTTTCGAGCCAAACTGGACTACTGCAATGCCCTCCTAGCAGGAACTTCAGCCAAAAACCTAAACAGACTCCAAGTCACGCAGAACATTGCTCTCGGGGCTGCTCTTAGCATCCCAAGAAGAGAGCATATCTCCCATGCCAGGCAATCAGCCCAGTGGCTTCCCGTCAAACAGCGGATCACCCTCAAAACCCTCACCCTCACTCACAAATGCCTCCCTCTCTCCGCCCCGTCCTCTCTGTCAGAGACCATCCTCAAACCACCCTCCTCCCATCCCTCTAGGACGCAATACTCCAACCTACTCTACATCCCACGCATCAAAAAAGCCAAAGTCGGAGCTCTAAGTTTCCCCTACATTGCAGCCAAGACCTGGAACGCTCTTCCTGCAGACATTAGAGCAGAAAACTCACTCCCGATTTTTCGCAGGAAACTGAAAACCTCATTCCTCACAAACTAATAGGAAACTCTCAGGATTCTATGTAAATATACTGCATTGTAAATTGGGACAAACGTCCATGGTTAATGTAAATACTGTACTTGTATGTAAATATTGTATCCTATGTAACTAAGATATTGTCTGTAACAAGCGCCACAATGCCTCCGGGCATATATATATATAAATAATAAAATTTGTTCCCATAGAGGGGCGCTTATGACTATTTTTGGAGGGTGTCATTGAACTTGACATCAAGATAGGGATAGAATGAAATAGGAAGTGGTGGTCACACCCATTGAAGAGATACCATTCCTTATAGGAACAAATTGCCTTAAGAGACTGTCGCTCCCCTCATTGATGGGTAAAAAGGGGTGTTTTGTTTGTTGGCCAAATAAACCCTGAAACCTAAAAAGGTAATGAGCCAGAGTAACAGTGCAAACTAATGTCACACAATTTCTGGATCAGAACGTGCAGTGGAAGTATATCTTCAGAATGGCTGTCAGCCTAGCATCACTGTCATTCTCATGTGCCAGGTTGGAAATACAAGGAGAAAAAGAAAAACAATCTTTGGTGATTTATTTGGACCCCCAGAAAAACTGGCAAACACAGATAAATGAAAACAGATTGCGATTCTATCTAAGTGAGGGAAACTGTAAACAAAATATTGCTGCAGAATCAGATCAAGAAAACTATATTTGAACAATTGCAGAAATACACATGAAAGAAGCTCAGGCCTAAATTCCTGTGCATGTGAATGGGGATCCAGAAAAGATTGAGGAAGTGTGGGCCCCAGAGCAAGAAAGGAGTGTCATTAATGAAAATGTGTTTAAACAGATGCTTGACAGAGAGGAGATACCAAGTATTAAAATGAAAAAATGAACAAATCTTTGTTTTGGATGGCCCTGAATTGGGGCAAAGAATGGTAGGAAGATGCACGTTTGGAATTACAGTTGGTTCCAAATGTATTCATCAGAATGGGCCTCATTACAACCCAGGCGGTGGACCATGGTGCTATTAGCACCATGGTCCATGCCGGAATCCGCCATGGTGAATGGTGGAATTACCGCCCCATTCCAAGGTTGGCGGGGCGGTAATTCCCCATTCACCATGGCCCCTTCCCCATTCCCATTTTTGGCTCAATGGGAATGGGGAAGGCGCTAATTACGCCACCGTAAATTACGGTGCCATAATTAGCTCCTAGGTCACTTTGCGGTTTGGTTTTTTAACGCCTGCTAAAAGCAGGCGTTAAAGTGCAACCCGAAAAGGGACCTCGTAATCAGGCGTTAAGGGTTTAACGGCGCCAACACCTTTTACGGCGACGTTAACCCCTTAACGCCTGGGTTGTGATGAGGCCCAATGTGTTGATTGTAAGCAGGACCAAAAATAAATTCTATTTGGGAAATGACATCATGCACAGCATGTGTATGGGTTTTAGATTTCTTGAATCAAAAGGTTTGGTCTAGACTGGTCAGAGCAGCACCTGAATTTGAGAACAAAAGACAAGCTTATCATTGTGCCCAAATTATGCCACATCCAATTGAGCTTCAGGTAAAGAAGGGTGCTTCTTTTCTAAGTAGTGTTCTACCATGGGTGCTATGATCTTTATTGTTCGTATGCAAGAGCGATGCTCTGCCAGCCTTGTTCTGATCGGACGCGAGGTCATCCCTACATATCTCAGTGCGCATGAACAAGTGATCAGGTAAATAACATTTTTGGTGTTGCAATTGTTCGGGACACTGTAAATAACTATACCTGTTTGAATCCAGGACCCTGACATATGGGAGTAGTTTCATCTTTGATGGGTAAAATGCAGACATCATGACTCTTTTTTCCTTTCGAGGTAAACTGCGGGACTGGTCCCTAAAGGCACCCTCCCCTCTTTTGCCTTCCTCCCACACCCCACAATATAGGGCAACCTCATATTTGAATATTAGAGATTCATCATCACAAGAAGAAGAAATTAGACCACACACTAATCGGTGTTGCTCCCTAGCCCTGAAGAAAGTGGTCTTAATAATCCTAATACCACTGAAACCGGTCAGCTTTTATGTGACCTGATTAGCCAAATACGGATCAGAGAGATCCTCAAACCAGGCCACACATTTATCCCAACACTAAGAGGGATTGTGTATTCAAAAACCATAAGAACGGAGTTTATGACAAGAAATACACCACTGAACCCAAAAGAAATATGAGTTGTCTCTGACTATCCTTGGTCCAACACTCCAAATGCAATGGTTTGTTTCTGACAAAAATCTCCTATGAAGTGAACACAGGAGTTCTGCCTCTTGACATATATAATCTCCTTTCCAGCCGAGAGACACTAGATCAACACCTTTATTTTAATTGGTTGCATTCCAAAAAACTAAATAAAATTCAATGTTTATTTGGGAAACAACACATAATGTGTGAAATCTTGAAGGATAAAGTAAACAGGAACCCAACGTTGTGGATCAATTACAAAAAAAGAAGCAATATTTGAATAGAACGAATTAAAGGGGTGCCAAGACATTAATTTGTAAGAAAAAACAGCATTAGGATGACAGTGCAGGAATCTCACTACACTGCTGATCTAAATAACCCAGTGATCGGGAACATCCCTGAATTCTATGTCACTTCACAAGGTGAATTGCCTGAATCATTGGAATCTAAACCAAAGGGGATTTTCAGGATTCAGTCTGTTTACCCCACCAAATTAAAAGATGTGATTTGCTGTCATCAGGATAAGTGCATCCTATTTAAAGTGGGTGAATCTACAAAAGAAGAAGAAGCAAGGTGAAATACAGCAAGTTGAAGTGGAAGCTAATGTGCCAAAATATCTGAGGGCGGCGGCTCTCCAAAGAGACACTGCCACACAACTAGGGGAAAGCACAGATATCCCTCCTTTGGAGGACATCCCAGAATTCTCTAAGGTGGAAGAGGAGCAAATTCAAGCTGCAGATGCTTGCACAAATGGACATGAAAGAGGGCTGTTGAGGCAGATGTTAATTGAGTTTGGGGAGGTATTTGCTAAAGACGTCTACGATTGCGGGCTTACTGGTTTGCATGTTGCTATACTGCCAAAAGGATATGCTAGGGAGCAGGTAAGT